>NC_086099.1:104108561-104708561 GCF_963921235.1 Mobula hypostoma | reverse complement strand
AGACCAGAACATCCTCAACTTTCGCCAGTACCCCAGAATGCCCTGAATTTGCAGAAATGTTCATTAAACATGATAAATTTGGCCTTTCAAGCTTTATTGAAAGAGTCATTAATCAATATATTGTCAGGTAATTTTAGCAAAAATGTATTAGAAACCTTTCTTTCTCAGATCATATAAATCCTAGAGACCAGCTGGAAAACTGTGACTGGTTGTCCATTTTGAGTTTCTTTAAGGTCGCAGCCTCTGATCTGAGTTACTCAGTAACAACACCATCTAACAGATTCTGTAGAAACACCTTTGCTGCTTCTCTTTCATGAAGGAAACCTTACAATTAAGTAATTTTCATCACTGGAAAATAGAATCAGAATGAGAGAAAATCAAGCACTGCTGAGTCTCATTACATTAAACTTTCATAGAATGGTGAGGTCCTGATGATTCAGATCTCTGGTTTCAGTTAACTGTAATTGTAATACTTTTCAACAGCAGTTACTGTTCAAGTTCATTCTCAATAAAACATCATTCCCTTATTCTTAGTCTATAAGCACTGCCTGGTGTAACAAGGTTTTAATTAGTATTATTTGATTTAGATAGATGGTAACTCCTTTATCAGTTCACTATATGTCCATCGTGTTTCTCAGCTTCCTGCAACCTTATTGCAACTGTATTGAATTAGTTGTTAAGGAGGGCACCTTTATATTGGCTGAATCCTTCTATGACCTGACAAATTCAATGACTGAACAATTCATATGCAGGCAATATTACCACAAAATTAACTTTACCAAATTAGAGCAATTGCATTGAAAATTATGAAAGCATTTTAATGTTAAAATGAGAAACTTAATTAAATTTAAACACTTAAAGTCGGTTAAAAAGTACTGACCACATTATATAGAAAGGGCAACACATTCCACAACATGCTTATGGATGGCAAAAGTTGGTTTCTGTAATATACCATTATTCACAAGATATTTAATAAATTCTTAAAAATAATAAACTAATAACTCACAACTCCCTATTCCAAGCTGCTCCCTTTCCCTCTCCCTCTCTAGTGACTGAGAGCCTGTCTGAGATCCTGAAGTGTTGGGATGGGCTGTAGTTTTTTCATGGACTCCAGATCAAAATCTCTTTGGGGGCTTTCGCTATTGCTTGCATGGCGGGTGGGGGGTGTGAGGAGGGGGTTGGTGCAAGTGGGGGGAGGGGGAGTGTCAATGCTTCTGCACAGATGGGCTTTGGTGTTCTGATGTTTCTGACATTCATTCCTTGTTTTCTTTTTGTTTCAGGGATGTCTGCGAAGAATAAGAATTTCAGGTTGTATACTTTATGCAATCTCTATTATTAAAATGAACCATTTGAACCATGGTCTCTTGAAAATTTATTTGTATTTTAATAATTGTATTTAATGCATTCTCTTTATGTATCCGGCTTAGCATTCTGTTGACCAATGGATATTCTTTATCAAATACTCTTCACTTGCATCCCCCAACATAATAATTTCGTGTCACCCACTCTATGCAGTTCAAATATATCTTCAATAACCTTCTGCCTAGTTTCCTCAATTCAGCAATAAGCTGTTTTTAAACGCAAACAACAGGAATTCTGCAGATGCTGGAAATTCAAGCAACACACATCAAAGTTGCTGGTGAACGCAGCAGGCCAGGCAGCATCTATAGGAAGAGGTGCAGTCGACGTTTCAGGCCGAGACCCTTCGTCAGGACTAACTGAAGGAAGAGTGAGTAAGGGATTTGAAAGTTGGAGGGGGAGGGGGAGATCCAAAATGATAGGAGAAGACAGGAGGGGGAGGGATAGAGCCAAGAGCTGGACAGGTGATAGGCAAAAGGGGATACAAGAGGATCATGGGACAGGAGGTCCGGGAAGAAAGACAAGGGGGGGGGGGACCCAGAGGATGGGCAAGAGGTATATTCAGAAGGACAGATGGAGAAAAAGGAGAGTGAGAGAAAGAAAGTGTGCATAAAAATAAGTAACAGATGGGGTAAGAGGGGGAGGTGGGGCCTTAGCGGAAATTAGAGAAGTCGATGTTCATGCCATCAGGTTGGAAGCTACCCAGACGGAATATAAGGTGTTGTTCCTCCAACCTGAGTGCGGCTTCATCTTTACAGTAGAGGAGGCCGTGGATAGACATGTCAGAATGGGAATGGGATGTGGAATTAAAATGTGTGGCCACTGGGAGATCATGCTTTCTCTGGCGGACAGAGCGTAGATGTTCAGCAAAGCGGTCTCCCAGTCTGCGTTGGGTCTCGCCAATATATAAAAGGCCACATCGGGAGCACCGGACACAGTATATCACCCCAGTCGACTCACAGGTGAAGTGTTGCCTCACCTGGAAGGACTGTTTGGGGCCCTGAATGGTGGTAAGGGAGGAAGTGTAAGGGCATGTGTAGCACTTGTTCCGCTTACACGGATAAGTGCCAGGAGGGAGATCAGTGGGGAGGGATGGGGGGGACGAATGGACAAGGGAGTTGTGTAGGGAGCGATCCCTGCGGAATGCGGGGGGGGGGGAGGGAAAGATGTGCTTAGTGGTGGGATCCCGTTGGAGGTGGCGGAAGTTGCGGAGAATAATATGTTGGACCCGGAGGCTGGTGGGGTGGTAGGTAAGGACCAGGGGAACCCTATTCCTAGTGGGGTGGCGGGAGGATGGAGTGAGAGCAGATGTATGTGAAATGGGGGAGATGCGTTTAAGAGCAGAGTTGATAGTGGAGGAAGGGAAGCCCCTTTCTTTAAAAAAGGAAGACATCTCCCTCGTCCTAGAATGAAAAGCCTCATCCTGAGAGCAGATGCGGTGGAGACGGAGGAATTGCGAGAAGGGGATGGCGTTTTTGCAAGAGACAGGGTGAGAAGAGGAATAGTCCAGATAGCTGTGAGAGTCAGTAGGCTTGTAGTAGACATCAGTGGATAAGCTGTCTCCAGAGACAGAGACAGAAAGATCTAGAAAGGGGAGGGAGGTGTCGGAAATGGACCAGGTAAACTTGAGGGCAGGGTGAAAGTTGGAGGCAAAGTTAATAAAGTCAACGAGTTCTGCATGCGTGCAGGAAACAGCGCCAATGCAGTCGTCGATGTAGCGAAGGAAAAGTGGGGGACAGATACCAGAATAGGCACGGAACATAGATTGTTCCACAAACCCAACAAAAAGACAGGCATAGCTAGGACCCATACGGGTGCCCATAGCTACACCTTTAGTTTGGAGGAAGTGGGAGGAGCCAAAGGAGAAATTATTAAGAGTAAGGACTAATTCCACTAGACGGAGCAGAGTGGTGGTAGAGGGTAACTGATTAGGTCTGGAATCCAAAAAGAAGCGTAGAGCTTTGAGACCTTCCTGATGGGGGATGGAAGTATATAAGGACTGGACATCCATTGTGAAAATAAAGCAGTGGGGGCCAGGGAACTTAAAATCATCGAAAAGTTTAAGAGCGTGAGAAGTGTCACGAACATAGGTCGGAAGGGATTGAACAAGGGATGATAAAACAGTGTCGAGGTATGCAGAAATGAGAACAAGGGGTGATAAAACAGTGTTGAGATATGCAGAAATGACCTATGTTCACCATTCTCTATCCCCTTTTCCCTCTCTCACCTCATCTCCCTGCCTCCCTATCACCTCCCTCTGGTGCTCCTACCCCATTTTCTTTCTTCCATAGCCTTCTGGCCTCTCCTATCAGATTCTCCCTTCTCCAGTCCTGTATCTCTTTCACCAATCAACTTCCCAACTCTTTACTTCACCCCTGCGCCTCCCAGCTTCACCTCACCTTGTGTTTCTTCCTTCCCACCCCCACCTTTTAAATCTGCTCCTCGTCTTTTTTCTCCAGTCCTGCTGAAGGGTCACGACACGAAACATTGACTCTTTTCCATAGACGCTGCCTGGCCTGCTGAGTTCCTTCAGTATTTTGTGTGTCTTTTTCACAATTTATGTTTGATTCACTGTTTTTTATCATTTTAAATTGTAGGAAGATTCCACTATAGTGGATCCCAGTAAATTGGAGCACATCTAGACCAGTTCATTTTGGCCCAAGTAAGCAGCATAGTGTCCCAAATAAACAAAGGGAATTCCAGCTATTTTCTCAATTGTTTTTTGTTCTTTGAGTTGTCCCAAATAAGTGGCTGCCCCCATTAACCAATGGCACAGTTAGCCAGAATCCACTGTATTTGGCAACTGTCCATGAGGAATGCATAACGGAGATTGATGGAAGGGACAATTTAACCATAATAAAATGGTGCACTAGATTTTGGATAAACATGGATCACCGCAGCAAATCTAAGGAGGCTTATTGAGTTTTATAAAATGTTACAGTAGAAATTAGTATATGTATATTGCTTTAATCAGAGCTATCTTTATGGATATATTGTGTATGGGTCAGCTTCACCAGCGGTCCTAAAGCCCCTAGATAAAGTTCAAGCTCAAGCACTGAGATTATGTTATGGTGCTCTTAAATCATCCTCAATTTCGACACTCACAGTAAAAATAGGTGACGTTCCTTTTATGTGTACGCAGGTTGCAGTTAGCAGTGGTTTATTGGGTTAACATGAGAGGACATAGAGTTGGTTATCCAATATTGGCAACACTCGTAGCGTGTTGGGAGCACTGCATTCATAAGGTCTTCAGTTTTAGGTGAACAGGAAATGAATGGGCACAAAATCTTGGGTTGATTAATATGGAATATCATCCCAATGTACCCCTTTCTGTCACTCCTCCATGGTTTTTATATTTGCCTGTGGCTGATTTAAGATTGATTGTATATCAGTGGCACAGGTAGTTGAGCAAGGCAGGTGTTATGGCTTCTTGCATATCCATGCAGATAATTCAAAAGATCCAGTATCATATAGTTCAAGAGTTTCTCTTTGTTCCAAAGTATCAGGTGATTATTAAGAAAAGACAATCAGAAAAAGTATCAATATTCACATCTGAGATGGTTGCTATCATTTTAGCCTTGGAATGGGTTGAAGAAGTACATCCTGATTATCCTTCTGTGCTCTGATTCATTCTCATTTTTGACATTTATTTAAACAGGTATTTCAAGGTATAGGCCAGGCATTCTTCTTGAGATTCGACAAAATCTGTTGAAGCTTCAAGGTCTAGGTTTGTGTATCCAGTTCTTAAGGGCTCCTGTCCATGTTTGGATTGAAGTATATGAGATGGCTGGCATTCCAGCCAAGCAATGGCTTAAAATTAAGGATGCATAAAGGGGAGGTGAAAACCAAAATTAAAAAGTCTTTAAATAAATCCAAAAAAAAATTCTTTTTTGGATTTATTTAAAGAAGATAGATTGATGTCCTTTGAACAATTAACTGATAAATATTCTCTTTCATATTCACATTTTCTGCAATACCTTCAAGTTAGACATTTTTTACAAAAATATTTAAGTAATTTCCCTTACATATTGGAGGCTGACCTGTTAGATACTATTATGAGTATGAATCCTTTGATTAAGGGTTCTATTGGAAGAATTTATAATTTATTATTACAATGGGATAAGCGTCCTTTGTCTAAGATTAAACAGGATTGGGAAAAGGAACTTAATTTGACTTTTATGACGGAGGATTGGATGTGGATATTGAAATTGGTTAACTCTTCTTCAATTTGTGCTAGCCACTCATTGATTCAATTTAAAATGTACATCGTTATCATTTGACAAAGGAGAGACTTTCTAAAATCTTTCCTAATGTTGATAGTCATTGTGATAGATGTAAAACTGAGATAGCTACACTGACACATATGTTTTGGTCTTGTTCTATATTGTAACGGTTCTAGAAGTCGGTTTTCTCAACAATTTCTAAAGCACTTAAAATTAATTTACAACCTAATAAATTAACTGTGCTTTTGGGAATAGTTCCTCAAAATATTCATGGTATTTCTGTGTCTGACCAACATGTTATTGCATTTGTTACATTGATAGCTAGGAGGGCCATTTTGTTGAAGTGTAAGGATACATCAGTTCCCACTTTGTCACAATGATTCTCTCAAGTGATGCTATGTCTCAGTTTGGAGAAAATTAGAAGTCAAACCTTTGAACCTTTATTTGATTTTGAGAAAAGATGGGGCTCATTAGCTCGCTATTATCATTTGAGTTAATTGATATAATTTTTCCACGATCTAATTGTAAATTCTTTTAGTATATTTTCTTTTCTTGCTGGCGGTTTGATGCTTATTTTTAGAAGCTTTTTGTATGACACAAGGCTCCGGGGTTGTACACCTAATGGGTTCTCTTTTTTTTCTCTCACTTTTCTGCTCAGTAGGTTTTTTTTCTGTTATCACAAAATTTTGTTTTCAATCTTTAAAATGATGGGTTTTTTTTGAAGCATTGTAAGCGTTGTTACTTCGATGTACTCATGTTATTTTTCCTATATATATATATATATATATATACACACACACACACATACAATAAAAAGATTTGAAAAGAAAGAAAATTAAAAAGTCTATTCGATCACTGTGGCAGCAAAGTTGGGACAAGGAGAAGAATAGAATGGCATTTCTATAAAATTTAGAGGATGGTGGGAACTCAACTGGGAGATGGATATTAAAGGTTGGGGAAGTTATACTTGAACATTTATGTATTGGACATACTAAGCTGAATACTCCATTGTTCAGAATTAATATGCATGATACAGGCACTTGCAGGGAGTGCACTTGTCAAGAAGCGGTGCAGCATATACTGTTTGAATGCAGTCCCTATGAGGTGCAAAGGAAACATCTCATTGCTAAATTGAGGTCTTTGGGACAGACGCAGTTTAAAAAAAAATGTGAAGTTTGTTAGGATATCACTGCCATAGTAATATTTATATCTGTATATTCAACTTTCTGAAAAGCATTAGACTTTTTGATTTTGAGATTTTTTTTTGGGGGGGGGAATTAAGCAGGTAAACTTCCTGTTTCTTTGCTCCACACTTCACCTCAGTAGCTGGTGATAATGCACCTTATGTTAATCTGCCAACCGCCATTAAACTTTACAAGAAGACGAAATCGGCATATTGAGATAACCAAGTTAAGGTCTTGTTTTTATAAACTTGAACTTCGTAACTAGGAACAAGTTCGTCAGACAAGATGGGCAGATCATGTTTTTGGGGGAGGGTAGGTAACAGTTGGCACTGGCAGGGAAGGTATTGAATGGTTTGTTTCAGAAAATGCAGAGCGGTCAGGATAACACAATGGCAACATAGCCTATATTAGGAGCTTAGGAACAGATGATATTGTGAGATGAGAAATTTAGAGGCCTGTCTGAAGTTCAAAAAACCTTTGACAAGGTACCACACGTGAGGCAGTTCAACAAGCCATGAGCCCATGGTATTACAGGAAAGATTCAAACATGGAATAAAGCAGTGGCTGATTGGCAGGAGGCAAAGAGTGAGAATAAAGGGAGCCTTTTCTGGCTGCTTGCTTGTGATTAGTGGTTTTCCACTGGGGTCTGTGTTGGGACCAATTCTTTTTACATTAAATGTCAATGATTTGGATAATGGAATTGACTGCTTTGCTGCAAAGTTTGCAGATGATGTGAAGATAGGTGGAGGGACAGGTATCTTTGGGAAGTAGAGAGGCTACAGAAGGACTTAGAACAGTTTAGGAGAATGGGCAAAGAAATGGCAAGTGGAATACAGTGTAGGGAAGTATATGGTCATACGCTTTGGCAGAAGTGAAAGGGTTGACTATTTTCTAAATGCAGGTAAAATAAGAAAAAGCTGAGGTGCAAAGGGACTTGGGAGTCCTGGCGCAGGATTCCCTAAAGGATAATTTGCAGGTTGAGTCTATGGTGAGGAAGGTAAATGCAATGTTAGTATTCATTTCATGAGGACTAGAATATAAAAGCTAGAATGTAATGTTGTCAATCCTTTATTTTAGTATATTTTAAATCTTAAATTAATATTTAAACCCGTGGAATTATCACAAATGAAGAAAAATGAAATGTAATAGCCAACTCAAAAAACAAAATTTCAGTTTTACTGAAATTAACATCAATTCATTCCAAGTACAGCAATCCTGAATGATTCAAACTCCAAATTAATATTAATGTTTCACTTATTGTAATGTTGAGACTTTACAAAGCATTGGTGAGGCCTTAATGGAGTTTTGTGAGCATGTTTGGGCCCCTTATCTTAGGAAGGATGTGCTGAAACAGGAGAGGGTTCAAAGGAGGTTCACGAAAATGATTCCAGGATAGAATGACTTGTCATATGAAGAGTGTTTGATGGCTCTGGACCTGTATTTACTGCAATGTAGAAGAATGAGGGGTGACCTCATTGAAACCTAATGAATGGTGAAAGGCCTTGATAGAGTGGATGTGGAGAGGATGTTTCCTATGGTGAGAGAGTCTAAGACCAGAGGATACAGTCTCACAACAGAGGGCTGTCCTTTTAGAATGGAGATGAGAAGGAATTTCTTTAGCCAGAGAGTGGTGAACCTGTGCAATTCTTTGTCACAGGCAGCTGTGGATGCCAAGTCTTTATGTATATTTAATGCAGAGGTTGATAGATTCTTGATTGGTCAGGGCATGAGGGGATATGGGGAGAAGGCAGGAGATAGGCTGAGAGGAAAACTGAATGAGTTATAATGAAATGACGGAGCAGACTCAATGGGCCAAATGGCCTAATTCTGCTCCTATATCTTATGGTCTTATAGTCTAAAAGCACAGTTAGCAAGGAAATCAAAGACAATGCCATTATGTTGCCTGTAGGGTTTAAGTAACTACAATGAGATCATCTCTAAAATTAATAAATTAAGGACTGAAACTCAACATCTCCAAATTAAGAACAGAGATCAAAAACGTGTAAGGGTTGAAAACTAAGATATGAAAATCATCAAAGCACTGTACAGCTCCTCACTTACCTAGCACACAATGATTAATCGTCTGTGAAACTGGGCAATCGACAGAAGCCTCTGGACATGCAGGAGTAATAGCAATCATCTTCCAAAATAAATCAAAATCAGAAAATACCACTGATGTTCAACTATTAAATACAAACAAAAAAATACCGAAAATAATCAAAGCAGGACAAGCATCATCCGCGGAAAGAGAAATACTTCATGTTTCAGGCTTGCAATCCTTCTTCTGAACCGTGAAATGATGAAACAAGTCAGGTTAGTGAGCTGAGGGTTAGTGAGCTGAGAAGGTGAAGAAGAGCATTGTGGGAAATGAGAATTTCACTCTCAAGGTGAAATAATGTGATAGTTAGGAGCAGTTAAGCTCCTTTGCCTTTGTAACATGTTGCCAATGTTCTACAGTCTAAGACCATATGATATAGGAGCAGAATTAGGCCATTCTGCCCATCAAGTCTGCTCCACCATTCCACCATAGCTGATTTACGACCCCTCGCAACCCCATTCTCCTGCCTTCTCCCTGTTTCCTTTAATGTCTTGACTAATCAAGAACCTATCAACATTCACTTTAAATATACTCAATGATTTGACCTCCACAACCACCCATGCCAATGAATTTCACAGATTCACCACCACCTGGCTAAAGAAGTTCCTCCTAATCTCTGGTCGAAATGAAAGTCCCCTGATTCTCGACTCCCCCAATATAGGTTACATCCTCTCCACATTCACACCATTTAGGCCTTTCAATATGTTTCAATGAGATCCTCATTCATTCTTCTAAACTCCAGTCTGAGTACTGGCCCCAAGCCATCCAAATCTCCTCCTACATGAACCTCTTCTTGAACCTCAAATGCCAGTACATCCTTTCTCGGGTAAGAGGCCTAAACCTGCTCAGAATACTCCAAGTGTGGTCCGACCCATGCCTTATAAAGCCTCAGCATGATACCCTTGCTCCTATATTCTAGTCCTCTCAAAATTAATACTAACACTGCATTTGCCATCCTTATCACCGGCTCAAACTGCAAGTTAACCATTAGGGAATCTTGCAAAGGGCTCTCAAGTCCCTTTGCATCTCTGATTAATGAACTTTTTCCCCATTTAGAAAATAGTCTACACCTTTGTTCCTTCTATCAAAGTGCATGCCTGTACATTTCCCTGCACTAAATTCCATCTGCCGCTTCTTTGCCCATTCTCTGTATCTGTCCAAGTCCTTCTGCAGGCTCCCTGCTTCATCACCACTACCTGCCCTTCCACCTATCTGCAAACCCGGCCACAAAGCCATCAATTCCATCATCCAAATTGTTAATATATAAAGCAAAATGAAGCAGTCCCAATAGCAACCCCTGTAGAACACCACTAGTCAGCGGCAGCCAGCCAGAATAGGTCACCTTTATTCCCACTCTTTGCTGCCTGCCGGTCAGACAATTCTCCATCCATGCTGGTATCTTTCTTGTACACCACAGGCTCTTATCTTGATAAGCAGCCTCACGTACGGCAACTTTTCAAAGGCCTTCTGAAGATCAAAGTGAATATCATTCACTGACTCTACTTTGTCTATCCTGCCTATTATTTCCTCAAAGAATTCCAGCAGACTTATCAGATAAGATTTCCCCTCATGGAAGCCATGCTGACTTTTGTCTATTTTATTATGTGCCTCCAAGTACCTTGAAATCTCATCCTCAATAATGGACTCCAACCTCTTCCCAGCCATTGGAGTCAGGCTAACCAGCCTCGAATTTCCTTTCTTCTACCTCCCTCCCTCCTTGAAGAATGGAGTGACATCTGCAATCTTCCATTCCTCCAGAACCATTCCAGAATCTAGTGACTCTGAAAGATCATTGCTAATGTGTCCACCAGCTGGCTCTTTCAGAACCATGGAGTGTAGTCCATGGAGTCCAAATGATTGATCTACTTTCAGACCTTTCAGCTTCCCAAGCATCATCTTCTTAGCAATAGCAAATACATTCACATCCGGCCCCTGACACTCTTGCACTTCTGGCATACTGCTGGAGTCATTCACAGTGAAGACTGGCGCAAATTACTTATTAAGTTCATCTGCTTTTTCTATGTCCCCCATTACTATCTCTCCAACATCATTTTCCAGCGGTCCATTATCCACTCCCACCTCTTTCTTAGAGGTCCTTTTCTGCAGCCTCTTTCCCAACTCTCAATATGCACTGTGCAGGACTTCTTCTCCCTTTCTACCTCGATCATTGGGTCAATGTGCACCATGATCTCTGGCTGCTCACCCTCCCTCTTGAGAATCTTCTGCAGCTGATCTGAGACACACTGGACCCTAGCACCTGGAAGGCAACAAACCATCCTGGTGTCTCTTTCGTGGCCACAGAATCTCCTATCCGCATACCCCCTAAATACAGACTCCTATTACTATCGCACTGTGTGACTTTTGCCTTCAGAGCTGGCCACAGTGCCACTGACTTGGCTGCTGTTGCTGTGTCCTGATAGATCATCCCCCACCCCCCAGCAATATCCAAAGGGGTAAACTTGTTACTGACGGGAAATGGGCCATAGGGAAATGCTGCATTGACTATTTACTTTTCCTGGTGGTCACCCATCTTCTATATGAAACCTGCACTCTGGATGTGACCACCTCAGTAAAAGTCTCATCTATGAGTTTTCAGCCTCATAGATGATCCTGAATACATCCAGCTCCAGCTCCTTGACATTATCGTTCAGGAGCTACAGTTAGGTGCAAATTAGTCAACAGGGAGACTGTTGGTACCCTGAAATCCCACATCTCACAAGTGGAGCATTCCACTGACTGAACTACCATCCTTCCTATAATTGTTATATTTCTAACTTCTCAAGGTTAAGTTCTAGTCTGCGTCAGTTCTCGCTCATGCCTGTTGAGCCAAGCCTGGCCACTCTAACACTGTCCACTCCAACAATGGCTGCTCTACTTACATCTTGCTTCTTTTCAATGGCTCCTGCACGTGCCTCACCAATGAAAGACCTCTCATCAAAACACTGCATTGTCTACCCTAATCAGACACATCCAGCAGGCTAGTTCCACCAAGGCTCCACCAGCAGAAATATTCCTTTTTCCCTTCCTTTTCAGCTCTTTAAAAGGATTCGTCCCTTTGTGATTCCCTGTCCCACTTCTTCATCCCCATCTAGTACACTCGGTCATATGTGTGTCAGTATGTCGGTGTATGTGTCAGCGTATTTAATTTAGCATGGTGATGATAGGTCTCCTAAGTACGAAGGTGGGTTTTTTATCTCCATGAGGAGTGTACGGTGATCACTCCTACCAACTGCTGTAGAACTTTGTGCATATTTACGTTGCATTTGCAATTATATACAAAATGATCAACTGTCTAGGGTGATTGTTTTTTGACTGTGACTGTACTTTGTTTTTTCAAAATCTACCATGGAGCAAAGTAAAAATACTTACATTAAAATCTTCTCCTTGATGTACCTAAGAGTCTATACACCCATTATTGAAAGTATAGTCTAAACAATGTTTGGAAAGTTGAAACATTACATCCTATCTATGAAGATAAGTTGAACAAACTAGAGCTTTTCTCTTTGGAGTGAAGGATGATGAAAGGTGAGAGGTGAATTAGTAGGATGGACAAGATAATGAGAGGCATACATCGTGTGGATAGCCGGACATAAATGACTAACATTGGGGGGGGGGGGAGGGAGGGAGGCATGATTGGAGGAAAGTATGGGGGAAATGTCAGAAGTAAGATTTTACACACACAGAGCGGTGGGTGCGTGGAATGTCTGCTTGGGATGATGGCAGCGGCAGATACATTAGGGACATTTAAGAAACTCTTAGATAAGCTCTTGCATGATAAAAAAAAATGGAGGGCTATGTTGAAAGGTTAGATTGATTTAGAGTAGGTTAAAAGGTTGGCACAACATCGAGGCATTGATCGTGTGGACAGGCAGAGGCTTTTTCCCAGGGCTGATATGGCTAACAAGAGGGGACACAGTTTTAAGGTGCTTGGAAGTAGGTACAGAGGAGATGTCAGGGGTAAGTCTTTTACGCAGACAGTGGTGAGTATGTGGAATGGGCTACCAGCAAAGGTGGTGGGGGCAGATACAACAGGGTCTTTTAAGAGACTCCTGGATAGGTACATGGAGTTTAGAAAAATAGAGGGCTATGGGTAACCCTAGGTAATTTCTAAAGTAAGTACATGTTTGGCACAGCATCGTGGACATAAAAGCCTGTATTGTGCTGTAAGTTTTCTATGTTTCTAACACAGACCAATCTGCAACAGTTAGTTTGAGATTGGTTTGCTACCTGGACTTCACACCAGACAGCATCAAATCACACACTTTATCCAATGTGTTGCCAGAAGAGTTAACTTGGCTAAAAGGCAAGCTGGATCCTTAAATTGTTGGTGAAGCCCTCACACGCATTTCCTCTATTTCCTGTGCCCACCTCTCCTCAGAGCAGCAATACATTCTTACATCCTCACCTTTCATCATCCCAGTTTCTGCATTCAATACATTATTCTCAATATTTCTGCCAGCTCCAATGAGATCCCACTACTGATCACTTCTTTCCCTCTCTCCCCCTTTCTGCTCGCCACCACCACTCTCTTCATGACCTCTCATCATCTTCTGGAACATTCCCTGCAAAAATAGGAGGTATAATATCTGTCCTTTCACTACCATCCAGGGGCCTAAACAGCTTTACCAACTGAGGTAAAGATTTACCAAACCTCTTCCAACAAACTCCCTAATTCTTTTTTACAACTGTGCAAACCAATCACTGCTCTGAGCAGGAATTTATTTTTTTCTTCTAAACACAGCCTGAAAAATATGTGGCACTTTAAATAAGACTATAAGAGCTGAATTAGGCCATTCAGCCCATCGAGTCTGCTCCACCATTCCATGATTCCAGATCCCACTAAACCCATTCACCTGCCCTCTCACCATATCCTTCAATGCCCTGACTAATCAGGAAACTATCAATTTCCACCTTAAATATACCCACAGACATGGCCTCCACTGCAGTCTGTGGCAGAGCATTCCACAATATTCTTTTAATGTTCTTCTGTTCAAACTGTTCTTTTAATACATACTATGAATATTTAGAATGAAAATTGAAAAACAATCACATACATTTGATTTTATTTATTAATTGAAGGTATAATGAAATACAGTGTAACAAAGAAAACCTTTCATGTTTCAAACCTTTAGACAGCTTTATTGTTCAGCAGGCTGGAGGTTTATGAACAATGAGCTACCAACTTCCATTCTGTGTTTATTGTTACAATTTGTAACAGTGTTGTAACTTGAAACACAATGTAAATATGTTGAAGCTCTAAAATGTTTCAAAGTAAAAGTTATGGTACGTTTATTTAGAAAATTTATGAATTATATTCATTAACACATACAGGGCACTTTCCAGCCTGAAAACACCTATGCTTTTAAACAGAAAAGCCTATAAAAAGTAGTGGATACATCCCAGTCAGTTATGTGTAAAGCCATCCCCACCATTGAGCATATCCACAAGGAAGGTTGTCACAGGAAAGCACCATCCAGCCCATACATCCTTCTCACTGTTGCCATCAGGAAGGAGGTACAAGGGCCACAGGATCCACACCACCAGGTTCAGGAACGGTTACTACACCTCAACCATTAAGCTCTTAATACAAAGGGAACAACTCCACTCAACTTCACTCACCCCGGCACTGAAAAGTTCCCACAACCTATGGACCCACTTTCAAAGACTCTTCAACTCATGTTCTCAATATTTATTGCTTATTTATTTATTTTTCCCCTTTCTTTCTGTATTTGCACAGTCACTGTCATTGGTTGTTTGTCCATTCTGTGGGGTACTGTCTTTCATTGATTCCTGTATTTACTGTGAATGCCTGCAAGAAAATGAATCTCAGGGCTGTATATGGTGAGAGGTATGTACTTTGAACTTTGAGCTCTTCTAGCATTCATTTTTTTTCCAATTTCCTGCACCTTCAGTTTCTTTTGTCCTGGATCTTTTAATTATTACTGAGAAATTAATCATCCAGAATCAGTCCCTATCTGAAAAAGTTGCCATCACAGCCTTCAGCTGATTCAATTCATTCCAAGAAAATTGAAATTAGGGGATGCACTGGACACTGTAGAGACAATAGCACTGATATCATCCAGCCATGAGACAGAAGTGTTCTGAAAGTAGATACCTTGCTGCCAATGCTGTTTGAATACAGCCTTAATGAAAGTGAAAAATCACCTGAGCATTTCCCATCCAAAATACCACAAATCTAATCTGGCAAATTACCAAACCATCAGCACACTGCAGTCATCAACAAATTAATGAAGTGCACTGTTGAATATGTTTCCAGGTGGCACTTCTTCATTGGTACTCACTTTGGGTTGTGTCTTAACCATTTGGCTGCAGATCTTTTTATTGCATTTGCTAAAGAAAAAGAAAAGAGCTGAAATTGAGAATGGCTGCCCATGACAACAACCTCTGAAAAGAGACTCTAAGTCTCATACACTCCTCTGGATAAGTAACAATATCCGATCACAGCACAGAGGCAAACTGGCACCATTCTGTATGTTGTCCCCATGGAATGCATGGCTTTTCCCAGGTGCTCTAGCTTCCTCCCACACTCCAACAACTTACCAAGTAAATTAATTGGTCATTGCAAATTCGCCTGTGTATTGCTAAGTTAATAAATAAATAAGATTCTACTTACAATCCGGTACTGAATATTATGCCCCAACACGAGGACTTTGAGTGAAAATAAGGAGCCTTGGTAAAACTTAATAGGAATGGATTCCTTTGGCTAGAGGTTATCTAAGGAAGATGTTTATGGCTGCTGGAGAATGATCATTTCAATTCAAGGATTATGCTGCAGGAGTTCTCCAGACAGTACAGAAGGTCACGTTCTGTGGTTTAAACAATGACCTCCTCTCAATAAGATATTGATATCCATTAAAGTCTGTTGTGCATTCATTTTGGTTTGCAACTTCTCACATACAAAAGCAGTCCATGATGACATGCAACAAGAACTCTTCAACATTCAGACACAAACTGTTAAGTGGAAAACAATGTTCATATCAACTAGATGCCATATATCCAAAAATAACCACTTCTAACAAGAGAGGAAAAAACTGAAGCACTAACTCCTGAAAGTCAACTGTATTCAGATTCCCACACGCACATCATCAACATCTTACAACACCAACAGAAAGGTGATTAGTCCAGCTCATAAATATTTTAGTTGCACAAACACACAAGAAGACTTTTGTTTTGCGGCAATTCACCTTATTGTCAAAGCCTCTCAACTACTTACAAAATAAAACTCCGACAACAAATCCGGGGGGGGAGGGGATGCGGGGGAAGAGGGAACTACTGGCCTTTGTCCTCACTAGACTGTAGCCTGACATCCCGGATCGATACATGGACATCCCACGTCCATGTTGCTGTACTTCGAATATGGAGAATGACTTCGAATATGGCTTAAGACTTTGACCTGTCCTCTAATTCCCCACTCCACTTCCCTGTCCTCAAGACCTTAACCTTGCCCCCAATTCCCTGCTCTCTGTCCCTAAAACCATCTCTATGAACCAAAAAAAGCACCAAAAACCAACTAAACTTGAGCTGCAACTTCAACAAATTTCGCAGCTCGACACCATCTTGAGTGTGTAGGAAAGCCTCCAACAGCAGGTGCCTCTCCAACTCATATATAAACCTGACTTGGAATATATATCACCACAACTTTATTGCTGCTGGGTCAGGGTAATGGAAGACGAAGCACAGTGGGTCTTCATACAGATTTAAGTAATTTAATATGACAGCTAAATCCCACCTTCTCCATCAAAGTTTGTGATGGGCAATAAAAGTTGTCCTTACCAGCTATGCTCACATTCTGTGAATGAATACAGAAAAAAGTTCACCTAAGAGCTTACAATCCAACAGTACTCAAAGGAGAAAAAGACAAATTGCTAAAGAGCCCAGCAGGTCAGGCAGCATCTGTGAAAGTAGAGGGATCATGAACATTTCAGGTTGAGACCCTTCATCAGGACTGGGAAAGTAGAGAGGAGAAAGCCAGTATAAAGAGGGATAGAGGAAGATGGAAAGGGGGCAGATGGAGCTAAGTGGGGAATGGATTTGATGTGGAATTGGGAGACACTAGCATGTGTGTGACGAGCAGAAGCAGATTAAAAGAGAAAAAAAAAATAGCTGCCACCTTAAATTCCTGGGATTTATTTCCCAGCAGCAATAAAGTTGTGGCAGTACATTTCTAAGTCAGGTTCATAAATAAATTGGAAAAGAATTTGTTTGTGAAGGTTTTCCGACGTGTTATAGACTGCACAGGCCAAATACCAGGTACTGTTCTAGTACTTCTCACCTCAAATGCGTATTAAACGTTTCATCCCTGGGAAAAAAGATACTGTTTATGCCCCTCATAAACTTATAAACCATTATCAGATCTGCCTTCAGCCTCTGGCACTCCAGAGATAACAATCCACATTTAGCCAACCTCTCATTATAATACATGCCCTCTATTCAGAGGGCATGTCTGTGGTGGCCAGTGCTATCATGTTTGCTGTTGTGTGCTGGGGCAGCAGGCTGAGGGTAGCAGACACCAACAGAATCAACAAACTCATTCGTAAGACCAGTGATGTTGTGGGGATGGAACTGGACACTCTCACGGTGGTGTCTGAAAAGAGGATGCTGTCCAAGTTGCATGCCATCTTGGACAATGCCTCCCATCCACTACATAATGTACTGGGTGGGCACAGGAGTACATTCAGCCAGAGACTCATTCCACCGAGATGCAACACAGAGCGTCATAGGAAGTCATTCCTGCCTGTGATCATCAATCTTTACAACTCCTCCCTTGGAGGGTCAGACACCCTGAGCCAATAGGCTAGTCCTGGACTTATTTCATAATTTACATATTACTATTCAACTACTTATGGTTTTATTACTACTTATTATTTATGGTGCAACTGTAACGAAAACCAATTTCCCCAGGGATTAATAAAGTATGACTATGACTATTCAGGCACCATCCTAGTAAACCTCTTCTGCACCCTCTCCAAAACGCCAAAATCATTCCTATAACAGGGCAACCAAAGCTGCATGTAATACTCCAAGTGCAGCTTAACTACAGTTTTATAAAGCTGCAACATAATTTCCTGATTTTTGAATTCAATGCTTTGACCAATAAAGGCAAGTATACCATTTGCCTTCTTAACCTCCCTATCAACCTGTGTAGCCACTTTCAGGGAGCGATGAATTTGACCCCAAGATCCCGCATCAACACTCTTAAGGACCTTACCCTTAACAGCGTACTATCTTTTTGCATTTGACCTGCCAAGGTTCAACACTTCACATGGAGCACTTCACCCACCTGCCATTTCCCACCCATATCTGCAACTGATCTATATCCTCTTGTATTCTTTGCCAGTCTTCTTCGCAATTCCACAACAACAATAATCTACGTATCACCTGCAAAGTTACTAACCCACCCATCTATATTTTAATCCTTGTCTTTTTCATACATCACAAATGGCAGAGGTACCAGTACAGATCTCTGCGGAACGCCACTAATCACACACCTCCAACTACAACAGGCCCCTTCGACCAGTACCCTCGTCTTCTATGAGCACACCAGTTCTGATTCCAAATGGCCAATCCACCATGGATCCCATGCATCTCTGGATGAGCTTCCCATGGGGGACCTTGTCAAAAGCCTTACTAAAATCCAAGGAGACCACATCCATTGCTCTATGTTTATTAATCATCCTGGTCACCTCTTCAAAAAAATTCAATCAAGTTTATAAGACACAACTTGCCCGACACACAGCCATGGTAGCTCTCCTTAATCATGAATCCTACCCTGAGAATTCTCTCCAATAACTTCCCAACACTCTTATGAAACTCACTAGTCTTTAGTTTCCAGGATTTTCCCTGGTGCCCTTCCTGAATAATGGAACAACGTTAGCTACTTTCAGTCCTCCAGGACTTCATCTGTGGCTAGAGAGAACACGGAGATACTGGTCAAGGCCACATTAATCTCTTTTCTTGCCTCTCTCAATAACCCCAGGTATATCCCATCAGGCCCTCCGGATTTATCCACCTCAATATTCTTTAAGAGACCCAACACCACCTCTTCCTTAACCTCGAAATGCCCTAATATATCAAAAAGACTCCGTTCTGATCTAATTTCCACGTCCTTCTCTATGACAAGTACTGATGCAAAGTACACATTAAGGACCTCACTAACATCCTCTACATCCAAGCAAGGGTTCGCCCCTTTATCCCTGAATGGTCCTACCCTCTCCCTAGTTATTCCACTTGCTTTGATGTATGTATAGAATGCCTTGGGATTCTTTTTAATCCTACTCGCAAGGAATTTTCATCAGCTTTCCTAATTCCCTTCTTGAGTTCTTTTCCGTCTTCTTTACGATCCTCTAGTGCTCTGTTTGCTTCCAGCTTCCTCAGCTTTACATACTTCTATTGTTTCTTGGAAAAGACCGAGGATAAGCACGTATGGAAAAGGGAAGGGAAAGTTTACAACCTGATGTTCTTAACACTTAAATTTCCTATTTTTAGTAACCCGCAACCCATGTTCTTTTCTCTGTTCTTCCGATCTATTCACGTTCTCTCAATACCTCTCCCCCATCCTTCCAACATTCCATCACATCCACCTGTTACTCACTTTCATTCCCTCCACCCACCTGGTTGTAGTGGTGAACATCCACACACTTACCCCACTGCATCGCCCATTCCCTTACTAACTGGCTCCAACTACCCACCATCTCTCCCTTACCTGTTTCCCCTTACACCTTCCTTACTTATCAGATTCAAGAATATGCAGGTCTCAATTATCTCCATTTATCACCTCTTCTCTCCATTCCTTCACCTGCCTATCATCCCATCCTCATCTTGGTGCATCTACTACCTAGCAGTTGCTGCCTCATCCCTTCTCCTCACTCATTATACTATCTCCCCTCTACACTTTCAGTCTTAATGTGGGTCCCCAAAACATCAACTATTCCCTTTGCCTCCACAGATGCTAACTAATACACTGAGCTCCTCCAGCAGTTTAGATTTTTTACCTCCAGATTACAGCAACATCTTGTGATGCCAGTATTTGATACGTTGTGCTTAGTTAAATCCACTAATCAATATATGGACTATTGTAAAACGACACACGAAAAATTCTCAGATAACCTTTTTTAAATCCTTTCACAATTCTTATGCCATTCCACTAACTGCTTTTACCTCAGTAACCATTCCCATTTCAAATAAAAACACAAACACAAGCTTTTATTTCTGAACAGTTAAAATCACCTCATGGCAGAAAAAAATAATGCATTCAGAAAACAAGCACCTACAGTGCCTATAGAAAGTACTCACCCCCTTGTAAGTTTTCATGTTTTATTGTTTTATAACAATGAATCACAGTGGATTTAATTAGTTTTTTTTTCAAAAAAACACTGAACAACATAAAAACTCTACTGTGTTAAAGTGAAAACAGATCTCTACAAAGTGATCTGAAGTAGTTACAAATATAAAACAAACAATAATTGATTGCATAGGTATTCCCCCCTTTCTAGAGGTCTGGACTCTGACTTGGCCAATCCAGGACATTAACTTTGGTGTTTTTAAGCCATTTCTGTGTAGTTTTGGCTTTATGCTCAGGGTCATTGTCTTGCTGAAAAACAAATCTTCTCCCAAGTCACAGTTCTCTTGCAGACTGCATCATGTTTTCCTCCAGGATTTCCCTCTATTTTGCTGCATTCATTTTACCCTCTACCTTCACAAGCCTTCCAAGGCCTGCCACAGTGAAGCACCCCCACAGCATGATGCAGCCACCAACACACTTCAGGGTAGGGATGGCTTACGACTAACTCTAGTACGATGGCCAAAAAGCACAATTTTGGTTTCATCAGACCATATAGAAACATAGAAAACCTACAGCACAATACAGGCCCTTTGGCCCACAAAGTTGTGCCGAACATGTCGCTACCTTAGAAATGACTAGGCTTACCCATAGCCCTCTATTTTTCCAAGTTCCATGTACCTATCTAAAGCCTCTTAAAAGACCCTATCGTATCCACCTCCACCACCGTTGCTGGCAGCCCATTCCACGCACTCACCACTCTCTGCATAAAAAAAACTTACCCCTGACATCTCCTCTGTACATACTTTCAAGTACCTTAAACCTGTGCCCTATTGTGGCAGCCGATCCAGCCCTGGGAAAAAGCCTCTGACAATTCACAAGATCAATGCCTCTCATTATCTTGTACACTCCTATCAGGTCACCTTTCATCCTCCGTCGCTCCAAGGAGAAAAGGCCGAGTTCACTCAAACTGTTTTCATAAGGCATGCTCCCCAATCCAGGCAACATCCTTGTAAATCTCCTCTGCACCCTTTCTATGGTTTCCACATCCTTCCAGTAGTGAGGCAACCAGAACTGAGCACAGTACTCCAAGTGGGGTCTGATCAGGGTCCTATATAGCTGCAACATTACTTCTCGGCTCCTAAATTCAATTCCACAATTGATGAAGGCCAATACATCGTATGCCTTCTTAACCACAGAGTCAACCTGTGCAGCTGCTTTGAGCGTCCTATGGACTCACACCCCAAGATCCCTCTGATCCTCCACACTGCCAAGAGTCTTACCATTAATACTATATTCTACCATCATATTTGATCTACCAAAATGAACCACTTCACACTTATCTGGGTTGAACTCCATCCGACGCCTCTCAGCCCAGTTTTGCACCCTATCAACGTCCCGCTGTAACCTCTGACACCCCTCACACTATCCACAACACCCCCAACCTTTGTGTCATCAGCAAACTTACTAACCCATCCCTCCACTTCCTGATAACCCATCCTTCGTGATAAAAATCACAAAGAGTAAGGGTCCCAGAACAGATCCCTGAGGCACACCACTGGTCACCGACCTCCATGCTGAATATGACCCATCTACAATCACTCTTTGCCTTCTGTGGGCAAGCCAGTTCTGGATTCACAAAGCAATGTCCCCTTGGATCCCATGCCTCCTTACTTTCTCAATAGCCTTGCATAGGGTACCTTATCAAATGCCTTGCTGAAATCCATATACACTACATCTACTGCTTTTCATTCATCAATGTGTTTAGTTACATCCTCAAAAACTTCAATCAGGCTCGTAAGGCACGACCTGCCCTTGATAAAGCCATGCTGACTATTCCTAATCATATTCTCCCTCTCCAAATACTCATAAATCCTACCTCTCAGGATCTTCTCCATCAACGTGCCAACCACTGAAGTAAGACTCACTGGTCTATAATTTCCTGGACTATCTCCACTCCCTTTCTTGAATAAGGGAACAATGTCTGCAACCCTCCAATCCTCCAGAACCTCTCCTGACCCCATTAATAATGCAAAGATCATTGCCAGAGGCTCAGCAATCTCCTCCCTCGCTTCCCACAGTAGCCTGGGGTGCATCTCATCTGGTCCCAGTGACTTACCCAACTTGATGCTTTCCAAAAGCTCCAGCACATCCTCTTTCTTAATATCTACATGTTCAAGCTCTTTAGTCCGCTGTAAGTCATCACTAAAATCGCCAAGATCCTTTTCCATAGTGAATACTGAAGTAAAGTATTCATTAAGTACCTCTGCTGTTTCCTCCAGTTCCATACACACTTTCTCACTGTCGCACTTGATAGATCCTATTCTTTCCCACCTTCTCTTCTTGCTCTTCACATACTTGTAGAATGCCTTGGGGTTTTCTTTAATCCTTCCCACCAAGGCCTTGTCATGGCTCCTTCTGACTCTCTTAATTTCCTTCTTAAGCTCCTTCCTGTTATCCATATAATCTTATAGATCTCTAACATTATCTAGCTCTCTGAACCTTTTGTAAGCTTTTCTTTTCTTCTTGACTAGATTTATTACAGCCTTTGTACACAATGGTTCCTGTACCCTACCATAACTTCCCTGTCTCATTGGAACGTACCTATGCAGAACTCCACACAAATATCCCCTGAACATTTGCCACATTTCTTCTGTACCTTTCCCTGAGAACATCTGTTCCCAATTTAAGCTTCCAAGCTTCTGCCTGATAGCCTCATAATTCCCCTTACTCCAATTATGACCCTATTCCAGCTGACTTCAGAGTCTCCCAATTGCTTCTGGCGAACACTAGCTGAGATTTCACGTGATTTTTTTTTCCAACAGTGGCTTTCTCTTTGTCAGTCTTCCATAGAGCTGTGACTTGTTCAGCACCCAGGCAACAATTGTTGTATGTGCAGACTCTTCCATCTCAGCCACTGAAGGTTGTAACTCCTCCAGACTTGTCACAGGTCTCTTGGTTGCCTCCCTCACTAGTTCCTTTCTTGCACGTTCACTCAGTTTTTGAGGAAGGCCTGCTCTGGGCAGATTTACAGCTGCGCTATATTCTTTCCATTTCTTGATGACTGACTCCAAAGGATATTAGTGACTTGAAAATTTTCTTGTACCAATCTCCTGACTTGAGCTTTTCAATAATCTAATCACAGAGTTGCTTGGAATGTTATTTTGTCTTCATGGTGTAGTTTTTCTCAGGATACTAACTCACCAGCAGTTGGACATTCCAGATCCAGGTGCATTTTTACTACAATCAATTGAAACACCTTATCTGCACACAGGTGATCTCCATTTAACTAATTATGTGACTTCTAAAACCAATTGGGTGCACCAGTGTTGATTTGGTGTTTCATGTTAAAGGGAGAGAGTACTTATGCAATCAATTATTTTGTGTTTTATATTTCTATTTAATTTAATTTAATTACTTTATTGAAATCTGTTTTCACTTTGACACAAAAGAATCTTTATTTTGTCAATTAGGTCAAAAATGCCAAATTAAATCCACTGTGATTCAATGTTATAAAACAATAAAACATGAAAACTTTGGAGGTGGGGGGGTGGATACTTTTTATGGGCACTATAGTTAAGAAAGTGGCGAGGACAGTTATTACTGAGACTAGTAGACTAGCGAGATCACACTCACTTCAATTGTCTAACTTTACTGTGATTTCATTTTATTGCCTTGAGTCTGGTAAAGAAATATGAGATTTTTGTTTATTTCACCAATACAACACATGACAATCGGAAGTGTTTCTTCCAACTCACTATCTACATTCCAAAAAGTGTTCCAGGGAAAAACCTTTGTTTTATTCTTTATTTCCCCCAAGACCACCAAGGAAGATAGACATTGTCACAGGAAGTTAAGCAATCAGCAAACACACAAACCCATTAGAAAAGCATTGAATCCCAAGTGGACTGTGTTAGCACTTTCTACAATCACTTCAATGAGGTTTGCAAGTGCGGAAATACATATTACATGTCTGATATGTCATCATATAAGATCAATGAATCAGCTATCTTCCTCAAATATTTCCCAAGTGAGCTTATAGAAATGTCCCATATTGGAGGGAATCAGCACACAGTTTCTTAAAAAAGAACATTCAATTGGGAAGGGAACAATATCTGTAGAAATATTATGGTCTGGGAGGAATTCTGATTAGTTTACAACATGTGACAGAATGCAATAAGAGCAACTACCTCCCACATCAGCCTTGGATCCATGCTTTCATCCAGTTCATGAGGCATTCTTTTCTCTCCAGCAAATGGCCCAAACTTTTCACCCTGCCAACAAAAAAAAGTGTTTTTTTTTGCTTCCTATAATGATAGATTGCATCTCCAGAAAAAAGAAAATCAGATCAGCACCAACATGCATTTGATTCTATTTCAAATTTGCAAAACAGATACTCGGATTACAGCATAATATTGTTTTGATTATCTTTAATATGTAACTATAAATCACTATAACATCTAAAGTCAATGAGTTGCAAGTATTTCACAAATGGAAGTCATTATATTTTGGGACAAGACAAAAATCCTATTGAAAGGAACAGCACTCTGCCAAAGGTCAGCCTGAAGATTTACTAAACTTTCCACTATCTATGGATTATTACTCTCAGTTTGAGAAATCATTTAAGCATTTTTTTCTGTCTGGAGAAACTTCTGAGGGTATTTCACTAAATATTAATCATTCATTTTATACAAGTGGGCTTCCAGTGCTGTGCAAGAGAGGGATATCACCCAAAAATAATAAAATTATGAAGTTAGAAACCACCTGGTGCAATAAATTACTGGAAATGAAGCCGGATTTACAAGGGGACAAAACACCACCAATGAATTAATAGCTTTAGCTCATGTTCAATTGAAATCATGACTTTAGTCATGTCATTTTGTTTAAGTATCAAAACAATGAATAATGGATATAAATCAGAATTAAAACTCAAGTGGCCTATTGTGAAGCCTTCATCAAGTAAGTAAACTGTATTCTACCTAGTTCATGCTAATAAATTTCAGAAGCCAATGATGTTAAACTTCAGATGCCTTTACATCTTTTCTTAAATCTCCTCATTGTATTTTCAGTGTCCATTTTTACGGTACATAATACACATAGTTGGATATTTCGCCAAAATGTTTTTATTTGTACAATCTTATTTCCTCTTCACTGTGGTCCAGGGAGTAGAAGCAGTCAAAAGGATGCCAGAATGTAAAGTATTAATGTGTTTCAAAAAGCAAGCACGAAACTCTATTGCTAATAGGGCTGCAATCCTTAAATTCAACAATAGTAACAGGTTTAATTCTCATCTCAAGAACAGACACTACCAATATTAATATTCAAATCCGTTTCCCATTTTTGTCTTGACTTATGGATTCCTTGTTTAAGTGTCTGTTTTTGAATCAGATTATACATAAAAGAAGTAAATTTTTTAATTTTTCCTTTTTGAATTAAAGTTTCAATTTCATTAGTTTCGGCAATAACATTGTCTGACCCAGTTTATCTCTTAAATAAGTCCTTAATTGAAAATAACAAAAGAAAGTGTTATTTGATATTTTATATTTATTCTTTAATTGTTCAAATGACATCAATATACCTCCTTCATAACAGTCTCCTATACATCTAATCCCTTTATGGTACCAATTATATAAAAGTTGATTATCCATTGTTAAAGGAATAAGTCTATTTTAAATCAAAGGTCTCCTTGCTAATAAAGATTTCTTTATTTCATCATCAACATTTATCTTATTCCATAGATCAAGCAAATGTTTTAATATAGGAGATTCTTTCTTTTCCTGTATCCATTTAGATTCATATATATATATAAAAAACCGGATGTATTTTATCCTGTCTTATCTAATTCTATTCTAATCCATGCCGGCTTTTGTTCATCAAAAAAAGATGCAATTAATCTAAGTTGATTTGCTTTATAATAATTCTTAAAATTTGAAAGTTGTAACACTCCTAACTCAAATTTCCATGTCAATTTTTCCAACGATATTCTTGACATCTTACCTTTCCAAAGAAATTTCCTCACACATTTATTTAACTCTTGAAAAAATTTCTGCGCTCAGTTGTATTGGTAGTGTTTGAAATAGATACTGTAATCTAGGAAATATATTCATTTTTACAGCATTGACTCTACCCACTAATGTTATTGGTAACATCATCCATTTGTCAAGATCTTCCTGAATTTTTTTCAACAGTGATAAATAATTTAATTTATATAAATTCTTTATATCATTATCAACTCTTATACCTAAATACTTTATACCATTTATCGGCCATCTAAATTGAGTTGCTAAATGACATTGACTATAATCTCCTTTATAAGGGGTAAGATTTCACTTTTATCCCAATTTATTTTATACCCTGATACTTTCCCATATTCTTCCAATCTAGAAGAACCCTATATTATTTTTATTAGGTGACATTGAAGGGATAAAACCGAAACTTAAATTGAATAAATATCAGAAAGAATTTATAAAAATTGCATTGGCAGTAGCCAAAAAGGCTATTGCAGTTACTTGGAAATCGGATTCGTATTTAAGTATGGATCGTTGGAATAATGAAACCTTTAGCTGTATTCCACTTGAAAAAATTACTTATAATTTAAGAAATAAATACGATACATTTCTGAATATATGGCACCCTTATTTACAAAAGATAGGATTGTATATATAGGTACTCCGATGATAAAGATGTTGGTCCTTTGGGGAAAGAAACAAATACATATATTAAATTTATTTTGAATCCCATGGAGCATGTGGAGACCTTCCCATATCCAGGCAGTTTTTCTTTCTTTTTTTTTCCTGTTTTTTTTTTCTTTTTCTTTCAGGTAGGGGTATGTATCGGGGGGGGAGGGTTAAGGGGAGGGGGGAGGGTAGATATTATTATTCCATGTAATCAAGTCTGAAAATTGAATTAAAAAATTATAAAAAAAGAATAGACACTACCAAAGACCAAAAGAAATTCTTTATTTGAAATCAAACAATACTGACCTTAAATGAAGTATCTCAGTACAGTACCTCGACCCCTACCCTCACATGTCACTGAAAAAACATTCCAAGGACAATAACAGAAAGAAGACCCCACACACAATCATCAACTGGATAACAGAACTCAGAGTGAATACACATGCACTTATTTTTTAGAAGTTTAAAAATCTGTCTGTAATTTTCTTCCACCCCCCCAATCAGCAGATTTCCAAAATGATCATTTGAACTTGCAGCATGTGCATGCAATGCAGACAATAAGATGAACAGTACTCACAGAGAAGGACGTACTTAATAAAAACTTCCACAAGAGTTAAGCAAAACCAAAATATTCTCTTTGCTTACAAACGATGCTAGTTGCAATGTATATTTATCAATTTCAAATCGAGAGGTTTGAATTCGGGAATGTTCTGTATACATACAACACACACAAAAAAAATGCTGGTGAACGCAGCAGGCCAGGCAGCATCTCTAGGAAGAGGTATAGTCGATGTTTCGGGCCGAGACCCATCGTCAGGACTAACTGAAGGAAGAGCTAGTAAGAGATTTGAAGGTGGGAAGGGGAGGGGGAGATCCAAAATGATAGGAGAAGACAGGAGGGGGAGGGATGGAGCCAAGAGCTCTGTCCGCCAGAGAAAGCAGGATCTTCCATTTTAATTCCACATCCCATTCCCATTCTGACATGTCTATCCACGGTCTCCTCTACCGTAAAGATGAAGCCACACTCAGGTTGAAGGAACAACACCTTATATTCCGTCTTATATTAGACTTATATTATAAAGACTTATATTCCGTCTGGGCAGCCTCCAACCTGATGGCATGAACACTGACTTCTCTAACTTCCACTAATGCCCCACCTCCCCCTCGTACCCCATTCGTTATTTATTTATATACACACATTCTTTCTCTCTCTCTCCTTTTTCTCCCTCTGTCCCTCTGACTATGCCCCTTGCCCATCCTCTGGGTTTCCCCCGCTCCCCCTTTTCCTTCTCCCTGGGCCTCCTGTCCCATGATCCTCTCATATCCCTTTTGCCAATCACCTGTCCAGCTCTTGGCTCCATCCCTCCCCCTCCTGTCTTCTCCTATCATTTTGGATCTCCCCCTCCCCCTCCCACCTTCAAATCTCTTACTGGCTCTTCCTTCAGTTAGTCCTGACGAAGGGTCTCGGCCCGAAACGTCGACTGTACCTCTTCCTAGAGATGCTGCCTGGCCTGCTGCGTTTACCAGCAATTTTGATCAATAGGAAGAGGTACAGTCGACGGGTCTCGGCCCAAAATGTCGACTGTACCTTTTCCTGCAGATGCTGCCTGGCCTGCTGCGTTCACCAGCATTTTTTGTGCGTGTTGCTTGAATTTCCAGCATCTGCAGATTTCCTGGCATTTGCGTTCTGTATACATACCTGTTTTAGTAATATATTAATATGTAACAAAGTCACAAAATCTGTTGCAAACCCAATGTATTTGAAAAAAACAATTTGCTATCTGCAGAAACTGTTTCCTTATAGTGGTGAATCGTTCACATTAAACTGGACATTCAAAAACAACTACAAATTAAAGATATGCCCTGATACCCAATTAGTACAATCCATTGGTTTATTAAATATATGTAACATATTGTCTTGCATACTGCTTTCCACAATTTATCAGAAACTGAGTCAAGACTGAGCAGGCATCATCGAACATGAGGTCTGTTATTTTAAGTGAACTTAAAGTACAGCATTACAGTATTAGCAGTGCCATGTTTGCCCACCCCAGGAACTTGGGGCTGCTGAGACAGTAATAAAGAGAAGATTTGAAGGAGGAACGACTTTTGTTAACTGATGAATCTGATCCATAATGATTCACTTATTACTTAGTCATAGTCATACTTTATTGATCCCGGGGGAAATTAGTTTTCGTTACAGTTGCACCATCAATAATAAACAGTAATAGAACCATAAATAGTTAAATAGTAATATGTAAATTATGCCAGTAAATTATGAAATAAGTCCAGGACCAGCCTATTGGCTCAGGGTGTCTGACCCTCCAAGGGAGGAGTTGTAAAGTTTGATGGCCACAGGCAGGAATGACTTGCTATGACGCTCTGTGTTGCATCTCAGTGGAATGAGTCTCTGGCTGAATGTACTCCTGTGCCCACCCAGTACATTATGTAGTGGATGGGAGACATTGATCAAGATGGCATGCAACTTGGACAGCATCCTCTTTTCAGACACCACCGTGAGAGTCCAGTTCCATCCCCACAACATCACTGGCCTTACGAATGAGTTTGTTGATTCTGTTGGTGTCTGCTACCCTCAGTCTGCTGCCCCAGCACACAACAGCAAACATGATAGCACTGGCCACCACAGACTTGTAGAACATCCTCAGCATCGTCTGGCAGATGTTAAAGGACCTCAGTCTCCTCAGGAAATAGAGACGGCTCTGACCTTTCTTGTAGACAGCCTCAGTGTTCTTAGACCAGTCCAGTTTATTGTCAATTCTTATTCCCAGGTATGTGTAATCCTCCACCATGTCCACACTGACCCCCTGGATGGGAACAGGGGTCACTGGTGCCTTAGCTCTCCTCAGGTCTACCACCAGCTCCTTAGTCTTTTTCACATTAAGCTGCAGATAATTCTGCTCACGCCATGTGACAAAGTTTCCTACCGTAGCCCTGTACTCAGCCTCATCTCCCTTGCTCATGCATCCAACAATGGCAGAGTCATCAGAAAACTTCTGAAGATGACAAGACTCTGTGCAGTAGTTGAAGTCCGAGGTGTAAATGGTGAAGAGAAAGGGAGACAAGACAGTCCCCTGTGGAGCCCCAGTGCTGCTGATCACTCTGTCAGACACACAGTGTTGCAAGCACACGTACTGTGGTCTGCCAGTCAGGTAATCAAGAATCCATGATACCAGGGAAGCATCCACCTGCATCACTGTCAGCTTCTCCCCCAGCAGAGCAGGGCGGATGGTGTTGAACGCACTGGAGAAGTCAAAAAACGTGACCCTCACAGTGCTCACTGGCTTGTCCAGGTGAGCGTAGACACAGTTCAGCAGGTAGACGATGGCATCCTCAACTCCTAGTCGGGGCTGGTAGGCGAACTGGAGGGGATCTAAGTGTAGCCTGACCATAGGCCGGAGCAGCTCCAGAACAAGTCTGTCCGGGGTCTTCATGATGTGGGAGGTCAATGCCACTGGTCTGTAGTCATTGAGGCCGCTGGGGCACGGCGTCTTCGGCACAGGGACGAGGCAGGACATCTTCCACAGTACAGGAACCCTCCGGAGCCTCAGACTCAGGTTGAATACATGGTGAAGTACTCCACATAGCTGAGGGGCACAGGCTTTGAGCACCCTAGTATTGACACTATCCGGTCCTGCAGCCTTGCTTGGGTTGAGACGTTTCAGCTGTCTTATCACCTGTTCAGCCGTGAAGCCCATCGTGGTGGTTTCGTGTGGGGAAGGGGTATAGTCATGAGAGTAGGGTGGGGGGCTGTGAGGAGGGGTAGGAGGAGAGAGTGGAATATGTGTTGGTTGGGGGCCGACAACAGATGGCTCATGTGGGGGATGGGCAGGGGGTCACAATGTCAAACTTAGCAAATAAACTTAGCAATTCACCTACCACTGAAGCAGGTCTATGGCAGATGCCATCTCTCTTGCCCTGCACTCATCTCTGAAGCAAATGAGAGAAAGACACCCACATCAAACTAATCACCATCTCCAGACTCTGGAAGTCAACATTTCCCACTGCAACTAGATCCTCGACTTCCTGACCAAAGTTTACAAAGGGAGCTGGAAAAGGCATGCGTAAGAGTAATGTCACAATCGTAATGGGGGACTTAAATATGCGAGGGGATTGGGAAAATCAGGTTGGTGTCAGATCGCAAGAAAGGGAATTTATTGAGTGCCTATGAGATGGCTTTTTAAGAGCAGCTTGTGTTTGAGCCAACTAGGGGAAAGGCATTCTTAGCTTGGGAGTTGTGCAATAATCCAGATCTTATTAGGGAGCTTAATGTACAGTGATCATAATATGATTGAATTTATGCTACAATTTGAGAGGGAGAAGCATATGTCACATGTATCAGTATCACAATGGAATGAAGGGAATTACAGAGGCATGACAGAGGAGCTTGCCCAGGTGAATTGGAGGGGGATACTGGCAGGGATGATAGCACAACAGAGATGGTTGAAGTTTCTGGGAATAGTTCACAAGGCACAGGATATGTCCCATAGAGGAAGAAGTTCTCAAATGGCCGGGCTAGTCGCCGTGGCTGACAAAGAATGTTAAAATCTGTAGAAAAGCCAAGGAAAGGGTATATAAAGTAGCAAAAGTTAGTGGGAAGATTTTAAAATCCTACAAGAAGTAACTGAAAAGTTAAAAAAGGGAAAAGATGAAATATGAGGGCAAGCTAGCTGATAATATAAAGCAGAATACCAAAAGACTTTTCAGTTATATAAAGAGTAAAAGGGAGGTGAGAGTTGATATTGGACCACTGGAAAATGACGCTGGTGAGGGAGTAATGGGGGACAAGGAAATGGCAGATGAACTTAATGAGTACCTTGCATCAGCCTTTAATGTGAAAGACACTAGCATAGAAGTCCAAGAGTACCATTGTTACTACAAAGGAAAAAGAGCTAGGCAAACTGAACGGCCTTAAGGTGGACAACAACAGGAATTCTGCAGATGCTGGAAATTCAAGCAACACACATCAAAGTTGCTGGTGAACGCAGCAGGCCAGGCAGCAGCTGTAGGAAGAGGTGCAGTCGACGTTTCAGGCCGAGACCCTTCGTCAGGACTAACTGAAGGAAGAGTGAGTAAGGGATTTGAAAGTTGGAGGGTGAGGGGGAGATCCAAAATGATAGGAGAAGACAGGAGGGGGAGGGATAGAGCCAAGAGCTGGACAGGTGATTGGCAAAAGGGGATACAAGAGGATCATGGGACAGGAGGTCCGGGAAGAAAGACAAGTGGGGGGGGGGACCCAAAGGATGGGCAAGAGGTATATTCAGAGGGACAGAGGGAGAAAAAGGAGAGTGAGAGAAAGAATGTGTGCATAAAAATAAGTAACAGATGGGGTACGGGGGGGAGGTGGGGCCTTAGTGGAAGTTAAAGAAGTCGATGTTCATGCCATCAGGTTGGTGGCTACCCAGACAGAATATAAGGTGTTGTTCCTCCAACCTGAGTGTGGCTTCATCTTTACAGTAGAGGAGGCCGTGGATAGACATGTCAGAATGGGAATGGGATGTGGAATTAAAATGTGTGGCCACTGGGAGATCATGCTTTCTCTGGCGGACAGAGCGTAGATGTTCAGCAAAGCGGTCTCCCGTCTGCGTCGGGTCTCGCCAATATATAAAAGGCCACATCGGGAGCACCGGACATAGTATATCACCCCAGTCGACTCACAGGTGAAGTGTTGCCTCACCTGGAAGGACTGTTTGGGGCCCTGAATGGTGGTAAGGGAGGAAGTGTAAGGGCATGTATAGCACTTGTTCCGCTTATACGGATAAGTGCCAGGAGGGAGATCAGTGGGGAGGGATGGGGGGGGGACGAATGGACAAGGGAGTTGCGTAGGGAGCGATCCCTGCGGAATGCAGAGAGACGGGGGGAGGGAAAGATGTGCTTAGTGGTGGGATCCCGTTGGAGGTGGCGGAAGTTACGGAGAATAATATGTTGGACCCGGAGGCTGGTGGGGTGGTAGGTGAGGACCAGGGGAACCCCATTCCTAGTGGAGTGGCGGGAGGATGGAGTGAGAGCAGATGTACGTGAAATGGGGGAGATGCGTTTAAGAGCAGAGTTGATAGTGGGAAGCCCCTTTCTTTAAAAAAGGAAAACATCTCCCTCGTCCTAGAATGAAAAGCCTCATCCTGAGAGCAGATGCGGCGGAGACGGAGGAATTGCGAGAAGGGGATGGCGTTTTTGCAAGAGACAGGGTGAGAAGAGGAATAGTCCAGATAGCTGTGAGTCAGTAGGCTTATAGTAGACATCAGTGGATAAGCTGTCTCCAGAGACAGAGACAGAAAGATCTAGAAAGGAGAGGGAGGTGTCGGAAATGGACCAGGTAAACTTGAGGGCAGGGTGAAAGTTGGAGGCAAAGTTAATAAAGTCAACGAGTTCTGCATGCGTGCAGGAAGCAGCGCCAATGCAGTCGTCGATGTAGCGAAGGAAAAGTGGGGGACAGATACCAGAATAGGCACGGAACATAGATTGTTCCACAAACCCAACAAAAAGGCAGGCATAGCTAGGACCCATACAGGTGCCCATAGCTACACCTTTAGTTTGGAGGAAGTGGGAGGAGTTAAGGTGGATAAGTCACTCGGACCAGATGGACTACATCCCTGAAGCCAGAGAGAGATTGCTGAAGAGATAACAGCTGCTTTGGTCACAATCTTTCAAAAATTACTTGATTCTGGCATGGTCCTGGAGGACTGGAAAATCCACACTTTAAGAAAGGAGGAAGGCAAAAGAAAGGGAATTATAGGCCAGTTGGCCTAACCTCAGTGGTTGGGAAAGTGTTGTAGTCTATCACTAAGGATGAGGCTTCCGGGTTCTTGGAAACTAATGATAAATTAAGTCACTCAGCATGGTTTCTGCAAAGGGAAAATTTGTCTAACAAATCTGTTAGAGTTCTTCGAGGAAGTAACTAGCAGAGTGGACAAAGGAGAGGCAGTGGATGTTGTCTACTTGGATTTTCAAAAGGCATTTAATAAGGTGCCGCACATGAGGCTGCTTAACAAGATAAAATCCCATGGCGTTACAGGAAAGATACTGGCATGGATAGAAGAATGGCTGACAGGCAGGAGACACCAAGTGGGAATAAAGGAGGCTGTTTCTGGTTGGCTGCCAGTGACTAGTGATGTTTGTCAGAGGTCAGTATTGGGACAGCTACTTTTCACATAGTTTGTGAATTATTTGGATAATGGAATTGATGGTTTTGTGGCAAAGTTTGTGGATTATATGAAAATAGGTGGAAGTGCTGAGGTAGCCATGTGATTGCAGCAGGACGTAGACAAGTTGGAAGAATGGGCAAAAAGGTGGCAGATGAAATACAGTGTTGGGAAAAGTATGATAATACATTGTGGTAAATGGAACAATAGTGCAGACTATTATCTAAATGGGGAGAAAATTCAAACATCAGAGGTGCAGAGGGACTTAGCAATCCTCATGCAAGACTCCCAGAGGTTAATTGACAGGTTAAGTCTGTGGTAAAACAGCCATGATCAAATGGCAGAGCAAACTCAATAGGCCAAGTGGCCTAATTCTGTCCCTCTATCTTATGATTTTATGGTCTTAAGACCGGAGAACGTAACTTCAGTATCCTTGCACCTGAGGTAAGTGAACAATCGGAATTATATAAAAGGTCAGAAGAGATAAACAATTTGCAGAACTCTCTGGTCAATCGGTAAGAGAATTGATAAACGGCCTGCCAATAAGTCATGCAAGCCACTGAATTCAAGGCTCAATTCATATAATACAAAATATATTAAGATACTAGTTGATAGATTTGACCAGCAGACCAGCAGGGGATGATAGAAAGTGACACTTGTGCCACATCCCTTGGTTGTGATGGTTATTAACACAAGCTATGTATTTCACTGTATGCTTTAGTGTACATGTGATATAAACCTGAATTGGAATCCAAGTAGAACAGAATAATGAGAGGCATAGATGGGGGAATGCATTCAGTCTTTTCCTGGATTTGTGGAATCAGGGACTACAGTGCATATGTTTAAGATGAGATGGGAAACTTAAGGGGCAATTATTTTTACACAAAGGGTAGTATCTATACAGAATGAGCTGCCAAAGGAAGAGCTTAAAGCAGGTACAATAACAACTTTTAAAAGACGGTTAAGAGATACATGGATTGTAAAGGTTTAGGATGTTATGAGCCAAACACTGACTAATGGGACTAGCTTGAATGGGACATCTTTGGCTGTATGGGCCAGATGGATTGTAGGGTCTGTTTCTGTGTTGTATAATACCACATGACTCAATAGCAGATCTTTTGACCCAAAGATGTCTGTGCCCATCATGATGCCAATTTATACCAATCCTATCTGCCTGTAAATGGCCTACATCCCTCCATTCCCTGCTTGTTCATATATCTCTTAAATATTGCTATCATATCTTCTTCCTCCACCTTCCCTGGCAGAGCCTTCCAGGTACTTAGCACTCCCTCAGAAATCTGCTCTGAATATTTCCCCCCATCTTTCAATCTATGCAATCCAGTATTTGACATTTCCTCCCTGGGAAAAAAGACTGACTATCCACTATGATAATGCTTAGCATATTTTTTATTATAATAGATATAAAACAATCCAAGATGTCCAACCCCTTCTTCTAGCTCATACCCTCTCCTTAAAGCTAATATTCTCTAATCCAGGCAACATCTCTTTTGCATCCTCTCCAAAATCTTCACATCCTTCCTGTAAGTGGTGATAAGAACTACAAAGGAGTTAAATCAATAGAGCTTCTATCCTGGTGAATCTGTGTTGGAAAGAACGATTATACTGTATCAATAGATATCCTCCTCCAGCTCAGGTATCCTCCTCCAGAATTGGCCAACGCAGCAATTCAGACAACAGGAATTCTGCAGAAATTCAAGCAACACACATCAAAGTTGCTGGTGAACGCAGCAGGCCAGGCAGCATCTGTAGGAAGAGGTGCGGTCGACGTTTCAGGCCGAGACCCTTCGTCAGGACTAACTGAAGGAAGAGTGAGTAAGGGATTTGAAGGTGGGAGGGGGAGGGGGAGATCCAAAATGATAGAAGAAGACAGGAGGGGGAGGGATCTCCCCCTCCCCCTCCTGTCTTCTCCTATCATTTTGGATCTCCCCCTCCCCCTCCAACTTTCAAATCTCTTACTAGCTCTTCCTTCAGTTAGTCCTGACGAAGGGTCTCGGTCCAAAATGTCGACTATACCTCTTCCTAGAGATGCTGCCTGGCCTGCTGCGTTCACCAGTAACTTTGATGTGTGTTGCAGCAATACAGATGTGACTTTGATGCAAATGTGCAGTCACAGCCATTCACAGAATTGATACAGAATTTCAAAAAGTAGAAGTATACTGAAACCAATTTATTATTAATGGCTTCCAATATTTAAGTTATTTGCTGATATATTGTTCAGAAGCTACATTTTGTATACTGATAACAAGGGGAATCATCTTGTGAAATAGAGAACTATCACTTGATTGAAGGTGTTATTTTGAGCTTTCCTCACTAAATCTCTTCCAGCTTGTGTGAAATAGATGGAAACCTGGAAAAACTTTTGAGGAAGTATAGGACAGCATTGCAAAGAAATGACTAACTCGCTGGAAAATTTATTTACAGACCCTAGCTGGAAAGCTGATTGTTTTTTCTCCCTTCCACTCTTAAGTTTGACCAATCATTACCACGTCACCTCCTGAACATCTTCATTCTAAGAATATAAAAGAAATAAGCTGTTTCACAACATGAAACCTCCTGCTCTCCCGTATTCATTTGCTTTGCATGACTTACTGTGTTGGACTTGTGACTCGAGTTCTGTTTCTATCAGTATCTACACCTCTCCTGCAGTATATATCACCTAGTGATCCTAACTCCTACTCTTGAAGGAATATAATTTCTGAAGAGCCGTCTTTTCTCTTTGCCTTCACTGTAACATTGCATAAAATGATCATAACCCAAACTGCAACCTGAAGAACAAGAAACTGTCCTGTATGAGACTGGCTTCATAAGTGAAACGGAAACATTCTGTCCGGAGGCCTAAATGGCAACACGAGTGCCATCAGCATGTACGTGAAATCCAGGTGTTGGTAAAATTGGACAGCCTTAGTAGAGTTCTATCTCCTGTTGACCGATGATTCAGTAATCTACTTGACAATTATTGTGCCACTTAATACATCTCCTGAAACAGTCTCGAAGAACTAAGCAACTTTTTGGTGTCCTTGTTGGTGGAATGCTCTTCAGGTTTCTTAGAGGCTTATTCAGTGCCTTAATTAACATATTTCAGGCCTTGAACTAAAAGAAGCATTATCCCTCTAGCTCTATCAGACATGTGTATATTTGCATGCAGAAGCCATTCAAAATTCCTGGGATCTCTTTATTCTTAATTCTATAATCATTTTCTTTGCCAGAGTCAAACTTTGTTAGTTTATACCCCATTGAGAGTCACAATCTAGATTTTCACTTCTGTGTATAAGGAGAGTTTGATACACTCTCAGATCTCAGGAGTAATACTCTATGCACCTGTTTGTTTTGGCCATAAACAATCCCACTTGAATTTTTTATTGAATATCCATACATTCTAACTATGAACAGCAAACAGAATCTGATTGCTGTCTCACTTGCAATGTTCCTCCAGCATTTAGTGTAAGATTCGTTGGGACTTCACTGTAAGATAACACTGACTTCAATTGTGATTTTAGTGGCTATGAAAGATCCCAAGTAAAGGAAGATGTAAAATGCAACTGCACTTAAGTGTACATAACCAATTGAACACCAAGGCTGTGGTAACATTGAGAAACAGAAAGCAACAGATGAAAACCTGATTGACATTAACTGTCATTTAAATGGGCACCACTTAAAACATGCAGTGAGGTGCAAGAATTTAGTTATTGTCTGGGCTGCTGTCAGGCATTGAACTAAAGGTTACATACACCTTTTGTACATCTCCAGCTCAATCTGTGACAGAATCTGTAGATCCGACATTGGCCCCATTTCAGAATCTACAGAACTAATGTGGAAAAAAAACATGGAGTTAACATTTCAGGTCAAAGAATCTTTGTTTAAACTAGGAGAGAGAGAAAACAAGTCAGCACAAAATTGTTAAGATGGGGAGGGATATCTTGGATAAGGTTAGGGTTGCCATGGAAACAGGTCATAAAGATTCCCCAATCAAATGAGGATAATGGGCTAAGGAACAGCAGGGCTATAGGACATGTCTGGCAATTCAAGATGTGCTAAAAGGAGGGAGATCCAGTTTATGTATTTTTTAATTGTTTCTTTCACCAACAGGACTAGAGTGGATCCAGGTAATCCTCAATCCGAAGTGACTACCTAAGAAGAAAAAGGCACAGAAACCACTTACAAGTAACCAGAATATCTGTGTAAGAGCTGCAGCACAATTTGCTGAATTAATTCCTCTCAGCTTCCATCAACCGAAGTATTTAACTTGCAAGAGTTACCAGAGTCTACATGTCCAGATATTAATGTCAACAGGATCCCAACAAACTATCTGAAATCTGGATAAGGGAGAGAATTGCTGCTGGACCACTTTCAGGTGAAACAGCTATGCTATTTTAAACAGGTAAAGAAAATCTGATCTTAATTCACAAACGGTTTCACATCTCAATAAAAAAAACTTTTACTTCATTATAATAAACCATTTCAGAATAAAAATGCTTTGAATGCTATAAATCTGAAATTTAAAAAAAACTCTAAGTACATATCCAAACTCGCCAATATAACTAAAAGAAAAAGGCGAGCTTGATGCTTCAGGTGCATTATCATTCAGCAGACATTTGATATTAGAGAGGCGGGAAGGAATAGTTTAATTCAGTGGCCGAATTGGGGGCCGACATAGCTTGCAGCAAAATGAGGTGCACATATAGGAAAGGCCGGTTGTCTTTATATCCCGAGAGATTCCTTCTTTGTCACCCAGCCAGCAAGCTGCAGTTGGGGGCCTGAGGTGGGAATGAGCTCAGAGAAAGCTGCGGACTCAATACGTGGCACTCGAGCAAGATGCCTTCCATTGCGATTCCTTCAGCAGACCCATTAAAGTTACGGAACGTCGGAAAACAATACAAAACCAGGATTCATCCCTTCTTTTTGAATAAAGAAAAATAAAGCTTGTTCTTGTCTCCTCGCTTTAAACAAAAATCACAAACCTTTTTCACTCGTCTGGCAGTGTACAGGCCGATCCCCTCTTGTACTTTGGACGATTTGAGGGAGAATCTATCGGGCACATACATGCCGAGCATCGTGGCAGCGGGGTGGGTCGGGCGCAGTGGCGGCTGTCATCGCTCCGACCGCCTGCGGGACCGTACTGCCTGTCCCGGCGCAGCTGCCATGTTGGTATTGCGGTGCCCGGCGGCGGCGGCGCCTCGCTGATTGGCTCAACCACTTCCCTCCCTCTCTCGCACCAAACTTTCCGCGGAAGACGCCGGGTTAATGTGATCAGCTCTTTCGGGTTCCACTTCATCCGAACCAGACCGTGATGAATAAATCAGGCCTGACGGTGAATTGAGAAAAACTTACACAAAATGGGAAAATGAACTTTAATAAATGTTGTCACGCCCTTTTAAACAGAGCAGAACCTGTAGCATTGTCACAAAAACCCTATTTTTGCGTTCCACGACATAAAGGATATAGTTGTTTGTCAGGGGAACTCAATTTTACCATTTTTCCATTGATCAGCAACACATAAAATAAACCACACTTGTCTGACAGTTTGTGATAGAATAAAATCAAGTCCACGAAGTATTAGTTACATCCAAAGTTGAAGATTGGACTATTCAGAACAAATCATGATGTGAAATTGTCTCTGTGAACCGAAAACGGTTGCCGACGGGAAGAAATCACGTCCTCGCCTTATCTTGGACATCCTGACATTGAATCAGGACGTAGAGAATTGTCATCTTAATTGTTCCTGAGAAATGGTTTACTCCGTGTCTATATGACATTGCTGATTCAATTTACTCTTTCAGAATTACAAACGTTTCTAAGTTAATCAATATGTACACAGACATATCTACAAAGGTCGTGTGGTGCGAATAGGCTGGTCTATCAAATGACAGCATTTGCTTCGCTTTAATAATCCACAAACCTCGAGTGAAAATACTTGACACCAGCCTCTGAAGGCAGCCTTGTATTTTCGATTGGAATTACCAGAGCATAAATGCTGTCTCTGCCTTGTGTTCAGAATGATGCGACGTCTGTCAAAATAGAATTGTATACGTTGGGAAGTTACACCAAACACAAATAAAAACAGACAGTTATAGTTCTGGTAGCCCTGGTGGAGGAACAAAGTTATTCCTGCCGGCGCCATCAAACTTTACAACTCCTCCCTTGGAGGGTCAGACACCCTGAGTCAATAGGCTGGTCCTGGACTTATTGCCTGCAATAATTTAAATATTACTATTTAATTATTTATGGTTTTATTACTATCTAATTATTTATGGTGCAACTGTAACGAAAACCAATTTTCCTTGGGATCAATAAAGTATGACTATGACTATGACTATCAGATCATCGAGGAAATTGCTAAGAACTCAAACTGAAAAGTTATTGACCTGAAACTTGAACTGTTTCTCTCAACACCAATACTGTCTGACCTGTTGAGTAATTCCATTTTATCTTAAATTAACAGCATCTACGTTTTTTGGTTTGTTTTTGTTAAATTGGAGAACTTGGTCTAGCCTCTACTGGCCCCCACATTATTAACCAATGAAGCACACCCAAACAATTTAATATATTAATTGCAATAGTTTCACCTTCAGTTTTGTTTTAAACTGAAGATCTGCTTGTCAGATGAAGGAATTTGTAAAATAGTCATTTTAGTTGGAAAATTAATAAATAATTCACCAAAGACTTCATAAAATACTATTATTTTTCTTATAAGTAATAAGACCATAAGACAAAGGAGCAGAAGTTGGCCATTCAGCCCATCGAGTCTGCTCCACCATTTTATCATGAGCTGTAGGAATTGTGATGATTCAAACTGCTCAAAACTCAATGACTACTTTTCTATTCTGTTATCTAAGGCCTGAATGCACTAATCTTGTGGGTTAGTCTTCTGACTTTTGTTGGACATATGGAGTAACTCTGGCAGCTGACCTCTCTGATGTTTTATTTGAGGAAAATTATTTTCTTTATTATTGCTTTCTCTAGGCATTCCAAATGGCAAAAAATCTATCACTAGTTGGTAGCTCATATCGTCTTTCAGCAACGGTCATGGTGTTGAATATTTTGTCAAGTGTTGTAGAGTATGTATTCACACACACACACACACACACACACACACACAGAGTAATAAATGACGATGGAAGAACTTGTGCAGAACTGATTTGACAACAACACTGACAAATTAGGCCATGTCAATCAACTTAAAATTCATTATGAAGAAATGTGAAATGTTGGTATTTAACAGCAGTTACTGTTACTCAAATGTTCTTTTGTAGGGATTCTCAATTGGTTTCTGGTATGTTGAGGGTTGATTGCAATTTTTATGATATTGCTGAGGTTTAAACTTTCACCACTGTCATGAGCATATCATTTCGTAAAGACTCTGCATATCTTGTGGGCTACATGGATACTCTTTAGTTGTATCCCCTCAGACTTGCTCATGACCTGGTGAGTGAGCTATGGACCAAGAGGGTAACATGTTACAAGACAATGAAGAAGAGACGACTTGAATCAGTGGCACTGTCTACAAAGTGTATTCCAAAAGTATTACTCATGCATCTGTCTAGCAAAAGATCATTGCCTCTGGGGTTTGTGGTTTAGGAATGAGGTATTCACAGAATTCTGTCACATTCTGCCACATTGGCTGCAACAAAAGAGAAGGACCTCAACAACACAGCCATTTGAAATAAGTATTTTGAATTCTATTGGAAGCAGCAGAGAATATAGATGCTGAAATCTGCTGTTTAAAAAGTAAGTAGCTCAGGCAGTATCCATAGGGGTAAAGGATATGTTAAAATTTTGTGTCAAAATGCTGTGTCGGGACTGAAAGTGGAGAGAGAAAATAGACAATATAAAGAGGAAAGAGAGACACAGAACAGTACAGCACATTACAGGCTCTTTTTCTCTCTGGTCCTGCTGAAGGATTTCGGCCAGAAACATCGACTGTATATGGATGCTGCCTGGCCTGCTGGGTTCCTCCAGAGTGTTGAGTGCGAGTTACAGGCTCTTCCGCTCTTAATGCTGTGCTGATCTTTTAACATACTTTCAGTGCTTTCTTTTTATTTATTGAGATACAGTGCAGAATAGGGCCTTCCGGCCTTTCGAACTGCACTGCACCATTTAATCCTAGCCTAATCACGGGACAATTTACAATGACATATTAACCTACAATCCGGTACTTTTTTGGACTGTGGGAAAACCCAGAGTCATGGGGGAACTCGCGCAGTCATGGGGGGAGCATACAAACGTCTTACCAGCAGCTGTGGGAATTGAACCCCTATTAAGCACTGTGCTAACCGCTATACTACCGTGTTGAATCTAACCTTCTGTGGAGAGGAGTAAGATAGTACATGATTGAGGAGGAATGAGTGATGGCTGCTGTTTATCCATAGTGAAAATGGGTCAATGGGGGCTTGGCGAGTGTGTCTTAACGGGCTCACATCCATCAGCAAAACCCAGGCCATTTAGAGATTATACCATGCTTAATCAAATATCAACCATTTTACGCCATTGTCCAAAGTTAAAGTTATTCAAGGTCAAGGTTATTGTCATTCAACTGTAAACCTGCATACTGCCAACCAACCAAAACATTGTTCCTCTGGACCAAGGTGCACAAGTCAGTACATACAACTCACAGACCATGCAAAGTAATATTACCAGAAATAAATCAACCAATAATAACTATATTCCTGAAGACTGACATTTAGCATAAGATGCATTTACAACGCAAGTTAAAACGTAAACAGTATAACGCTACTGGTGCTTCATAAATGATGAAACCCGGGTGGCAACAGGGATTTCAGTAGTCTCACAGACTTGTGGACAAAGCTGTTTCCCATCCTAACAGCCCTTGTGCTCATGCTACAGTACCTCCTGCCTGATGGTAGGGGGTCAGATAGATTGTGGGACAGATGGGAAGGATTCTTTAAAATCCTAAGGGCCCTGCATCTGCAGCACTTCTGATAAATATCTCAGATGGGTGGAGAAGAGACCCTGATGAACCCCTCAGTGGTCCTTACAATTCTTTGTATGGTCTTATGGTCAGATGGCTTGCAATTCCCATATATACGGTAATACATCTGGTCAGTACATTCTCAATGGTACTCCTGTAAAAACTGGTTCCCAAGATGAAATCCCTCATTGCTCAAGACATTTCAATAAACCTTTTTTTGCACCATCTCTAGGAATTGTATATCCTTCCCAGACTGTTGAGTCTGGATTTTAAGACTAAAATGAGGAGAACTGATACTCTCAGAGAACTGTAAATCTTCAGAATTCTGCACTTTAAATCACGAAGTGCATTCAAGGATGTGACAAATACCTTTTCAGACTCTTCGGGAATCAGTGACTGTGGGGATCAGACAGGAAATTGTCAAGGCCAAGACCAGATGGGCCACGATCTTAGTGAATGGTGAAGCAGGCTTGGAGGACGAAATGATAAAATTTACTTCTATTTCTCGTGTTCTTATTGCATGATCTTCCTTTCCATTCTCAGCTCCTCAGGTAACGTACTACTACTTCCTGCTTTCAAGCAAAAATCGGAAAGACATTCAGGCATGAACTGTGTAAAAGGAGATAAAGTGCAAGCAACGAACATCTCCAACAGGAGAGAAGCTGGATATTCAGCAGTGTTGTATCTCCAGATGCCATATTAAAATTGGAGAGAGACCACCTTTGCTCAGAAATTTAATTTAACAGGATCTGTCATATTAATACAATGCTACAGGTATGGGTCAGTGATTGGGTATTCTTCAGTCCCATCTTTTCAAAGCATTTTCCATCATCTGCAAACACTCCAGAAGTTTATCACCACAAACAACGCAGCTTCTAGCTTAATATACTGCGGCCAGTTTGTGTATCATCTCCAAGGCTCACAGCAGAAAATTGCAATCTCTGCCAGCTTTATGGATAAAGCCAAGAAGCACGTGGAAATAACACTGGCTTGACGTTCTTTCCCAAGTCATACACCACACGTTTGAGACTAAATTGCTATTCCTTCATCACTGGGGGAGAAATTCCAGAATCTACCTCCACAGCATAAGAGCATTGAAATAGGAGCAGGAGTCAGCCATCTGACCTATCGAGCCTATTCTGCCATTCAATAAGATAAGACCATAAGACATAAGAGCAGAACTAGGCCATTCAGCCCATCAGGGCCGCTCCACCATTTCATCATGGCTGATTGCAGATCTAATTCAACTCCATAAACCTGCCCTCATATCCCTTAATGCCCTGACCAATCAGGAATATATCAACGTCCGCTTTAAATATACCGATGGACTTAGCCTCCAGCACAGTCTGTGGCAGAGCATTCCACAGCTTCACCACTCATTGACTGAACAAATTCCTCCTTGCTTCTGTTCTAAATGGTCACCCTCAATTTTGAGGCTGTGCCCTCTAGTTCTGGATACCCCAACTGCAAAAACACCCTCTCCACATCCACCTTATCTAGTCCTTTCAACATTCAGTAGGTTTCATGGAAACATAGAAACATGAAAAACCTACAGCACAATACAGGCCATTCGGCCCACAATGCTGTGCCAAATATGTACTTACTTTAGAAATTACATAGGGTTACCTATAGCCCTCTAATTTTCTAAGCTCCATGTATCTGTCCAGGAGTTTCTTAAAAGAACCTATCATATTCGCCTCCACACAGTTCCCAGCAGCCCATTCCATGCACTCACCACTCTCTGCGTAAATGCACCGCATGCCTTCTTAATCACAGAGTCAACCTACGCAGCAGCTTTGAGTGTCCTATGGACTCGGATCCCAAGGTCCCTCTGATCCTCCACACTGCCAAGAGTCTTACCATTAATATTATATTCTGCCATCATATTTGACCTACCAAAGTGAACGACCTCACACTTATCTGGGTTGAAATCCATCTACCACTTCTCAGACCAGTTTTGCATCCTATCGACGTCCTGCTGTAACATCTGACAGCCATCCACACTATCCACAACACCCCCAACCTGTTGTCATGATTGGTCCGTGAAGTCCACATTCTGGTTCATGGTACAGTCCATTGATTCCTTATTCTGGGTTTTCCTGTTTACCCTTGTTCCATTGGGGGCTTTAATTGAGGCACCTGATTCTCGTTGTGGACTGGCACACAAATACCTCTCAAACCAAGGATTCCCCACTAGACTGTTCCCTTCCCTTTCTTTTTGAAGCCTAGCCTGCATCCCTGTCAAGTTCAACTGCCAGAGTGAGACCGGAGCCTTGCCACGCCAAGATAAGGAACTATCTATCATTGAGTTTGGAACTATCTCTTTGTGTCCATGTTTAGTATCCGAGTCAAAGAAGAATCCCAGCCCTAAGTCCTGTTCCCGAGGAGAGGTCCTGGCTCTGTGTTCTGTGTTCCTGTGTTCCAAGTTCCAGGTGGCGTGTTCCAGTCCTGTCCAAGTCAAGGCTTCGTGTTCTCGTCCAGTCCAGGAGTCACTTGGCAGTTCCCTTGCATTGTGTCCTGGGAAGGGTCCCGGCTCTGCGTTCCAAGGAGGAGTCCTGGCTCCATACCCAAGAGCCTAACCAAGTCGAGTCCAAGCGCCAAGCCAAACCTAGTCCAAGAGCCTTGTCTTGCCCTGGAGTACCTCTCCAGTCCACGTCCAAGGTTTGGAGCATCCAGTTCAAGTCCAAGGTTCGGTGTTTCTGTGTTCCAAGATCAAGTCCAGGCGCCGTGTTCCAGCCCTGTCCAAATCTGAACTTTGTGTCCTCATCTAGTTCCGGTGCCTCACCCAGCACGGTGCTGGGGTACCTCGTCCTGTCCTGTAGCCACATCCTGTCCTTGCCAAGATCCTGGTCCAGAGTCCTAGCCTAGACCTGGGTTCCGGTTCTGAGTCACGACCCAGGTTCCGAGTCCCAACCAAGACCCAGGTTCCGGGTCCTTGTCCAGGCTCTGGTTCCGGAGTTCCGTGTTCCTAGTCCAGGCTCCTCGTTCCTAGTTCCCCATCCGGGTCCTCTGTTTCTAGTCCAAGTATTGCCCAGGCCCTGAATCCTAGTCTTGTCCAGGGTCTGTGTCAATGTCCAGCGTCGTTTCTTCCTTACTCACCTTGCTATCTCGATAACCCTAGTCCTGTTCCTAGTACTTCAGTGTCTGTGTCTTGCATTTGGATCTGCCATCAATGCCCACTTTGTAACACCTTTGTGTCATCAGCAAATTTACTAACCCATCCCTCTATTTCCTCATCCAGGTCATTTATAAAAATCACAAAGAGAACGGGTCCCAGAACAGATCCCTGAGGCACACCACTGGTCACCAACCTCCATGCAGAATATGACCCATCTACAACCACTCTTTGTCTTCTGTGGGCATGCCAATTCTGGATCCCTAAAGCAAGGTCCCCTTGGATCCCATGCCTCCTTACTTTCTCAATAAGCCTTGCATGTGGTACCTTATCAAACACCTTGCTGAAATCCATATACACTACATCTACTGCTCTACCTTCATCAATGTGTTTTGTCACATCCGCAACAAAATTCAATCAAGCTCATAAAGCATGATTGCCTTTGGAAAAGATATTCCTAATCCTATTATACCTCTCCAAATGTTCATAAATCCTGCCTCTCAGGATCTTCTCCATCAACTTACCAACCACTGAAGTAAGACTCACTGGTCTATAATTTCCTGGGCTATCTCTACTCCCTCTCTTCAATAAGGGAACAACATTCGCAACCCTCCAATCCTCCGGAATCTCTTCCATCCCCATTGATGATGCAAAGATCATCGCCAGAGGCTCAGCAATCTCCTCCCTCACTTTCCACAGTAGCCTGGGTTATATCTCGTCTGGTCCCGGTGACTTATCCAACTTGTGGCTTTCCAAAAACTCCAGCACATCCCCTTTCTTAATGTCTATATGCTCAACCTTTAAAGTCTGCTGTAAGTCATTCTTACATTTGCCAAGATCCTTTTCCGTAGTGAATACTGAAGCAAAGTATTCACTAAGTACCTCTGCTATCTCATCCGGTTCCATGCACACTTTTCCACTGTCACATTTGATTGGTCCTATTCTCTCACATTTTATCATCTTGCTCTTCACATACTTGTAGAATGCCTTGGGGTTTTCCTTAATCCTGCTCGCCAAGGTCTTGTCATGGCCCCTTCCGGCTCCCTTAATTTCATTTTTAAGCTCCTTTCTGCTAGCCTTATAATCTTCTAGATCTCTATCATTATGTTTTTTTGAACATTTTGTAGGATTTTCTTCTTGACTAGATTTACAACAGCCTTTGTATACCATGGTGTCTGTTTCCTATCATCCTTTCCCTGTCTCATTGGAACGAACTGATGCACAACACCACGCACATATCCCCTGAACATTTCTGCTGGACATTTCCCTGAGAACATCTGTTCCCAATTTACGCTTCCAAGTTCCTGCCAGATAGCTTCATATTTCCCCTTACTCCAATTAAACGCATTCCAAACTTGTATGCTCCTATCCCTCTCCAATGCTATGGTAAAGGAGATAGAATTGTGATCACTATCTCCAAAATGCTCTCCACTGAGACCTGACTCCTGACCAGGTTCATTTCCCAATACCAGATCAAGTACAGCCTCTCATCTTCTAGGCTTATCTACATACTGTGTCAGGAAACCTTCCTGAACACACCTAACGAACTTCACCCCATCTAAACCCTTTCCTCTAGGAAGATGCCAATCAATATTTGGGAAATTAGAATCTCCTACCATGACAACCCTGTTGTTATTGCATCTTTCCAGAATCTGCTTCCCTATCTGCTCCTCGATGTTTCTGTTACTATTGGGTGGTCTATAAAAAACAACCTGTAGAGTTATTGACCCCTTTCTGTTCCTAACTTCCACCCACAGAGACTCAGTAGACAATCCCTCTATGACTTCCTCCTTTTCTGCAGCTGTGACACTATCTCTGATCAGTAGTGCCATGGCCCCACCTTTTTCGCCTCCCTCCCTGTCCTTTCTGAAACACCTAAAGCCTGACACTCGAAGTAACCATTCCTGCCCCTGAGCCATCCAAGTCTCTGTAATGGCCACAACATCATAGCTCCAAGTATTGATCCTTGCTCTAAGCTCATCTGCTTTGCTCATGATACTCCTTGAATTAAAATAGACACATCTCAAGCCATCAGTCTGAGCATATCCTTTCCCTCTCACCTGCCTATACTCCCTCTCACACTACAAGCTTTCTCCATTTGTGAGCCAATCGCCCCATCCTCCATCTCTTCAGTTTGGTTCCCACTCCCTAGCAATTCTTGCTTCAACTCTCCCCAAAAGCCTTAGCAAACCTCCCTGCCAGGATATTGGTCTCCGTGGGATTCAAGGGCAACCTGTCCTTTTTGTACAGGTCACTCCTGCCCCAGAAGAGGTCCCAATGATCCAGAAATCTGAATCCCTGCCCCCTGCTCCAGTCCCTTAGCCACGCATTTATCCTCCACATCACTCTATTCCTATACTCACTCTCGCGTGGCACAGGCCATAATCCCGAGATTACTACATTTGACGTCCTGCTTCTCAACTTCCTTCCCAAATCCCTGTAGTTTGTTTTCAGGACCTCCTCCCTTTTCCTGTCTATGTCGTTGGTACCAGTATGTACCACGACCTCTGGCTGTTAACCTTCCCCCTTCAGGATATTGTGGACATCCCGGACCCTGGCACCTGGGAGGCAAACTACCATCCATGTTTCTTTCCTGCATCCATAGAATCGCCTATCTGACCCTCTAACTATAGAGTTCCCTATCACTGCTGCCATCCTCTTCCTTTCCCTACCCTTCTGAGCCACAGGGCCAGACTCTGTGCCAGAGGCGCAGCCACTGCTTCTTCCACCAGGTAGGTCATTCCACGCGCCCCCCCCCCGCCCCCCCCCACCAACAGTACTCAGTTTCAGTGAGATCCCACATATTCTTCTAAATTCCAGTAAATAGGTGCCAGATTCCCCTCCTATGTTAGCCCCTTCATTCCCGGAATCATGCTCATAAACCTCCACTGGACTCTCTCCAATGAGACTACACCCTTTCTGAAATAAGGGGCCTAAGACTGTTGACAATACTTCAAGTACGGCCTGACTAGTGTCTTATAAAGCTTCAGCATTATCTCCTTGCTTTTATATTCTATTCCCCTTGAAATTAATGCCAACATTGCATTTGCCTTCTTTACCACAGACTCAACCTGTGAATTAACCTCCTGGAGGTCTTGCACAAAGACTCCCAAGTGATTTTGCACCTGCGATGTTTGAATTTTCTCCCCATTTAGATAATAGTCTGCATGATTGTTCCTTTTACCAAAATGCAATATCATACATTTCCCACCACTGTATTCCATCTGCCAGTTTTTTGCCCATTCTTCCAATCTAAGTCCTGCTGTAATCGCATTGCTTCCTCAGCACTACCTACCCCTCCACCTATCTTCGTATCATCTACAAACTTTGCCACAAAGCCATCAATTTCATCATCTAACTCAATGACAAACAATGTTAAAAGTAGCTGACCTAGTACTGACCCCTGAGGAACACCACTAGTCATTGGAAGCCAACCAAAAAAGGCCCCCTTTATTCCCACTTGCTGCCTCCTGACTTCCAGCCATTCCTCTATCCATGCCAGTATATTTCCTATAACACCATAGGATTTTATCTTGTTATCTCATGTGAGACCCCTTATCAAATGCCCTCTGAAAATTCAAGTAAATGAAATCCACCGCCTCTCTTTTGTCCACCCTGCGTGTTACTTCCTTGAAAAATTCTAACAGATGTTTCAAGCAAGATTTCCCTTTACAGAAACCATGCTGACTTTGACTTATTTTATCAACAATCTCCAAGTACCCTGAAACCTTGTCCTTAGTAATGGACTCCAACATTTTCCCAACCACTGAGGTTAGGCTAACTGGCCTATAATTTTATCTCTTTTGCCTTCCTCCCATCTAAAAAGAGTGAAGTGACATTTTCAATTTTCCAGTCGATAAGACCATAAGACCTAGCAGTACAATTAGTCCATTTGGCCCATTGAAACAGCTCCGCCATTCAATCATGGCTGATTCTTTTTTGCCCTCCTCTACCCATTCCCTGGCCTTCTCCCCGTAACCTTTGATGCCGTGTCCAATCAAGAACCTATCAACCTCTGCCTTAAATACACCCAGCGACCTGGCCTCCACAGCTGCATGTTGTAAGAAATTCTAGAAATTCACCACACTCTGGCCAAAGAAATTTCTCTGTCTCTGTTTTAAATGGACACTCCTCTATCCTGAGGCACTGTCCTCTTGTCCTAGACTCCCCCACCACAGGAAACATCCTTTCCACATCTATTCTGTCTAGCCCATTCAACATTCAAAACGTTTCAATGAGATCCTACTCATGCTTCTAAATTCCAGCGAGTCCAGACCTAGAGCCATCAAATGTTCCTCATATGATAGCCCTTTCATTCCATGAATCATCCTTGAGAACTGCCTCTGGACCCTCTCCAATGCCAGCACATCTTTTCTTAGATGAGGAGTACAAAGCTATTCACGATACTCAAAGTGAGGCCTCACCAATGACATAAAGCTTCAGCATCATATCCCTCCTTTTTTATTCTAGACCTCTTGAAATGAATGCCTTCCTCACCACCACCTCTACCTGCAAGTTAAGCTTTCAGGTGTTCTGTACAAGGACTTGAAGTCCCTTTGCAACTCAACTTTTTGGATTTACTCCCTGTTTAGAAAATACTACCAAAGTGCTTAACCATGCATTTTCCAACATTGTATTTCATTTCCCACCCTCTTACCCAATCTCCTAATCTAAGTCCTTCTGCAGCTTACCTGTTTCCTCAACACTACCTGCGCCTCCACCTATCTTTGTATCGTCAGCAAACTTGGTAACAAAGTCATCCATCCCATCATCTAAATCATTGATATACAGCATAGAAAAAAGTGGTCCCAACATCAACCCCTGCAGAACACCAGTTGTCACTGGCAGCCAATCAGCCAAGGATCCTTTTATTCTAACTTGCTGCCTCCCATCACTCAGCCAATGCTCTAACCGTGTTAATAACTTTCCTGTAATACCAGCCTCATGTATGGCACCTTGTCAAAGGTCTTCTGAAAGTTCAAATATACAATGTCTACTGCATCCCCTTTATCTATCCTACTTGTAATCTCCTCAAAGAATTCCAACAGGTTTGTCAGGCAAGATTTTCCCTTAAGGAAACGATGCTGACTTTACCCTGTCTTGTCCTGTGACACCAGGTACTCCATAACCTCATTCTTATGAATTGACTCCAACATCTTTCCAACCACTGAGGTCAAGCTAACTGGTCTAAAATTTCCTTTCTGCTGCCTTCCTTCGTTCTTAAAGAGTGGAGTGACATTTGAAATTTTCCAGAACTCTGGCACCATGCCAGAGTCCAATGTCTTTTGAAAGATCTTTACCAATGTCTCCACAATTTCCAATGTTACCTCTTTCAGAACTCTAGGGTGCAGTTCATCTGATCCGGGCGACTTATTTATCTTTAGGTTTTTCAGCTTTCAGAGCACCTTCTCCCTTGTAATAGTAACTGCATTCACTTTGGTACCTTCACACACTACAACATCTGGCACACTGCTAGTGTCTTCCACAGTAAAGACTGATGCAAAATACTCATTTAGTTCATCAGTCATCTCCTTGTCCCCCGTCATTATTTCTCCAGCCTCATTTTCTAGCGCTCCTATATCTAATCTCATCTCTCTTTTATTTTTTAAATACTTGAAAAGGTTTTTGCTATCTATTTTGAGATTTTTTGCTAGCTTGCTTTCATATTACATCTTGTCCCTCCTACTGATTCTTTTAGTTGTTCTCTGTAGGTTTTTAAAAGCTTCCCAATCCTCTGTCTTCCCACTAATTTTTGCTTTGTTGTATACTCTCTCTTTTGTTTTTACATTAGCTTTGACTTCCTCTGTCAGCCGTGGTGGTACTATTTTCCCATTTGTGCATTCCTTCATTTTTGGAATACACATGTCCTGCACCTTCCTCATTTTTCCCAGAAATGCATACCATTGTTGATCTGTTGTCATCCCTACTAGCAGCTCCTTCCAATTTACTTTGGTCAATTCTTCTCTTATACCATTGTATTTTCCTGTACTCCACTGAAATGCTCCTATGGCAGTCTTTTCTTTCTCCCTCTCAGATTTCAAGGTGAACTCAACCATATTGTGATCACTGGTTCCGATGGACTGTTTTACCCTAGGCTCCCTAATCACTTTTGGTTCATTACATAACACTCAGTCCAGTATAGCTGATCCCCTAGTAGGCCAAACAACAAACTGCTCTAAAAAGCTGTCTCTTAGGAATTCAACAATCTCACTCTCTTGTGATCCATTACCAACCTGCATGTTAAAATCTCCCAAGACTATCATAACATTGCCCTTTTGACTCGCCTTTTCTATTTCCTGTTGTAATCTGTGATCCACATCCCAGTTACTGTTGGGAGGCCTGTCTATAACTGCCATCAGGGTCCTTTTACCCTTGTAGTTTCTTAACTCAACCCACAAGGATTCAACATTTTCCGATTCAATGTCACATCATTCTACTGATTTGATGACATTACGAGCAGAGGCACGCCACCTCCTCTGCCTACCTTCCTATCTCTCCAATACAATGTGTAACTTTGGATGTTCATTTCCCAACTATAACCATCCTTCAGCCACGATTCAGTGATGGCTGCAACATCATACCTGACAATCTGTAATAAGATCATCCACCTTATTTCTTCCACTCTATGCATTGAGGCTCAAGCACAAGCTGCTCTAAAAAGCCAACTTGTAGGCATTCAACAAATTCCCTCTCTTGCAATCCAATACCAACGGGATTTGCCCAATCCCCTTGCATATTGAAGGCCCCCATTACAATTGTGATATTATCCTTATTACATACCCTTTCCAGCTTCCTTTGCAATCTCAACCCCACATCTTGGCTGCTATTTGGAGGCCTATATATGATTCCCACAATGGTTTTTTAACCCTTGCAGTTTCTTAAATCTACCCATAAAGATTCAACATTCTCTGGCCCTATGTCACCTCTTACCAATACAGCCACACCACCGCCTATGCCTTTCTGCTTGTCCTATCTATACAAAGAATACCCTTTGATGTTAAACTCCCAACTATGACCTTCTTTTAGCCATGACTCAGTGATGCCCACATCATACCGATCTGCTCTGTCTGCAGTTGTACCCAATATTTGCTTGTCCTTCCATATATTCATATTACATCATCTGCTTGTAAACCCGCTGGCTCATCCTCAGCTCTGTCATACTGATTTGGCTATAGACTCCACTCCACCTACCTGCCTTTTCCCCGTAACCCTTAATTCCCCTGCTATGCAAAAATCTATCCAACTGTGTCTTAAATGTATTTAATGAGTTAGCCTTTACAGCTTCTGAGAGTATGAAGTTCCATAGATTCATTACTCTCTCAGAAAAGCAGTTTCCCTTCATTGCTGACCTATAATTATTCCTCCGAATCTTGAGTCTGTGCCCTCTAGTTCGAGTCTCACTTACCAGTAAAATCAACTTACCCGCCTGTATCCCTTTCATAGTTTTATGTTTCTCTAAGATCCCCTCTTGTTTTTCTGAAGTTCAGTGAGTATAGTTGCTCTTCTTGTAGACTAACCCCCTCATTTCCAAAGTCAATCTGGTGAACCTCCTCTGCACCAGCACCGCCTCCTTCCTCAAGTAAAGAGATCAGAACTGCATGTGGTACCTCAGATGCAGCCTCACCAGTACCCTGTACAACTATAGTGTAACCTCCCTGCTCTTAAATTCAATCCCTTTAGTAAGGGAGGCCGACATTCCATTTGCCTTCTTGATAACCTGTTACAGCTGCAAATGAACGTTTTGTGATTTCTCCCAAGTCCCTCTGCATAAAGCATGCGGCAATCTTTGTGGCATTCTGTTTAAGTAATAACCCAGTCTTCTGCTTTTCCTTCCAAAGTGGATGACTTCACATTTACCAACATTGTACTCCACCTGTTAGACCCTTGTCTGCTCACTTAACCTATCTATATCTGCACCCTCTGCGCAATTTGTTTTTCCACTGAATTGAATGTCATCAGCAAACTTAGAAATGCTACACCCGGTGCCCCTCTTCCAAATCATTAGTGTGTGTTATTAACATTCGCAGGTCCAGCACCAACATCTATGGCTCTCCACTCATCAACCGATGAAACACTCACTTATCCCAACTCTTTGCCTTCTATTGGTTAACCAGTCCTCTGCCCCATTGCCTCTAACTCAATGCATTCCTTTCGTATGGAAAAGTCTTTTATGCATCACCTTATCGACAACACTGTGATGGTAAATAAATTACAATAGTTCAGGAAGACAAGTCATTTCATTCTTTTCAATCATTTACAGATGGGCAATAGTTGTTAGGCATGGCAGTAACTCCCACATCCCATGAATATTGCCATCATTATGTAATCCTTTTAAAACTACATTGCTGTATGGTTCTATTATGGGATGTTTGTAATTGAATGTTATTTCTGTTATTTTATTTCAAGGCTCTATATGTCGATAACATTGTTGTAGATAGCTACAGATAGTTATTATACCTATACCTAATAATTAATAAGACATTTGGTGTATCTTATGAGTTTTATATTATATGTACTTTTTGATAGTGCATATTCTTAAATTCAAGATAATCGGTCCAAATAATATTACAAATTGGCCATTAAATTTCAATGTATGCAATGATTCATTCAGTTAGTAGTCTCTGTCTATATTAAGAAAGATGCAAATTTGAAATTAATTACCAAGGATTTAAACACCAAACAGTGTGACTTCCCTCTGAAGATAGCCATATGTTTTCAGTGCAGATTCAATATGACTCCCTGTGCTCTTAATTTTCAAAGCAAAACACACAAAATGCTGGAGGAACTCAATGGGTCAGGCAGCATCTAGGGAAATGAATAAACAGTCAACGTTTCAGATCGAGACCCTTAAACAGGACTGGGAAGGAAAGGTGAGAAGTCAGAGCAAGAAGCTGGGAGGGTGGTGGAGAGAGAAGCACAAGGTGGCAGGTAATAGGTGAAACAGGGAGGCGGGAGGGGTGATGTAAAGGTAATAGGTGAAATGGAGAGGGCGAGGGGTGAAGTAAAGAGCTGGGAAGGTGGTTGGTAAAAGAGATAAAGAGCTGGAGGAGAGGGAATCTAGTAAGAGAGGGTAGAAGATCATGGAAGAGAAGAAAGGAAAGGAGGAGGAGGAGCACCAAGGGAGGCGATGAGCAGATACGGAGATAGCAAAGTGAGGGAAACAGGTATGGGGAATGGTGTGGCGGGGGGTACTTACCAGAAGTTCAAGAAATTTTCAATGAACTTTTGATATTGCAGCACAGACAGAATTTTTCATATCAAGGCAAATTCTGATTTAATTATTTCTTTTTATTTGTGTCTTTCGTTTAATTTCATCCTAACTTCTTATTCTAGCATATTTTGTATTTCCTGTTTTGATTATCCTAGTACTCAAATATTTCAATTCAAATTATTACAGTAAAGGGCTTAGTTAATTTGAGGTATCACTGATTTCATGAGATGACGCCATTGAGTGGTATATTTTCACATTGGCATTCCATGTTAAATGACCGATTTTCTAACTAACCTAATGAAAAGATGTATTTTCTCTCCGAAACTGATTTGAAGGATAAGCTAAAGATTATTATAAAATATTTCAAATGTTAAATACAAGGTAGTTGTGCAAATTCTAATTGTGTAGCTTTGTGTGGATTGGAACCATATGACTTGATATTGGCACCATGGTAGTGTAGCAGTTAACGCTACACTGTTGCAGCTGGGGGCATTCCGGAGTTCAGAGTTCAATTCCAGTGCTGTTGTGTATGTCCTCCCTGTGGAATACGTGTGTTTTCTCCGGGTCCTCCAGCTCCCCCACTCCCCCCACAGTTTAAAGACGTGCTGGGTAGGTTAATTGGTCATTGTAAATTGCCCCATGATTAGGTTAGGGTTAATTAGATTCGGTGGGGGATGGTGTGGTTCAGAGGGCAGGAAGGGCCTACTCCACACTATCGGGAAATAAAAAAATTGGGTCTCCATGTGCTCATTACTAAACCTCAGGCAAATCTTTTATCATGCCTATTAAATTCTGGTTATGCTTTATCAATATTATAAATGTGCTCATCTGAAACAGAGAAGCCATCCAACTTTTGTAGCAAGCATTTATCCCTTAATCAAACATACCTAAATGAATAGATAGTCTCATCCAAACCTCTGCTGTGAGAATTCAACAAAAATTCCCTTGTCCTATGCACATCTTATTTGTCGACATATCTTGGCTCCCACTGGCAATGATGTCTCTTTATAAAATGTTCGTGCATGGGTTCAAATCAATGCATCAACTCATCCTTCTGCATTTTGATCATCTCTAAAAAATAACCTGAGAAGTTTTAGAATTATAAAATAATGCATGAAAGAAGCAGGCTAATTAGCTCTTCGTTTCTTTGCTCACTCCTTGGAGGTTCAGTAGCAGTCATGCCCTCACTATCCAGGCCTAGAGGATAATAATTTTCTCCCTGAAAGTAAGTGACTGCCACATGCATTACTGCCAAATGTTTACTTACCCTTTGGATTTTGACCATACTCAGAATCTGGCTAGCAAATATGAATCTATTAGTGTACATTCTCAAAAAATGTTGGAGGAACTCAGCAAGCCAGGTAGCATCTATGGAAAAGAGTAACCGGTTGCGGTTTCAAGCCAAGATACTGTTTACTCTTTTCTATAGATGCTGCCTGGCCTGCTGAGTTCCTCCAGCATTTGTGTGTGTTGCTTGGATTTCCTGCATCTGCAGATTTTCCCTTAGTGTATATTCTCTGTTATTACATTATCAAAATTGGCTTGCTAAATTGTTACTTTATAAATAAAAGAAAACAATGACTTAAGTTTAAATTAAGTGCTACAATAAAATCAAAAACATAGCACACAAAACTACAAGATCATTGAATCTTGTGTGAGAGAAAAGGAACATTCCTTTCAAACCACACTTGAATAATAGAACAGGAGCATTGCCAAATAGATAGTTAGAATTGTATTTTAATGGAGATGATTCATAAAGTTTACAATCATAAAAACATAGACATTTAAGACTGAACTTTATCCTTATAAAATAATTTACAGATCCCTATGTCCTATATTGCATGTACGATTAACAGGGCAGCTAGTTTAAGCAGCTTGGGATGATGAAATAAGTTAAAATGCAATTCATGCAGTGTCGGTGACAAAAAGCTGACAGTACTTGGGTGTTATCCTGCCACTGAAGATCACTTATATCAATGCCAGGTGTGACAAGGGACTTGCAGTTATGTAATTGCAAAAGCCAGATGCTGTCTAAGTGCATCAGTCTCTTCAAATAATTACTGAATTATGTAAACATAAATATACAAGTTGATATCTTTCTAAATAGTACAAATACAGGTTGCAACATCTCAGCTGTTTAAGTAGTCAGTCTGTATATTTTCATCTAATAAAGTAATGTTCATAGTTCAATAATATTGAGTCTGTACACAGAGACACTAACAAGACCTTCTTGTTTTGACCAGTTTGCTCTGATACTTGACAGAGTGTCCTCCATGTCCTATGACATAAACATCCAGAAGGTACGATCTGCCTGGCTGTAGTCCTCTGATTGTCTCTGTAGTCACTGCTTTTTGTAGGATATGACTATGGAAATATTTGCAGACGACTTTCTCAGATTTCTTTCGTGTGTCTGGTCCAATACATTGGTTCTGCTCTCTTCTCTTCTGCTCTTCACTGTAGTTACTCTCCACAAGCTTCTTATAAACACAAAACTTGTTTCGTTCCTGTGTGCCTAGCCATGCCACAGTGACTGAGGAACATGTGCGGAGCTTGTCGAAGACTTTTATTCGCGTGTCTTCTGGTACAGAAGGAAAGGGTTGCTTGTTTGGCCGGTTAGTGGCCAAGATTTTCAGCAATGAAGCACCTGTCTTGCTTCCTTTCAGCCTGATAAGGTACTTGGCTTTTGGTTTTCCTCTTAGCTGGAAATGACGTACACCTTCCATATTCTGTGAGAGTAGAAGTTTCCCATCTCTCCTGACCTGGATTTGGATTCCATCCAGGCACGAGTGAACATACAGCATCACCTTCTGGTGGGAAGAGACTGGAGCAAACCTTAAGAACTTGACACCTTTTCGTTTAATAAATACATCAGTCACTTTCCCATCCTTCAGTTCCATTGTCTTCTGCTTAGCCTCTTCCTTAGTTTTTGCAAAAGTTCCCACATAGGCAGTGCTCATATTTGAGTTGGTGTTGACTGCAAAAATGTCAAAGTAGTACTGTGTGTCTGGTTTCAGGTCTGACACAGTGAAAATGTTTTTGTTGCCAATGCAGATCTGCTGAAGATCTACGCCTGGTGCTCCAGCCATATGTCGTGATAAACGTGTATTAACTGGCTTGGCCGTCTTTCGTTCTCTGCTGGGGCCATTGTCTGAAGGAAAGCCGAAATAGGCAAAATCAAAAGGACTGAAGTCTAATCCAGGCTTGGGTGCTGCCATGAAGGTATCATCAGCATTTAGTTTTGCTTCCACTGCACAAAGACTTTTGAAGTTGTGCTCCTTATTGATGATCACACAGTACTGGATGGGTTGCCTCAATTGTGAGATGGTGGGACTAGGTTTCCAGGCCAAAGTGACAGTTGTACGTCCAAAGGAGGTCACATCCACACGTGGGTCATAGGGGAGCTCGGGATAAGGCTGATCTGAATCAGGTGTGGTAGATGCATAAACTTTGAAATTTGTATCTTTTTCTGTTGAAATCAGTTCCAAGCGGTACAAACCGGAGGGTGAATTAGATGCTCGGTATGATTCAACATCATTGCCTTTGTAAGAGTACAAATTGGTGCCAAGCTCTTTCAGTGCTTGTTGTTTTTGCTTCTGCTGCTCCAGTGGTTCTGGTTCTCCTGAAATGACAAATACTGAATTAGTATAAAACTGCTGGTAACACTTGTCCATCATGCTGTACTGTATATACCTACAGGAACAACAATGCAAGTCATTAATCTCATCGGTTATTTATCTCAGCATAGATTGTACAAATGTCCTGTAAAAGACAATCTGTGGCAACAACACTGACAATACTCTAACAGTAATGTAATGGCTACAAAGGACTCTGCAATTTTCAGAACATTTGCAAACCAATATGTAACATGCTGGGAAAGGTTTCACTGCTAATGTAATGGTCTTTCTGTAGAAGCAGTGTTTGGGTTATGGTTAGAGATAATGGGTGCTTTGGAATGTGAGCTGTCCAATGACAGGAGAGTGTTTTCATGCTGTGTGCCTGACACCAGGGTGATGGGTCTTTTGTTCGGTGGGAGATGAAGACAGAAGACGATGGAAAGAAGAGATTGTAGGCCTTGATCTGGAGCCGAGCCATGGTCCGACGAAGGTCGGGGAGATTGAAGGAGGATCGGTGAAGGGGAAACCATGAGCTCCAACTTGTGCACATTAGACTGTTTCATTAAAGTGTGCCCTTTTTTTCGCTCTTTCTTCACTAACCCTGTGGTCAAAGTAAGAACTATAAAGCTACACCGTTTAATTGTCTGCAGTGTACCATCTGTTATTTTGTGGTACTGATTTGTAATGGTAACAAATCACTCAGCATCCACACAAACGGGCATTTCGGAGTGGACTCACATCTCAATCTCACCCGTTTGACGGGGCCAGAGATCGTCTTCCCTAAACTTACACAGCCGACAAACCTGAGGGTTACAAATATATTAAATTGTTTTCTTCTTTTCTTATTTATGTGATCCCTTGAATGGCAATGGGATAAAAACCTACTTCCTTTAGACCAAGTGTTTCCAACCTGAGGTGCATGCTTAATGGTATTGGTCCACGGCATAAAAAACGTTGGGAACCCCTCCTTTAGATAGAAGCTGGAAGCAAAATACCTACGATGTCTGCATTGAGAGTCAATGTGTTCCTCCTTTAGATATATTGACATCAGACCTCTTGCCACACTGCTGAGTTCGTACCTGTTTGTTTTATAACCATCATTTTAATAGAATTACCAATGGCACTAAAAAGTGCAGGAAAAGGTTTTTGATTTGGTTTAAATAATATTAAGTGTTTAATTAATTTATATATTATTTTATCTTTTAAATGATACCTGATCATTTAAATCTGTTTTGTGTTTTTAAATTCTTGTGCTTATCAATGATGGGAAGCATTTATAAAATGTTAAAAGAGACCTTTCAACCACATACTGCAAGATATGGAAAGTAGACCAAGGTGATCTGGGAAGGATGCCCCAAGTGCACTGCCCAAAGACAAATCAATTCTTGCAGCCAACTCCACCTGGAGCTTGGTTAGACCATCCAGACTGCTAAAGCTCAAGACGTCTGCAGAGAGCATACAGGGGCATGTCTGAATGAGGGCCAGGTTGAGAGCAATCCAGCTCAATAAAATGGCGCAGATTGAGATGATTCAGGTAAATAAACCTATGTTACGGGTTCAGCAATCTAATATTCCTCCACATACCAACAAATTTTTCAGGGAATTTCATCCTTGCACCTTACCGCCATTATTAGATAAATGTTAAATTTCCACCAACTAGAAAACTATCATGGATTAAAGTATTTAATGTAAAGGAGGGAACACAAAAAAAATTCCAGAAAATGTTGAGTCTTCTCTCCAAAGCCACAACATGTGGTGCAATTGACCACCCCCTCAGCTTGGAACTTATGGAACAATCTCCCAGAATCTGAGTTGCTGGCTATTGCCCAAAAACGTGTGGCTACTGTGAACAACACCCTCCACTATCCCTTCCAAATTCCAAATACATTTTGCCAAGAAATAATTCTTTTGAACTCCTAAACTTTAGAATACATTGCTTAATGTTAGAGGAAAAGGAAAAGGGAAATAGCATTTTCAGCTATTTGTAAGATTTCTTAGGAAGGCTTGATATTGTACAAGTTCCTTTGGTAGTAACACTGCAGAAATATTTGTTGCTACATTTTACATTCTGCAGTTAAGATACATTTAATATAGAGATACAGCAAAATAATTGGAGGTGTTTCAACAGCGCTCCCCTTATTAAAGGGAGGCAAGGGAGGCAAAATGCATACAATATGAGGAGTTATTGTAAAACTCCTCTGCAGGCATTTCATGATAGAAGTCTAATAGTTTGTTCTGAATTTAAAAAGTCATGCTCTGTTCATGTTGCAGTTGAAAACAAATGGGAAAAATTTGCTTCCCCCCAACATAAATAAAATTACATCACCCGATCCCTATTCTGCAGAGAGAATTCTTATTTCTGTTCCTTCTATTTGCCTATGCCTAAAATGGATTCAATTTACTATTAGAGCTGCAGTTTGTGGGTTGTTGATTCAAACTCACTTCAACCCCAATTTGCACTCAAAGCTTGTTGGAGGTACACATTTCAATTCACAACCATTTATGTCTGATCTCTTCCAAAAATATTGAGGTTGCAAAATTGGAAGTTCAACTGCCTGCAGGCAAACTCAACTTTGGAGCTGTTTGAAGTTCCTGTGGCTCGAGCAGCCTTTTGATCTGTCAGCAAGTTCGAGACGTTTACATTCAAACAGAAGTCAATTTCTGAACTTCCTTTGTGAATTTGTCCTCAACATGTTCTAGCGAGCATATGTAGTTAGAAATCCAATTATCTATTTCAGCTAATGCATAGAAGCTCCTCTAGTGCTTTTATATCATATTAAACATTATTTATCACAAAAACAATATATACATAACATGTTCCTTGAGACAGAATAAACACAAGAGTTCTGCAGACGCTGGAAATCTTGTGGAAAACACACAAAATGCTGGAGGAACCCAGCAAGTTAGGCAGCATCAATGGAAGAGCATAAATGGTTGATATTTTAGGCTGAGATCCTTCATCAGCACAGAAACAAGATGCCTGTTCATGCCTTTACACAGACAAACTTTTTATAAAATTTGCTTTGAATTCAAGTGAAACATGCCATGTGGAATACCCCAAATTGGTTACAATTATTGTCCATTCTGATCCCAAAATGAAATGCTGCTAATTGAAAAATTCAGGATTGATTTTTAACCAGAATAGATATAAGATAATTATCCACCTTAACTCTATTCATGTACGGACTGAAACTCCTGATTTGATTCAAGGATATATTACTTAGGATAAATTATCATAAATTATCCTTAGAATAAATTTAACAAGTTACTTATTCACCTGAATTAAACTGTATAGAAATTTTAATTCATATGAGGCGTGTTGATCATTAATTAAACATGTTGAGGAATTGCATTTTGTTTACTCATTATATTCTTACCAGAACCTTCTCCACTCGACTCCTCAGGAAGTTCTTGAAGCGTAAGTTTCCATTCTAAGGGGGCATCACATGGTGTTATGGTAATTGACAAGGGTGTATTGTCTTCCTCAACCACAAAGTAGTATCTACAAGTAGAAAGTGATAGCTATTAATATTATTTAGTTATTTACATCTTAAAACATTTAGAAGGTAGATTTTACTAATAGGCACTATTTTTGATCGAAATTGATATGGTAACAGGTCTAGTAGTTTATGGTAAATAGGAAAAAGAACATTTAGTATGTAAATGTATTCCGCCGTAACAATTTTCTACTATAAGAATCTGCAGTGAGCGGGATATTGTAATGGAGGTATAAAAGTCCAACCTTACATCCCTGTCATGAGAGGTGGAAACAGGTAAGGCTGACCCAACCAGGCTCTGGTGAAGCCGTATAGGCCAATCTCCTGTGCAGCGGATACAATAGATTATAGAAACATCGATGAACTCCAACCATACCATCGGCTTTGGATGATGGAGATGGAAGGTCACCCACTGGGAGCTCAGGGCCCAAAAAGAAGTGTAAACATCGCATGAAGAATCTAAGGAACGCCGACAGGATCCATGCCTCTGCTAACTTTGCCAAACGGAGAAAAGTCAAATTAGTAGCACAGATGGGACAATGGAATTAAATGTAAACATTAACATAAATTGAATAACTGTGCTGTGTGTTAAGCAACAAAAAGAGGAAATGCTGAAGATACTCCACATGTAAGGCAGCATCTACAAAAGAGAAAAACAGAAAAAAATTTCAGGTCATTGACCTTCGCCAGAACTATAACATGAGAACATAAATGTGTTTTAAATTGTAGAGTTAAACGAAGTTAATTGAATGGAGAAAACAAAGGGACTGCTAGTGATAGATTGGAGATTCAACATTGCCTAGTTAATGCATTCCTTTTGAAGTATCAGGCAACTGGAAATAGAAATAAATCAAAAGAGTACGTTGGAAATAATATAATACAGAACATGGAAACAGTTGGAAATCTGAAACATTGTGGATTGCCTGAAATGCCCATCAGATCAGGCAGCAACTGTGGAGAAAGAAAAGCTAAATTAATAACAGTACATTAGAACAGGTCAACTCTGACAAGCAGGAAAAGCTGGTCATCTGAAATTAACAAATTTAACATTAACTTCTGAGAGCTGCAAAGTACCTAGTTTTTCAATGATATACAAATATAATTATAAATAATATTTATATACAGTAATATACAAATAGTCGTGGTTATAGTTTACGTTGCTGTCATGAAAATGGTTGGCATACTTTGATTCTGTGTTCAGCATTTTAGCTACATTCAATTTTGTGATTAACTTTTGAAGATTTCTGTGGGATGTTAACCTTTGTGTTTGGCTTGGGGTAAGGTACATTTCCTGCAGTGTACTACTTTGACATAAAGTAGATATTTCAGCTGTGAAGTGTATTCAAATTATATAACGTGGTTAATAACTGAACAAGACAGTAGAAAGAAATACTATTTATAGCATAAAAATTGGAAATTAATCCAGTCTTGATTGAGTCGTAAAAACAATCAAAACAAGAATTACAGATTTTGTAAATTAGAAACATAATCTGGTCTCAGTATAATGTTCTCTAACTTTAGGGACCTCTTTCTCTTAACTGAGCATTTCTGTTGTAAGTCATACATCTCAGACTTTGATTCATTTTTCCCCTCTGCACTGGTACACAGCAAACTGCAGTCCAGCTAATAGCATAATCAGCTTCTAACTGCCCAATAATCTATTTAACCTGGCTTCACCTGATAAAATCATATTCCCTTTCTCCTATCTATCCCCAGCCACCTTCTCTTTTATTTTATGAGTCAGAGTCATAGAACACTTCAGCATAGAAACAGGCTCTTTGCCCCAACTTGTCTATGCCAAACTATTATTCAGCCTAGTCCCATCAACCCGCACCACAGCGCTCCATAACCCCTGCCCATCCATGAATGCATCCAAATTTCTTTTAAGTGTTGAAATTGAACCCATATCCACTACTTCCACTGGCAGCTCATTCCACACCTCCCTCTTGAGTGAAGAAGCACCCCCTCAATTTCCCCTTAGACGTTTCATCCCTTACACTTAATCCATGACTTCCAGTTCTAGTTTCACTCAATCTCAATGGAAAAACCCTGCTTTCATTTATCCTATCTGTACCCCCTCATAATCTTGTATGCCTTGATTAAATCTCCCCTCATTCTCCTAAGCTCTAGGGAACAAAGTCCTAGCCTATTCAATTTTTCTCTATAACTCAAGTCCTCAAGTATCGGTAACATCCTTATAAATTCTCTCTACTCTTTCCTCCCCAATACCACCCCCCCAACACGATGTCAAAAATTATGGTTTAATTACTCCTCCAGCCTGCATAGATTCATGTTCTATGTGTCATTCTATTATCAAAAAGATCCTCATGGTGGTGAAACTCGTCCTTCTTCTCAGGTAGTCATTGTTAATACATGCAACAAATATTCTGACACATACACTCAAAATTAGGCACTGCATACTATTACTCCAAATTAGGCTTCACCAACATCCTTATAAAAATTCAACATCCTAATTCTTGTACTCATTACTTTTAGTTATGAAGGCCATTGTGCCAAACACTCTCTTTACACCCCTATCTGCCTGTGAACACAACTTTCATGGAATTATGGATCTGTATTCCCTAATCCCTCTGGTTCTACCACACTCCAGAGTTTCCTACTGCTCACTGCAAAGGGCTACCCTGGTTTGTCCTCCCAAAGTGCAACTCCTCACTCTTGTCAGTATTAAATTCCATTTGCCATTTTTTAGCCCATTTTTCCAGCTGGCCCAGACAGCAGTACACAACACCTCCAATTATTTTGACACCCGCAAATTTATTGATCCAGTTTACTACAATGTCATCTATATCAACGATCTGCATAAGCAACAACGGACCCACCACCGACCCCTGTGGGTCACCACTATTCACAGCCCTCCAATCAGAAAGGCAACCATCAATTCTCACTCCCTAGCTTCTCCCCTGAAGCTAATGTCTAATCCAATTTGTTCCCTCATCCTGAATGCCAAGCAACTCAATCTTCTTGACTAAATTCCCATTCCACACTTTGTCAAAGTGGTATTGGGTTTGCTGACCACGAAGTTCTAAACTCAAACAAAAATTTTTAAGCCCTATCGACATAGTACCCTCAATAAAGAAAGGTTATAGTGTAACTACCCAATTTTCAAAGACTAGTTTACTTCCCTGTCAATCCTTCATGGTGAATTTAGCCGCTGATGTGCATTATTTGAGCAGTGCGTCTTCTCTCCCTAGCAAGGAGAAGATACTTCCAGCTAACAAAGTAGTTTTAACAAAGTTCATTTATTTTCAGTGATAGATGTTTAAATCCAGGCAACATTCTTGAAATGAATTTATTCTTATAAAACATTTCCAAATTACAAACCACTTCTAAAACACAAAGGATTTCTAAAACACACGTTCAATTTCTATAAGCTATAAAGACATACCAGCAAGTTCCTCGCAGAAATCAAAGGGAGAAGAGTGGTTTTTTATTTGCCCCATTTTTCTTGATGTTCCTGGGCCCTTCCTAAAAAGCCTGGATTGCTCTCTACATTTATACTGTTCCTTTGCCACTTGGTGACTTCACACACATGATTTTTTTAAAATACCTTTTCACAAAAGTGGTCTAAAAGCTTCTAGAGACTGAGTTCCCAGATGCCCACAATTAATGCTGGGAATGCTGGCTCTCTGAACACACAGATCTTCCAACTATTAAAATAGCAGCTATTTGATATGCTAAGTGATAATATCAATCTGGTCTGCAAGCTTCCTTGAATTAAATATCTCAGCTAGTATTATCTGATTTGAAACAAGGAGTTTTTGGGCCAACAAACCATCCTTTTAACCTCAAACTGATTATTGGTTGATATTTACAACAAGAACTGAAGATTGTCTCCCATTTACCACAAGAAACTGAACAAAGAATATTGGTTGGAAGTTTAAATTAAAAACAGCATTTTGATCTCTGGAAGTTCACAACAGTTATGTTTAGAAAGCAAAGCTTGGCAAAAATGAAAAGACTCACGGTCCCTGAACACTGAATAACCATCTCAAAAAGCCTAGCTAAAGTCCATGTAGACAGTACCAATGCCTTTCCTTCTTCAACTTTCCGGATAATCTCCTTAAATAATATTACTATCCTTCAAACCTCTAGCACCTTCACCTAAGGTCATTTTAAATACTTCTGCTTGAGTCCCTGCAATTTCTACACTAGCTTGCAAAAGGTGTGAGGGAAATCTTCGTCAGTCCCTGAAGATTTATTCATGCTAATTTCCTTCAAGTCAACAAGCACCTCCTCTTCTGTAATCTGTATATGGCCCATGACTGTTTTGCCACACTTCTACAGACTCTGTGTCCGTTACCTGAGTAAGTACAGATGCAAGGTAATGCATCATAATAATAACAATAAATATGTAAATAATACATTGTATTATTTCTCTTTCCTAATTCTGACAAAAGCTTTTGACCTGAAATGTTAATTCTGTTCCTCTTTCATAGATGCTGTCTGACCTGCTGACTATTTCTGGCATTTTTTTGTTTCCAATTCGATTTTTCCAAATGTGGTTGAAGGTTATTTTTAAGATTGGGTAAAAATGATGATGATGACGTTGACTCAGGCCTGAGAGGCCAGCGTCGGGCATTTTCATGGGTAGAAATAGTCAATTGCAACTCTGGGACAGTAGTTGTTGATTATTAATAGTCACAATTGTAATAGTGCAGAGTTAACTTCAAAAGGTCTTACTGGCTGAATCTTGCTTCTTGACAATTATAGTTCAATGATGAAGTACCGAGGTTCTTTCAAAGAATAATTTCAAAGATCAACTTGTGCCTCTGAATGTATCTCGGGTAATGATGAGTTTGAGTACAGAGAGGAAATTAAGAACCTGGTGGCATGGTGCAAAGACAATAACCTATCCCTCAACATCAGCAAGACGAAGGAATTGGTTGTTGACTTCAGAAGGAGAAGCGGATCGCACGACCCAATGTACATCGGTGGTGTGCAAGTGGAACAGGTCAAAAGCTTTAAGTTCCTCGGGGTCAATATCACAAATGACCTGACTTGGGCCAACCAAGCAGAGTTCACTGTCAAGAAGGCCCACCAGTGCCTTTACTTCCTGAGAAAACTAAAGAAATTTGGCCTGTCTCCTAAAACCCTCACTAATTTATATAGGTGCACCATAGAAAGCATTCTTCTATGGTGCATCACAACCTGGTATGGAAGTTGTCCTGTCCAAGACCGAAAGAAGCTGCAGAAGATCATGAACACAGCGCAGCACATCACACAAACCAATCTTCCGTCCTTGGACTCACTTCACACCGCACGCTGTCGGAGCAGTGCTGCCAGGATAATCAAGGACACGACACACCCAGCCAACACACCTTTCATCCCTCTTCCCTCCGGGAGAAGGCTCAGGAGCTTGAAGACTCATGCGGCCAGATCTGGGAACAGCTTCTTTCCAACTGTGATAAGACTGCTGAACGGATCCTGACCCGGATCTGGGCCGTACCCTCCAAATATCCGGACCTGCCTCTCGGTTTTTTCGCACTACCTTACTTTCCATTTTCTATTTATGATTTATAATTTAAATTTTTAATATTTACTAATTTTAACTATGCTTAATATTTTTAATATTCAATATTTGTGATCCAGGGAGTGTGAAGCACAGAATCAAATATCGCTGTGATGATTGTACGTTCTAGTATCGATTGTTTGGCGACAATGAAGTATAAAGTAAAGTAAGAAGTTCTAAAGTTACTAACAGATTCATGTCAATCTATCTGTCAGTATTCCATATGAATTCATGAGGAAAGGAACAAACTTATTCAGATTCCACAGCACCAATTCTGGGGATGGTGTGATGGATGCAGATCAGGCAAGTACAAGACTACCAGGGACCTGAGCAGCAAGGCTGACTAGAAAATGTCACTTCAAAAAATCTGAGCTATTATGATGCAATCATGTTAATATCAGAAGCTATTTCATTAGAAATTATCTGATAAGGAACCATTTCTGAGTATTTTTCACATTATACTGGCTAGCTAGAAGTGCAAGTTATGAATTTTGGATCTTGTTGTACATCACAATATGATATTGGTGGTACCGGTTTATAAATAGAAGCACAATGTCCAGAGGGTATTATTATCAAATAGATAAGGCTGTTTGCGGTTTGCAAGGCTGACCAGGTTGTGAATTCTTGGTCTTTACAGGATTTCAATCATGTGTTGTGTTGATGTTGAATTACTCTCATTCCTGTCCCTAAATCATGAAATAAATTACCTTTTAGGTGCATCCCTGAACAGATAACTGCTGACCTCAGCTCCATCTGGGATGATGGAAGAATCGTGGAAAAGAGACTTGTCTCGGAGCTGCATCTGGAAGAGCTCTTCATCTCTGGTGGGTAGCTTCTGTGTCCTGGAGTTTGTTGCAAACAGTAGCAGTGATGTCACTGCCCAGGATATGATTAACATCTTCCTAAACCAAGACCAGGACAATTATCAGGGAGATATTAACATATTTTAAACAAACACACACAACATATGGTCTAATTCTGATGAACGTATGAGGTATTGCTATTTCCAGGAGATGAATTAAGTTGTTCATTTCAAAAAAAGACTAGCCGTATTTTATTTGTGACTATTCCATACAGAAGAAAGGTACTGCTACTTCAGAGTTGCAGATGATTTAATAAGATGATGATGTCACAAGATATTGTTACCTTAGAATAAGCACAATTTGCACACAAATCTTTATCCCCTCTTTCTTCACCCCCATTATACATTTTTGTGTTGGACCAAAGGTATATGAAGTTTTCCTGCTGAAATTGTCTATGAATCAGATTCTGACAGGATGAACAATGTGAAGTTAGATCATTCAAAATATTTATTGTCTTCTTTAATAATTATAAAAGATAGATTTCATCTCTATCAATTATCCATAAATACATTTAGAAGTCTTTGAATCTTAGATTGTTTTAAATATTAGCTTCCCCAATAGGTCAGTTGGAAAATCTATCTCCCATACAAAATTAAAACATTTGGATAAGAAAATTTTCCAAAGTGTAGCAGGAAGTTATCCTTAGATGTAGTGCATGAAGGAGCAGCAAAATAACTGATCCCTGTTACACGGGGGCATAAAAATTGGATTCAGCTATATTGTACCTCAAATCAGAAAAATTACCAAGACTCAAAGTTTAGACGCCTGTCTGAAAAAAAAATGAATGTTTCGATGAAGTACCAGAGGGTATTTAATGCCCTTGAAACACTGGTGTGAGTCAAATTTGGAATGTCAAAAACTTGGGACCAAATTGTTATCACTATAAAAATGACTACAAGTTCTTTGTTGCTTAAACCATCCTCCTACCCTCACTGTATCTATTCAAACTACTTAGTTACCTTTTTTACAAATGTTTAATTTATATTGTACATTCTCCATTCTATTTATTACAAAATACAAAATAAGACAAGGAGAATGTTTTTTGACGGGAAAAGGTAAGTGGAATATTAATTTTTACTGAAATGACAAACAGGCTAATAAGGCTCTATTATAGATGGCAGAGATCATTGCCCTTATGCCTGCAGTGAATACTTAAGGTAGTACAAAGTGAGAAAAGCTATTAACTGAAGGATTGGCTTTCATTTCTCCTCAAATGAAAATAGTTTGCACATTATGTCAGGACCTTTAACGATGGATGCCTCAAAAAGGTGGCATTGATCAGTAAGGTTCCCACCCCCACCACACAGGTTATGTCCTGTACTCATTGCTATCATCAGGAAGGAGGTACAGAAGCCTGAAGGCACACACTCAATGATTCAGGAACAGCTTCTTTCTCTCTGCCATCTGATTTCTGAATGGACATTGATCCCATGAACACTACCTCACTACTTTATTTAATATTATATATATTCACTGTAATTCACAGCATTGCTTTATTATTATGTATTGTAATATACTGCTGCAAAAAAAAACACAAATTTCATGACATATACTGGTATTATTAAATTATTAAATCTGATTCCAATCCTGACCTCCAGAATGTAATAAGAACAGCTTAAAAATAAGGAATTCACAGGCACAGTAGGTAATTTGGTATTTTTCAATTCTCAGCAAGGTTTCCACCCAGGAAAACAAAGTTGAAAAGTTAAACCTGTGACCAACATAACAGAATCTGGAAACTGCACCCTCTCCTCCCTCACCATCCTCACCAGTACCCACTACCTGATGTCAAAATTTATGGTTTGATTTATGTCCATGTGTCATTTTATCATCAAAAAGATCCTCACAATGCTCCTCTCAGGCAGTCCCTGTTAGTACGTATAGCAAATATTCCGTCAAAAACCCAGCCTGCAAGTAGGGTCTCTTAACCAGTGGCAAAAGGTTAGGAAGTTAACACATTGTACTTGCAATGAGGTGTTACAACTTCTACCACAGGTTACAATTAAAAGCAATTACTAAAGGGAATATATTAATGAAGTAACTAAAATATTGAAATATTTTATTTATTTCATACTTTTCATATTTCACATGATATAGAAGGAGGCTATTCAGCCCATCAAGTCAATGCCAGATCTCACTAATCTCATCAGTTCCATTTACACACTTATTTCTCTGGAACTTACTCTCTTCCACACTACACATGTGTCACAATGGCGGGGCATTGGGAGCAAGGGTGGACCCAAGTGCAAAGACACATCTTGTGAGGTTACTTAGATTTAGTTTATTGCTCGATATCAGGAGAGCAAGGCAGGAGCAGGAGCAGCGAACTGGACAAGGACTGAGGACTACGACCAGGCTGGGACCAAGGGTCTGGGCTAGGACTCGGAATTGGCTCCCAGAACTAGAGGAGACATGAAGAGGCTAGGGTATGGACTCTGAGCCCGAGACTGGTCAAGGATCTAGTACCTGGGTCTTGCCTCGGGCTTGGACCCCAGAACCAGGCATGGACATGACATGGGCTAGGGAGAGGAGTAACATGGGAACACAGAGCCTTGGTCACGGGAGAGCAGGTACATGGAACCATGGACACATACACAGAACAGAGAGCCAGGACCCCTCCTTGGCTACAGGACATAGGGCCGGGACTCATGAACCTCTGCGGGGCAACGGCAAGACGGCCTGATTTACCCCACGGAGGCGAGGACCAGACAAGACACGACTCCCCGCAGGGCAATGGCAAGATGGCCTGACTTACGCCACGGAGGCGAGGACAGGACAAGACAAGACATGACTCCCCGCGGGGCAACGGCAAGACGGCCTGACTTACCCCATGGAGGCAAGGACAAGACAAGACCAACACGAATGAACACCAGACAGGTACATATCTAGCTCCTGTGATGGAACCAGACCGAAGTGCAGGCGGGGCTGCAGACGAGGGCAAGAGGCGAGAGGGGCAGAAAAGGGATTCAGACAAGGGGATAGGACAGGAATCACAGACTGCCAGGGCCAGGACTTGACTCAGAACTGGGAAGCCGCAAGAGCCAGGGCGTGGACGTGGTACTTGGATGCCGCCGGAGCCAGGACTTGGATGTGGTACTTGGATCCTCCGGGTAGTGGCGAGCTCTCGACTTGGCCCGGGAACAGTAGACAGCGGCTCTTGACTCTCTCCGGCGGGTTAACTGACGGCCCCACTTTGATGAGGAAAGTTTGCAGGCTCGCTTCGGCGAGGTAACTGGACAGGGTTGCTCCGGTGAGGAAGGGCGAATTACCGGCACTCGCTTCGGGCGGAGACGAGGCTTGCTCCGGCCAGATGACATTGGCACGCCGTGATTTTGCAGACTTTGCAGATGCTCCCGCGCCAAACAGCTGAAAGCCGGAGACTATAAACTACCGGTTCAGCCGAGTGTTAATTGCCTCTAATCACCAAAGTCGAGGGACACGGGAAAACAGGGAATCAACGGTCCGGATCGTAACATAAACAAGCTAAATTTAAAGGGACCCCGATCCGGACCATGACAACATGGGGCCATTTTCAATAACTAATTAACCTACCAACCAGTACTTTTTGGCATGAGGAAAAAAAACCAGTAAAGTCCAGAAAATTCATGTGAAAACGGGGGAAAGATAGCTCCTCACAGACAACCATGAGGTCAGTAGAGTTACTAGGACTTGATGTTTCAATCTCTATGGTAGGTTGGCACTCTCGATGTTGGCAGTGGGTTTGGAGCGGTGACAAGGAGGGAGGGTAGGTACGTCATCAGGGTCATCAGGTGGGCACCCTCCTTCTTTGACTTTTCACTGATAAGCCCACGACGTCTCCAGAGGGCTCAACGGCGCTACCTAGCATCCCAGATACACCCCCCTCAGTTTCATACCCTCCTGTCTTCATCTTATCATAGTCATAGTCATACTTTATTGATCCCGGGGGAAACTGGTTTTCGTTACAGTTGCACCATAAATAATAAATAGTAATAGAACCATAAATAGTTAAATAGTAATATGTAAATTATGCCAGTAAATTATGAAATAAGTCCAGGACCAGCCTATTGGCTCAGGGTATCTGACCCTCCAAGGAAGGAGTTGTAAAGTTTGATGGTCACAGGCAGGAATGACTTCCTATGACGCTCTGTGTTGCATCTCGGTGGAATGTGTCTCTGGCTGAATGTACTCCTGTGCCCACCCAATACATTATGTAGTGTATGGGAGACATTGTCCAAGATGGCATGCAACTTGGACAGCATCCTCTTTTCAGACACCACCGTGAGAGAGTCCAGTTCCAGCCCCACAACATCACTGGCCTTACGAATGAGCTTGTTGATTCTGTCGGTGTCTGCTACCCTTGCAGCCCAGTTGTTGTCTTTCCTTTTAATCCAAATCCAATTGCTGCTTTCTTCTGCTGCATTTGACAAGGACTTGATTGCTTTTTGGAGGGAGTGACCCCTCACCCCCATCTTCTTCAATAGACTGGTCGTAGATGTAGCAACGAATCCCCTGAATCCCACTTCTACAGGGAAAACCTTGGTCTTCCAGCCATTCTAGGCAGCTTCAGCTGCCAGTTCAGAGTACTTGGTCTGTTTCCTCTCATAAGCTTCTTCAACACCATCTTCCCATGGTACTGTCAATTCCACAACATATGCCAGCTTGGCTGTTGTAGACCACAGGACCATGTCTGGCCGGAGTGTTGTAGCCACAATGTCTGGGGGAAACACAAGCTTTTTTTCCCAAGTCCACATCCATTTTCCAATCCCGAGCAACCTGCAGAATGCTTACATCTTTTGATGTTATATGGTGCTCTGGAGGTTGGCCTGCTGGTACAAATCGTGTAATGTGGACATTTCCTGCCGATGTTTGTTGGAGAGCATTTGTGGTGATTAGCCTCTGTTCCAAGATTGATGCCAGCTGTCTGAGAACTTGGTTATGCCGCCAAGTATACCGCCCTTGGGTGAGGCTCGCGGTGCATCCTGTTAAAATGTGCCTTAGTGATCCAGGTGCTTGACAAAGAGAGCAAGTGGGGTCTTCTCCCCACCACTGGTTCAGGTTCTGGGATGTGGGTAGGAGGTCATAAGTGGCTCTGATGACAAAACTTAGCCGAGATCACTCCATCTCCCAGATGTCACGCCAGCTAAGTTTCCTCTTTTCCAGGATCTCCCAATTAATCTATTGGCCCTGCTTGGCCATTGAGATGGCCCTGGCGTTTCGATCTGCCTCCTCCTGTCTTCTCAACTCCTCCACCACGAGTCGTCTCTTCTGCACTGATGTTGCCTTGTGCCATTGAGGAGTCTTTGGGACGAGCCCGAGCCCGGCTCTCCCATGTTGGACTTGGCCAACCACATCCCTGAAGTGAAGAACAGACTTAGCATTCTGAACAGCTTCAGATGGGTTCCACTTCCTCCCTGTTGCCACGCAGGGGGCCACTGTTCGATTAACAGTATCTTCAGATTCAGTGAGGGTCATGACCAACCTTGCTTTGGTGCATTTGAATTCTTCCACAAGACTTGCAATTGGTAATTCCAATTTGCTGTTCCCGTACAGTCCAACAGGACTTAAGCATCGTGGAAGTCCAAGCCACTGTTTTACATGTGTGCTGATCATTCTTTCAAGCTTTTCAACCTTGCTGATGGGGATTTCATACACTGTTAAAGGCCACATGAGTCTTGGGAGTATGCCGAACTGGAAGCACCACAGCTTGAGTTTTCCTGGCAGCAAGGTCTTGTTGATGTGAGCTATGTACATGATGGTATCCTTTTTGAGTTGTTCAGACTGCTCAGTGTCCTTGAGCTTAGCATCGTACCATCGGCCCAAGCTCTTCACTGGCATTTCTGAAATCAAACCCAGTTTGGATTGGGGATGAACATGGTGATTGTCGATAATAGAAAACGGCTAATTTCAGGGGATCTAACTTTGTTAAAATTAAATCAGAAATTGGCAGGGAATTCTGTACAGGAAAAATCTTTACAATTTGTTTCAGGTATAAGCTAAGCACATTCCCATTAGAAGGAAAGTTACAGGAATCAAGATCAGGACCATTTGGATGACAAAGGGTGCAGAGAAAAAGATGAAAGAAACAGTGTTCAGTCCAGCCAATTCTTCAAATATCAAGCTACTAAACATAGTAAGTTGTGAAAAAAAAGAAAATAACACAAAGACATGATGATTATGCTCAGTTAATTTTTGAAAAAGGCACACACATCAAAATTTGATAGCAATTTAAATAGAATTGCTGTGGGAGGATGTTACAGGGATGGTGGGTGAAGATTGATCTGGACAATTGTTTGGTTTCTATTCATACATCACTTATATCACCTCCAGCTTATTTATCTGGTCCACTGACAAAAATATAAGCTAAAATGATTACAGCCAACGTGAATGAACATACTGAATCTTTCGCAGATAAATGGACTGAACCTCTGTCCTGGAATTTCATCCAAGGGCACAGCCTGGAAGTTAGTAACAAAAATGGGCCCATTTTCACACACTATCTATCATAATTACATTTAAACTTTCTGTTAAGCCCTTGAAATATATATGAACCTAATACAGGTCATAATTTATCAAAACAATCTAGGCCTAAGGAAGATTTTAAACTCGTAACACATCTTTTTTAATGTGAATTTAAGTTTCCATTAATTGATGCATGCACAGTTTTAAAGTAAAATAAGGTTTCTAGTTTGTTTAAAAGTTCCATAAAGTAGATTGAACGAAATGGAAAATAGAGAATGAGAAATAGGAGCAAAATTAGGCCATTCAGCCCTGAGTCTGCTCCACCATTCCATCATGGCTGATTTATTGTCCCTCTCAACCCTATTCTCCTGCTTTTGACATACTACAAATCAAAAACCTATCAATCTCTGCTTCAAATATACCCAATCACTTGGCCTCCACAGACATCTGTGGCAATGAATTTCAAAGTTTCATCACCCTTTGGCTAAAGAATAATTTTGGTTAAAGTATAAAGCATCAGTAAAAGTAATTATGTTAGTCATAAAAGCAGAAGTTCAAGATTTCAAACAATAAACATAATTTGTTTTCTGTTGCATCTGAAAATCAAACTGAATTTCCAGGAGCTCAGCTTAAGTTAAAATACAGGAAATACATATAAATAATTCTAAAATTTGGTTTGTAGTTAATATGGGAATAGAGGTGCCTGGGAGGGTAAGAATTGACGGAAGATCACAAAATATAATTGCCAATTTAGCACATGGCTCAAAGTTTTGTTTTGCCTCCAAAAGAATATGATTCATACAGGAGAATAAAATCCTTATTTCTTCTCCCTAATCTCAATGCATTTTATACGTACATTAAGATCAAGAGGGTAGTTAGGGAAAGGATAGGTCCATTCAAGGGCAAAGGAGAGAATTTACACATGGAACCACAGGAAGTGAGTACTTACAAAAGAGGATTTGGGTGATGGTGAGAGTAAAGAGCAGTATTTTGATATTCTAAGGCATGGTGATATCAAGGAGGTGGTAGTTTGGGGCATCTTGGAAAACAGTTTCAGTGGGTTCTATCCTGTGTAATGAGGGAAGCAAGGAATGAAATTGCTGCAGTCTTCATGTATATCTTTGTATCCTCTCCAGCCACTGGAGACTGGAGAATAGCCAATGTTCTTCCTTGGATTAAGAGGGACAATGCTAGGGAATGATTGGAGAAGATTCTTAGCACAAGGTTTACTTGCATTAAAAAGCATGAACTTATTGGAGGTAATCAGCATTAAAGATAACCTGCAGAGGAGGATTGATTGAGATTTTTGAGGAAGTTATGAAGATAACTGAAGAGAGTAGGATAGTGGATGTTGTCAACATGGACTTGAGTAAAGAATCTGAACATGGGAGAGACATGGTGAGCAGGAGAAAAGCTTCCTGAGGGCATCATTGTTTTCCTTCTGAACATTACAGCACAGGAACACACCCTCCAAGCACATCATGTCTACACCAACCATTATGCCAATCCCACTAATCTCATGTGCATGAATATCCCTTGATCTCCTATCTGTTCATGTGTCAATTCAAGTGCCTCTTAAATATTACTAAAGCATCAGCTTCTACCACCTACCCTGGCAGCTACCCTTCTCTGTGTTAAAACTTGCCCCACACATCTCCCTTACACTTGCCCCCTTTCATCTAAACCACATACCCCCTAATATTTGACACTTTTGACTTCGGAAAAAGGCTCCACCATGGACCTCTCAAAATATTATATACTTCTATTAGCTCATCCCTCATTCCCTGGCGCTCCAGTGAACACAGTCCGGAGTCGTCAGGCCTGTCTTTATTGCTAATGCATTGTAATCCAGGCAACATCACCATTAATCTCTTCCACACTGTCTGCAAAGCCTCCACATCGTTCCTGTCGGGAGGAAACCAAAAGCATACAAATCACTCCAAAAAGTCCATATAGTTGCAACTTAACATTCTTAGTTTTAAACTCATTCCGCCAAATGATGACGAAACCTTCTTTACCACCTTTATTACTCGCGTTGTCACTTTCAGAGAGGTATGGACTTGCACCTCAAGATCCCCATGTACAGTATATCAATGAATGTGTAAGGTAGTGACCTAGCGAGACAGTCCCACCCATGCAGGATGAATCGTCCTCCAGCCTCTGTGACATATTCTGCTAACAGCCAGCAGAAGACACGGGCAGCCGACATCAGCGGATCAAATGAATTTTTTGTACGTGTGGGGCGGCGTTCGACTGAGTGCAGGTTTTGGGTGGCGCAGCGTGGTGGGATTTAGTTCGATTCAGCTGTAGTGGTTAGCGTGCAGCCTTGCTGTTAAAGAACGGCTGCAACCGGGTGGGTGCGTGAAAGGTAAAGGAAGAGGGAATGTGGTGTGCGAAGGGGGGTGGGTATGGAGGCAGCAGAAAGGGATGGGGGTCTACAAAAAGTAGGGAGACAAGGGGAAGGGTCAACATTGGGTCGCTAAGGGATGGGTGTGGATGAAAAAGGGTGTGGTTGAGGGAAAGAATGTCTATAAAATTATAGCTATATTCATGACAAATGGATAGTGAAAGTACGCTTGTCTGCACTTAGTGTTTCTCATTGGGAGCGAGTCATCTTCGATCCCGATTGACTGCTGAAGAAAATTAAATAATGAATTAAGTAATGATTTGTTTTTCAGATTCTGCATAACAAGGCCTCAATCACAATGTTGTTTTGGTCCGGGTAATAACTGCAGAGTCCCGTTCTGCTCGGTCCCTCGCACACTGATTCTCCCATATCTTGACTAGGTTGGGGAAAACAGAAAGATTGCACAGAGACCGCTGGTGAAGACGCGCAGGGGTCCATCCCGGCGATCATCGAGAGGTCCAGCAGAGCAACCCGCCGCTCCACAAGAGCCGGCCGGTGGCACAGGGAGTGAATCGGGCCAAGTGTTGGGACCGCGGCTCCCCGACCCAATTGTGAAGCAACCCCACCCACAACAAGCAAGGCATCAGGGCCACCACACCCTGCCAGCTCCTCAGTTCTCGCTGAATAGTGGCAACTGACTGCTGAGGGAAGGACAGGAGCCGTATTAGAAGCAGTTAAAATTGCTGTTAACGGAATGTAGTTTAAACTTTCTTCTTCCATTGAACGAATATGTCTCGCGAATTCTGCAATGTATTGAAATTAATACATTTTCGATATTTTCCGCAAGTTTTAAAATCTTTTTCACAATTCAGTCGATCCGTTCTGAACTCATCTGCAACTCAGTTAGAATCTTAGTATAATAATAGAACATTGGACCGTACACGCGCAAGCAACAACTTATTTCAATGCCTTCGATGCTGGAAAATATTACAAGTCACTTCATATGAGCGCAATAAAACAACATTCGAGCAGAAGAGTTACTCACATTCATTTATGGGTGAGCATCAGCACCTGAATATCTAGATTCTAAGAATGGGTTAAATATGAATCGTGATAGGGAGGTAAAGCACAGATGGTTTCTATGACCCAACATTAAAATCTAAACCTCTATTGTTAATGCTCAAAGGAAATTGGCGTTACGCTCAAATGAAATTTAAAGACGAATCTAAAGTAGAACATCTATCTCGAGTTCTCGACTGATATATTGGATCGTTGGAGGAAATCCTCTTTTGTACAATAAAACTTAAAGCATTGTCTCTTCAGCCAGCTTTCGGAAAGGCAACAGAAAGAAGTCATGCGACTATCAGTTCTGAGGCCATTTCAGCGCCCCTGCCTTGTTTGCAGATAAACCACTTTACTTCATAAAAGCTGAAACTTCACTCTTACGTGATCCCAAAGTCTGTATTAGTTGAATGTACAACATCGTTTGTCGTAATCAACAAAAAATAGACAATTCGCTGTATGAGCTGGTCAATGCCCAGGACAAGTGGTAGTTCCGATGGCTGAGTTTCCATCCTGACGCCTCATGAATATGATCTCATTCAAAACTACTATTTGTGTAACATTCCACCAGACCAGATCCCATTCAACTATTATCTGGCTCACATATACTGGCTCATGATCCAACAATGTTTTGACGTGAAAATGATCGTTGTGCCTTTCACATCCACCCCCCCCCCACCCCGCGCCCTAAACCTTGAACATCACTGCAACGTTCTCAGACTTCCAGGTTCTTCCATTTCTTCCCTCTTACACAATCTCAGTTTCAATCACTTCACCGTAGGTGCTATCCGAACACTTAAGATTCTCTCCCGGATTCTTTTTACTTCTTTAGTCTCACTTTTAGGGCCCTTTGAATACTCTTTCCTATTATTCACCCCCTTAACATCCACGAATACGACTGTATCCGGTTATGTTTCAATATGCTAGTAACGGTCTTAGAACAATATCTGTTGCAGAAGACGACACATGAATGTAAATTTTATCTGGAAATTCACAATCAGGCATAATGACACACATTGAAACACTTACACTGTAAGAAATACTTGTATGGCGTAACTGTGTTCCTATTACAAAATTACAAAAAGATAAGTCGCCAGAGTTCGCTCCACGCCGGCACTGACCTCAGCTCGTTTTGTTGTAATGGCCAGGCGACTGGGGAAGGAGAGCGGCGTTCGAAGATAAAGTATGTAATCTCTACATTACTGTGACCTTTCGGAAAACCAGGCTAATGGGTCAGCACCCCGGGTGTGATTGGACTCAAATTGCCAGCTGGAATTGTACTCTGTCAATGTCATCCATTGCACTCTGCAAATATCTCTCCATCCCCCTATATTGATTTTTACTTATGATTGCTTGTCACTTCTCTCTCGCTCCCTCTCTCGAGGAATGACAGGTAATGGAAGGTATTCCCAATACCCGGTGGCAATTGTCCAAAAAACACGTTGTTATTTGGTGCAGGATTTGGACACCTGGCCTCCTTATGAACTCTGTGGACATATTTTTGACAGCTCTTCGCGGTAATGGTTTCCATTATCGGGGTTCATTAAATGCAATGAGGCCGCTGCTGGAACCTATACACACTGCTTTCCATTGATCTCGTTAAACCCGCCACACCGGCACATCTGCTCCTTTTTCAGATTGATCTAAATGGCACACATGAATTCAAGAGCTATGTGATTATTTACTTTTAATCACCGAACGTGCCTTTCAATCACGTTAGATTTAAATATTTATCATTTTGGTAGCGGAGTGTGAATATTATGATTTAAGTTCAAATTGATAGACAGGAGTCTTTTTTTCTCTCGCAGCCGACATAATTATAATTGGCACGTGGGCAGGCTGCTCAATTTGTAAAATGCGCTTCGGGGAGCTTTGTTATTGGGACTAAGAGCTGAAAGTGAAAGGCTGTGGGCTGTGAGCCAGATACTGTAATGGGTTACAGCAATCCCCCATTTCTTCCCCATCTCATTTTCTGCCTCTCCTCATACCACTGCCAGCATGATCACTCCTTCACGATGAGATCCTCTCTCTGAGTGGGCTTGGAGTTACAGTTCTCATCTCAGACGCGTTTAGGTGATGGAGCTGTGCTCAGGAGGCGTTAAGTGCCACTATTTTCGGTGAGCATTTACGTATGGGTCCAGAAAAGGCTTAACTCCCACAATCTACTTTGCCGCAGCTTCCCCTCCCACCTGACACGCGATGCCCTCCACTCTTCGTCCATCCAAGCCATCTCCCCCCCCACCCCCACCATTATCCCCAACATTCCTCCCTCCGTATGCTTCAGGGACCCTGTGCGAAAACCATCAGCCCAAGCCCCCGCCCACTACAACCCCTAGCTTTCGGTAGTCACTGAATAAATGTTCACAAGTCCTGCGGTCACATTTCGCATGAACGCAATCAAGACGAATCTGAAAAATGTTATATTGACTAAAGCACGGGAGTTTGTTTAAAGCTCGGAATTCGGAATCGATAAAACGCATTGTGTTATTATAGGGCTGGTAGCGGAAAGTTTTGGAAGAACGGACAGAAAATTACACGTCAGAGAAATTCGGAATTTAACTTTGTTCTGCCCTTTTTATATGCCACAATAGCTGAATAAATTTTTAAAAAACAATCAGGAATCCGAGAGGGTTTCAGGGATTTAAGGTTCCCGTTTCGAATTCCCTTCGCATCATACATATGATAAAGTTTGCCTTCAAACCCTCTGTTGTTGTGGTTTTCGATTGTGGAAGAGAAGCTAGCCTTCATGGATGGGTCGTTCTTTTAGGACTCTCTTAGTTCTTGGCTATCTGATAATCGCGTCCCTAGCGTAATCTCACGTAAGTATTATAATTGCGTCGCCATTGAAACGAATTGTTCTGGCCTTGGGGGCGATGTTGGTCCCGAAAGCATACATGTTCAGTTGTTTAGACACAAATCATACTCGTGTCTTTCCGCGACTCCTTGTCAAAGAATGCTTGATAACATTTCACTAAGTTGAAGACACTTAAATGTTTGGACAGTACTGCAGATGCGAATGAACATGACTGAGTACAAAAAAAAGTTGTCATCTTCAGCACTAAAACAACCATTAAATCTTCGTTTGTTCTCTACTTGCAGGAAGGGAGTGTGCACTTTTATCATGCGAATTGGGGTTGTTGAATGCGCCGCGTGGGCTGCGCTGATAGCCTGGTTAATTTGATCGTCAGGACAAAGACCACCTTAAAATGGGACTATGGTATAGAAAGAGGCGTTCAGCCTCTGGCTGAACAGTGAATATTTGAGGTAAACCTACCACCAGATTATTTTTCAATCCTGTGATTTAAAATGCAATTTAAATTATTATTCAGCAGACCATTTTACTGTCAGACTGCTCAAAAGCAAAGGGACAGATTCAGAATAGCACAAGAAAGGTGGGAATTAAACCTGGAAATAGGAACATAATACGGAGAGAAGTTATGAGAAGGAATTTAAAAGGGAAAAAGACATAGAAAGATGGGGCCAGTGGAACGGGAGGTCTTGAAGGAGGGAGGGACGACATCAGACAGATAAGACAACACTGGAACTGTAAGCAAATGAACATAAAGCTGAGGCCATGGAAATACAAGAAATTGTTGACCATGACAAGAAAACTAATGAACTGAACAAAGTCGTGTAAGAAACAGAATGGCTCCTCTGAGCAATCAGGTATGTCGTTAAATTCTTGTTTTCAAGGCTATTGTTATTTATAACAACCCCACCACGCACCAATTCTGGTCCTAGGGTTAATATGGCTGTTTTCTTTATCCATGAAATCCCATTTACAACGAGCCTGCCTAAACCAGATGAGGATAAAATGCCAAGACATCCCAATATTGAAATAAGAATAGGTCGCTCATACTTATAACAAGTTTTTTAAAAAAACTGTAATTAAATCAAAGATACACATGTACCTGGGATCAGGTGGCTTCTCTAAAGGTCAGTGAGAACATTGTATATCTGGAAAATATGAGTGAGGCAAACAAATTCTACACCAGTTTTCTTAATGTCTGGTATTAGGAAACCACTTAAGTCTCCAAATTAAGCACAGAAGACCTTTAAACTTCTCAGCTGATTAGAGAAAGTTAACCTCTACTTATAAGAGGTAGGTGATGTCTGACAAACCTAATCTAATTATTTTCATTTTTTTTATATGTAGTGGCAGGGAATGTCTATCGCTTTTTTTTAAAAAGCTTTGAACTTACAAAAATATTTGATAAACTCCTTCATAAGTGCCTGTTAAGGTAGGTGAAAATCACACTGTTCAAGGAATAATGATGACTTACAGTTAGGAATGTAGCTATATGGCAAAAAGCCAAAAGGAATAATTGGCAGGTTCTGGCAATTTTCTGGTTCTGGCCAAATGGCAGAATTTTAATGAGTGGTACCCAAAAAGGTCACTTTGGAGTCTCGATTACATACTAGATTTATTAATGGTTTAGATGTTGGGACAGAAGATTACCTATTTAAGACTAGCATAAAATTTAGTTGCATTTTAGACAAAAACAATATTTACAGACATTAACAAACTAAATTTAAGGGATTTTTTAAAAAAGGGTTATTAATTTAATAGATATGTACCTAAAAATGACAAATGAAATTCCACACAAATGGTGAAAAGCTGGAATTACAGATGTCAGAACAGACTTGTGGTCCATATGGTAGGGGCATCAGATTCATGCAGAAAATGATCAAAATCTGAATTTCAAATGTTAACACACAACTGTCTATAACTAATAATTAGAGGGACACTTTAAATGAAGCCTCCCAGGATGGATTTGGTAGATAAAGGAAATGGGACACCTGCTGCTTGAGAAATATAGATTGGTAAGTAGTGATGGGGGAGGGGGGATTACGGAGTGGAGGGTAACTGGAACTGGCAGTGGAGATGAACCTAAGTACAGGGATGGTGGATACATTGCCTACACAGTTACATGCCAAATATGATAGAAATTAATTAATTTCTAATTTAAAAGGTTAATTAATTGCTAATAAAGACAGGGCATTAAAGGAAATGGAACCTATTCAAGTACATGTAGCTAGTTCATAAACCAGCCAAAATTCCACTGAAGTGCTAAATGATCCACTTTGTTTCAATGATAGGTCTGACAGGTTAAACACCTGTTTCATTACAAGCAAACAAAGTGAAGCGTACAGGGATTTAGAAGAGATTTCTCGACAGATATATAGTAGATTTCCTCTCTGGTTCCTTGAAGAGTTTAAGGCTTTATCCTGGGTATGCCCAAAACGCTGCGTTGTAAAATTAGAAGTTTTAATAACATGTTCAACATTAATTGAAGTTATGCAATAAATTTAAACCGAAGTGCACAGGGCTTGAAACCCGATCTTTATAGAATTTCCATTCAATTTAACCGACTTTATGAAATATTCATTAAAATGTATAAAATATAGCTATTCACGTCTGTCTTTCGGAGGCTTTATTAAAATGCAAAACTATTATTCTCGGAAACGGTTAGCGTTGATATTGACATGTTTACTCATATTAAAAGACAAATACTACATTGAATGAAAATTAGCCGGATTCGAAAACATCTTGAATCTTTTATTTATGGCATCAAGTTCAAAGTTAATGTAAATGGACTTGTAATCTAATAAACTACAGAGTAGATGGTAGTTTGCATGTCATCATATTTCCGTCACAAATACACCGAAGAAGGAAACACTAATGATGTGACGGTTCAGGAATCATCTCCACAGCCCGATACGTTGCACACTGCGCAAAAGGAGACTGGGATTTTGTTTTGATTTATGCTGCGGTCACCTCGCACATTGTATTAAAGACAAGCAGAGATCGGATTACACTGCAAGACGCCCATTATTTCCTTACTCATGTCTGTTTGAAAGTTAACCGCGACGACTTGATTAAAGTAACGAGCTCTGATCTGCAAAAGAAGGAATCGCTACTTATCGTGATTATAATATATAGAAAAGTAAGTAAGTGTGTGTGTGTGTGTGTGTGTGTGTGTGTGGATACACACACACACACACACACACACACACACACACATAAATATATATATATATATAAACCGACCCTTTGTCCTTTCCTATCCAGTCGTGTTAATCAGGGTCTACATGCCAATTATACATCGAAAGAAGGTTGTGGTTGCATATATTTCTAAAGGGTCCAATCCAACCACTTCCTTACAGGATGACCCCAGATTGCAAGGCTGCGCACACTCTGTGGAATTTCACTGCTCTCTTCTGCAAGTAATTAAAAACTGCTGTGCGCTTTTGTGAAACGATGTACAGTATCTAATTTTGATATTGTTATATTTGCGTTATTTTAAACTTGAGATATTGTAGAGTTCTACTGCTTTCGAAACGAACTCCGCCTTCAACACAACTTGGCCAAGGCACCCTAGCGTGGAGAAGCAGACACAACAAAGACATTCTGTTACAATACTATTTGTATGTTTTTAACGGGCGTTGCAGGAGAATCAATTTCCAGCAGGGGTTAATTGGGGAATTTGAATCCTCGTAAATAGTATTTATTAATGAGTTCCAGATCAGCGATATGCACTGACAGGATATCGCCAGCTTGTGGCAGCTTTAGCAACAATCTTATATCATAGTATTATTACCATTGCACCTAGTATTTCACAAACGGACACTGCTCGTTGCTTTTTCAGTAGATTATTAATCACCGTTAGTTTTCTGAAAGTTGAAGCTTTACATGGTGAATTTGTGCAGAGTCTTTATAACGGTGCTTCTAAAGGGTTAAATGATCACCGAAGTGATAACCATCTGCATTAGAGGATATTGAACAAAAAAAGGTGGCGCTTGCGTCCACGATTGATCCCAACATTTCTCTTAGTCCACTAGTACGAATGTTAGTCAAGGCGAAAGCTGAGTAGAAGAGTTAAGCTAAAGAACTAGACATGAACCGACGTGTTCAAGCTGTCGAAAGAAAACCAAGATCATACGGGACAAAAGATGAAAAGAAACAGCAGAAAGCGGCGCTCCGAACGAGTCCTTTTCCTGCCGCGGCGGAGCCCGGTGGTTTCTGACCCAGTCCTGCACGAACTGAGCTCAGATACGGAAAGCTTGCTGACCGCGAGGTACAGAGAACAATTCAGGCCATAGTTTCTGACCAAAAGTTTAGATTTACTCAAGCCTGTACTTTACTGGACCTTAACTAAATCGACCTCAGTGCCACAACGCACCGCTTTTTCCTCTCCAAGTAGGGTGTCGATGTGCCATCCCGGATCTCAGTCGCGGAAGGCGAGTGGTGTGGGGAACTGGGTTTAACCCTTGTAATCACTGGTACTGGCGGCTCGCAGTTAATGTCTCTTTTGGCGTTTTGATGCCAGCACAAGTTTGATTTTTGAAATTGAAGGGTACCTTTTGTTGAAAGGATGATGAAAAAGCGGCGTGGGTTAGCTTGACTGGCGCTTACGGTGTGGTCAAGATCACAATTGGCATGGCTGCTGCTCTACTGCAACACAAGTTCAATCAGCCGTATCTGAAGCCGTGGATGCGAAATTATCAAACAGCGACAATTTCACATTCACTAATGTTTGCGGTCGAGACAACCTTTCTCTACCGCCAAATGCCATTTCATTATGAAACTCCTTTATGACACTCAGCCGGTGACTGACCCAATACCAATAATGAACGAAATTGTGTGTCGATGCTGCACCGTTCATACGTGCACCGAAGTTTAACGCTTGGAATATGTTATTTTTTTCTTTCCCCGATATGCAAAATAAAACGCAAGGCTCCACATTTACGGTATATTTGGTAACAGAGAAAGTTTCCGAAAGTACCAGCTACAGATACAATTCTACCTGACTGGTGCTTAACATAGTACAGAGGATGGAAGCCCGATTGACGCCACCCTTTCAGAAGTAAGCACTCGTAGTCAGAAGCTCGCCTGGAAGCTTGTTTATGGGAAACAACTTTCCCGACAACATGGAAACTTAAACAGAAAGCGCGTGCTGAAAATCATGAACAAAAAACAGCATTGCTGGAAAGTGACTGTTTCTTTTGCCACAGATGCTGCCTGACCCGCCGAGTGTTTCCAATATTTTCTGTTTTTATTTCTCAGTAGCATTTCTGATTGTATTTTGGGCAACGTAATATCAACGAAAGGCAATAAACCCCTTTATACCCTTTACATGCAAATCAAAACACTTCACCAGTTGCACATTAGTGAAACAATTTCAAGAATCCTCGGCAATGCTTGTCCACCACCGCCCCCCACCCCACCACGTCTTCCCCTAATTCGAATTTAAAAGTGAAAGCGAACTATTATTTGAAATTCGCTGGTCCAAAATTGGTTGCTTTAACCATTTGTAAGTGCTAAGTCGCGTTCGCAGATAGGCGAATAGGGTGAGCGAAGGACCAATTATGTTTTTTAAAATTTATATATAACAAGTGTATTACACTGTCTAGATTAAATACAGTAATCGATAGTATGCGCCAACATAATTTTTAAAGCAAACTATGACATACGACGTCTGATGTAACGCAGGTCTCAAGAAAATTCCACTGCTAATTTTATTTTGCCGTGATATTCCTTTGAGGGTGGGGATAGGTGGGAAAGAAATAGTATTTCTTACCTTGAAGTAATCATTTGCATTGCAAACTTCCAACTCTGTTAGTCCAGTTTATTTTTCTTCGCTTAAGATCCCACGATTATTTTGAGAGAGAGTGAGGGGAGAGGAATGCTAAATAAATGCAGACAAAACTTGGGTGGCTGCCAGTGAAGCTACCCTTGTATCTGAAATGTGGCTTTTTTTGTCTTGCTCTCTTCTAAATTCCGCAAAGCCGAGTCTGCAAGAAACAAGTAAAGGTTGTGTCGGATTGCATAGAGGCAATGTGTGAGCATCAGTATCTGGCTCTTTCTGCCTCACTGAACTGGCTTTCCACAGTGCAGAGGTAAGAGTGACCAGAAGTTGAGCTCAAACTCCACTCACTTTGTCCCGTTCTTGGCTTCTACCAATCCACACGCGGACATCCAACTGACCAATCACAGGCCAGTATAGTTACCTTCACCAATTGCAAGGGACAAAGAATGCGGAGGGAAAAGCCAATCAAAGAAAGGGAACGCGCCATTTTAACCAATAACAGAGTGACTGTCTGAATGAAAGCTCGAGCAGCGGCAGCGTTCGGGTCAACCAGCCGGAGCAAGAACGAGCGTATAAACACCATATTTCAAATCATTAGCACCATTTACCAAGAATCATTTTGCACTAAATTTGGAAATATATCCTTTGTTAGCGAGTCCACCGTTTTATTGCGTTACTATCAAATTCTATATTAATTTCATTCTTCGGTCTTTGCCGATAATATCTACTGAGTTGAGCGAAGTTTTTGGAGGCGATGAATCCACTCGGCTAAAGAAATCCAATCGAATCTCCATCCAAAATCATAGCTACATTCTGGATGCTGGTCAGCATAGTAATGGATCTTTGAGATTTCTGTTGTTTTCTTTGGATGACTTGAAATCTGCACACTGTGGTTTCCATCTGCGTGTAGTGCTGGGCGGTCTGTTTAATGCAGAGCGCGGGGAGACTCAGTGTGACACTGGCACCAATAATGTGTTTTTACTGTCACACTGCGACTTTTATGGTTGCAAGATTTCAGATACAAGGCGGTTTCCAATTGACACAAATTGCAGTTAACCCCCCGATCCTGCACGGCGAAAATGCCTTATTCCATTAACGCCGCAGACACACGCAGTCACGAAGGTGAAAGAAAGACTGGGCAGATCAGAGCAACTAGGACTGCAGAAGGAAATAAGAACAGTGAAATAGCTGAAAAATGATGCAGAAACAAAACGATATAGCACAGCAATTTAACTCGCGCGCGCGCATACACACATGCAAGTAATTATGTGTTAACTTGTTTATGACTGGCATCTGTCACTTTTTAATAAAAATGGCTCCTTCCTCTCTCTCGATAACTCCATTTTTACAGCGGTGAAAATGCAAGGATTGCAAACTCTAAATATCTGTGAATTGTAATCACATTAAATAGAGTAACATCTATTGACAAACAGGATTTGTGCAAAACAGCAACACAAATAGAACCCTAACCCCTAGCATCTCCAGGTAGTCTGGAGTAATGAAGTAATGAATGTTAACGTCACACGGCTGATGTATCGGGATAGACGAATTAATTCTTGATCTGCAGTCTTGCCCTCAGCCCGCTCATTTCGTCTCCTCTTAATCAAGATGTTGATGGACCTGTTCAATATTCCCACCGGTTAATTGCTTCGGAAGAGGGAGCTGACGTCCAGAGAAATAGACACACAGGCATATTGAGAAATAGGCGCGGTACACTATTTGTTTGTTTATTTATTTATTTATTCGTTTATTGAGCAATATAGAGCGAAGTAAGTAAGTAAGCCCTTCCTTCGAGCGACGCCGCCACAGCAACCCTCGACATATCCCGATTAATCCTAACCTAATCACGGTACAATTTATAACGACCTTTTTTTGCAACTGTAACAGAGACTTATGCACACTTGTAATTCGAGGTAACTTTTATGTAGTGATTATGCTTCATTTATTGCTTTTAAAATTAAACAGTTTTTCACTGTAACACTGATACTGGTATTTTCAGGCAATAAGCGTAGAGAAGTTCCAACTTTAGGTTGGAAGAAAATCAAACAAAACTCAGAAGTTACGTTCCGTACACACCCTGCCATCTAGTGGTCAGAAGCGGTAGTGCGAGGTCTTCGAGAGAGCGAATTTCTGCGAGTTTGGCGGTGTAATTTCAGGGGTGACATAAATAATTTAAAAACTCATTATAATATTGAAACAGATAATAAAATCATCCCTTGTAGTAAAGAAAACGACAGATTGTGTCCCATCTTCAAAACGAACCTTTATAAATAAACAATGTATGTGTTGACCTGTGAAGAATATTTTCATTATGATGAGACGGAATATTCAGTGGAGTCTGCAAGAAATGTAAGGTTAGGCTCGCTAATATTCAGAAGCAAAACTAAGCATGCAAAATTTTTAACTTAAGTCTGTGAATTTTACAGATATACAGTAATAATGGTTATAAACCAATCAAGTCTGTAGCATATCAGGGCCATGTGACCAGTGGTGTGCCACCGGGATCTGCCCTGGGTTCAGTGTTGTTTGACATCCATATGAAGATTTTGTTAGCGATGTTATTAACATGAATGGGAAGTCTCTAGAAGATATAAAAATTGGCGGTGGTGTGGACAGTAAAGAAGATTGTCTGAGATTACAAGAGAATCTACACGAACTGCGGAAGTGGGCCAAGGAATGGCAGATGGAATTTAACTCAGACATGTGTGAGGTGCTTTTTTGTTGCTAGTAAACCCAGGGCAGGACTTACACAGTAAATGACAGGGCCCTGGAGAGCAGTGTTCTATGGAGAGACCGAGGGGTACAGGTACGCTGTTCTGTGAAAGTGGTAGAGGCTAATGAGGAAATAATTTGACACATTTGCCTTTAATTGTCAGTGGTCTGAGAGCAGGAGTTGCAACTGTACAAGCTGATTATGAGACCCGTCTTGGAATATTGTTTGAAGTTACATCATCAAACTTGCAGGAATTCATGGTCACCCGGCTAAAGGAATGCTATCATTAAACTGGAAAGTATGCCAGAAGTTACAAGGATACTAATGAGATTGGTGGGCTTGAGTTAAAAAGAAAGGCGGAAGGCTGTGGCTTTCTTTTTTGGAGTGCAGGAGGCTGAGGGGTAATCATAAAGATAAGTAAAGTTATGAGAGGTATGAATAATGTCTCTTCTTCTGCCTTTCAACTCACTAGTGAGCATAGGCCATCAACAACCTCTTTCCAGATCAACCTGTCCTGTGCATATCTCTCCAGCTGTGACCATGTCATTCCCACTCTCCTGGCGTCGGTTAACACTTCCGTCCTCCATGTGGACTTGGGCCTACCTCGCTTTCGCTTGCCCTGAGGATTCCATGTGAGAGCTTGTCTGGTGATACTATTCGGGGGCTTCCTCAACATGTGTCCTATCCAGCACCACTTCCTTATCTTGATCTCTGACTCAATTGGTGTCTGGTTGGTCCTTTGCCATAATTCTGTATTGTTCACATAATCTGTCCCAAAATCTGACACAAGCATTTGTTGATGAAGGTCTGGGTTTTTCTGATTACTTCTGATGTCAGTCTCCAAGTTTCAGAGTCGTATAGGAGGACAGATTTGACATTTGAGTTGAAGATTCTCAATTTGATTCTTAACCTTAGTTCTTTTGCCGTTCAGACTAGTAAGTCTCTAGAATTATGATACGCAAACACAAGAAAATCTGCAGATGCTGGAAATTCAAGAAACACACACAAAATGCTGATGGAATGCAGCAGGCCAGTCAGCATCTATAGGAAGAAGCACAGCTGACGTTTCAGGCCGAGTCTCGAAATGTTGACTGTACTTCTTCCTATAGATGCTGCCTGGCCTGCTGCGTTCCACCAGCATTTTGTGTGTTTTGTAGCATTATGATACTATGTCATAATGAATATTGTGGTCACAGTCTTTTTCCCAGGGTACAGGAGTCTAAAACTGGAGGGCATGCACTCAGGATGAGAAGGGAAGATTTAAAGACTTGAAGTGCAACTTTATCACACAGCATGTGCTCCACGCCACCTTGTGGAGGAAGAAGGAACTCCAGCCCTTCACATATCCCTGGAAGTCAACACAGCACTCCTCGGAGGATTTGTTGTGAGAATAATGGCCGCACTGTGAGTACTTCCCGTTATTATGAAGGAAGCCGGTCGGTAATTCTCCGAGTATGTAAATATGTGGTTAATCACAGGAGTTCAAAAGCTACTATCATGAATTCTTGGCCCTGCAAATAGTACTTACTTTATTGTCGCCAAACAATTGATACCAGAGCGTACAATCATCACAGCGATATTTGATTCTGCGCTTCATGCTCCCTGGATTACAAATCAATAGTAAATATTAAAAATTTAAATTATAAATCTTAAATAGAAAAGAGAAAATGGAAAGTAAGGTAGTGCAAAAAAAAACCGAGAGGCAGGTCCGGATATTTGGAGGGTACGGCCCAGATCCGGGTCAGGATCCGTTCAGCAGTCTTATCACAGTTGGAAAGAAGCTGTTCCCAAATCTGGCCATACGTATCTTCAAGCTCCTGATCCTTCTCCCGGAGGGAAGAGGGAAGAAAAGTGTGTTGGCTGGGTGTGTCGTGTCCTTGATTATCCTGGCAGCACTGCTCCGACAGCGTGCGATGTAAAGTGAGTCCAAGGATGGAAGATTGGTTTGTGTGATGTGCTGCGCCGTGTTCACGATCTTCTGCGGCTTATTCCGGTCTTGGACAGGACAACTTCCGTACCAGGTTGTGATGCAGCCTAGAAAAATGCTTTCTATGGTGCATCTATAAAAATTAGTGAGGGTTTTAGGGGACAGGCCAAATTTCTTTAGCTTTCTCAGGAAGTAAAGGCACTAGTGGGCCTTCTTGGCAGTGGACTCTGCTTGGTTGGACCAAGTCAGGTCATTTGTGATATTGACCCCGAGGAACTTAAAGCTTTTGACATAGAAACATAGAAACATAGAAAATAGGTGCAGGAGTAGGCCATTCGGCCCTTCGAGCCTGCACCGCCATTTATTATGATCATGGCTGATCATCCAACTCAGAACCCCGCCCCAGCCTTCCCTCCATACCCCCTGACCCCCGTAGCCACAAGGGCCATATCTAACTCCCTCTTAAATATAGCCAATGAACTGGCCTCAACTGTTTCCTGTGGCAGAGAATTCCACAGATTCACCACTCTCTGTGTGAAGAAGTTTTTCCTAATCTCGGTCCTAAAAGGCTTCCCCTCTATCCTCAAACTGTGGCCTCTCGTTCTGGACTTCCCCAACATCAGGAACAATCTTCCTGCATCTAGCCTGTCCAATCCCTTTAGGATTTTATACATTTCAATCAGATCCCCCCTCAATCTTCTAAATTCCAATGAGTACAAGCCCAGTTCATCCAGTCTTTCTTCATATGAAAGTCCTGCCATCCCAGGAATCAATCTGGTGAACCTTCTTTGTACTCCCTCTATGGCAAGGATGTCTTTCCTCAGATTAGGGGACCAAAACTGCATACAATACTCCAGGTGTGGTCTCACCAAGGCCTTGTACAACTGCAGTAGTACCTCCCTGCTCCTGTACTCGAATCCTCTCGCTATAAATGCCAGCATACCATTTGCCTTTTTCACCGCCTGCTGTACCTGCATGCCCACTTTCAATGACTGGTGTATAATGACACCCAGGTCTCGTTGCACCTCCCCTTTTCCTAATTGGCCACCATTCAGATAATAATCTGTTTTCCTATTTTTGCCACCAAAGTGGATAACTTCACATTTATCCACATTAAATTGCATCTGCCATGAATTTGCCCACTCACCTAACCTATCCAAGTCACCCTGCATCCTCTTAGCATCCTCCTCACAGCTAACACTGCCACCCAGCTTCGTGTCATCCGCAAACTTGGAGATGCTGCATTTAATTCCCTCATCCAAGTCATTAATATATATTGTAAACAACTGGGGTCCCAGCACTGAGCCTTGCGGTACCCCACTAGTCACCGCCTGCCATTCTGAAAAGGTCCCGTTTATTCCCACTCTTTGCTTCCTGTCTGCTAACCAATTCTCCACCCACACCAATACCTTACCCCCAATACCGTGTGCTTTAAGTTTGCACACTAATCTCCTGTGTGGGACCTTGTCAAAAGCCTTTTGAAAATCCAAATATACCACATCCACTGGTTCTCCCCTATCCACTCTACTAGTTACATCCTCAAAAAAATTCTATGAGATTTGTCAGACATGATTTTCCTTTCACAAATCCATGCTGACTCTGTCCGATGATTTCACCGCTTTCCAAATGTGCTGTTATGACATCCTTGATAACTGACTCCAGCAGTTTCCCCACCACCGACATTAGGCTAACCAGTCTATAATTCCCCGGTTTCTCTCTCCTTCCTTTTTTAAAAAGTGGTGTTACATTAGCCACCCTCCAATCCTCAGGAACTAGTCCAGAATCTAATGAGTTTTGAAAAATTATCACTAATGCATCCACTATTTCTTGGGCTACTTCCTTAAGCACTCTAGGATGCAGACCATCTGGCCCTGGGGATTTATCTGCCTTCAATCCCTTCAATTTACCTAACACCACTTCCCTACTAACATGTATTTCGCTCAGTTCCTCCATCTCACTGGACCCTCTGTCCCCTACTATTTCTGGAAGATTATTTATGTCCTCCTTAGTGAAGACAGAACCAAAGTAATTATTCAATTGGTCTGCCATGTCCTTGCTCCCCATAATCAATTCACCTGTTTCTGTCTGCAGGGCACCTACATTTGTCTTTACCAGTCTTTTCCTTTTTACATATCTATAAGAGCTTTTACAGTCCGTTTTTATGTTCCTTGCCAGTTTTCTCTCATAATCTTTTTTCCTCTTCCTAATTAAGCGCTTTGTCCTCCTCTGCTGAACTCTGAATTTCTCCCAGTCCTCAGGTGAGCCACTTTCTCTGGCTAATTTGTATGCTTCTTCTTTGGAATTGATACTATCCCTAATTTCTCTTGTCAGCCACGGGTGCACTACCTTCCTTGATTTATTCTTTTGCCAAACTGGGATGAACAATTGTTGTAGTTCATCCATGCAACCTTTAAATGCTTGCCATTGCATATCCACCGTCAATCCTTTAAGTGTCATTTGCCAGTCTATCTTAGCTAATTCACGTCTCATACCTTCAAAGTTACCCCTCTTTAAGTTCAGAACCTTTGTTTCTGAATTAACTATGTCACTCTCCATCTTAATGAAGAATTTCACCATATTATGGTCACTCTTATCCAAGGGGCCTCTCATGACAAGATCGCTAATTAACCCTTCCTCATTGCTCAAAACCCAGTCCAGAATAGCCTGCTCTCTAGTCGGTTCCTCGACATGTTGTTTCAAAAAACCATCCCGCATACATTCCAAGAAATCCTCTTCCTCAGCACCTTTACCAATTTGGTTCACCCAATCTACATGTAGATTGAAGTCACCATTATAACTGCTGTTCCTTTATTGCACACATTTCTAATTTCCTGTTTAATACCATCTCCGACCTCACTACTACTGTTAGGTGGCCTGTACACAACTCCCACCAGCGTCTTCTGCCCCTTAGTGTTACGCAGCTCTACCCATATCGATTCCACATCTTCCCGGCTTATGTCCTTCCTTTCTATTGCGTTAATCTCTTCTTTAACCAGCAACGCCACCCCACCTCCCCTTCCTTCATGTCTATCCCTCCTGAATATTGAATATTGAATATTGACCTGTTCCACTTGCGTACCACCAATGTAAATTCGGTTGTGCGGTCTGCTACTCCTTCTCAAGTCAACAACCAATTCCTTCGCTTGCTGACGTTGAGGGATAGGTTATTGTCTTTGCACTATGCCACCAGGTTCTTAATTTCCTCTTTGTACTCAAACTCATTATTACCTGAGATACGGCCTACAATTGTTGTGTCATTAGCAAACTTATATATTGAGTTCGATGGAAACTTGGCTACATAATCATGGGTATACAGTGAGTACAGCAGGGGGCTGAGTACACAGCCTTGTGGAGCACCGGTGCTCAGAGTGATTGTAGAGGAGAGCTTGTCCCCTATTTTTACTGCCTGGGTCCTGTCTGTGAGGAAGTTGAAGATCCAGCTGCAGATCTGAGAGCTAAGGCCCAGGTTCCGGAGCTTAGGAATCAGTTTATTTGGAATGATGGTATTAAAAGCGGAGCTGTAGTCAATGAAAAGGAACCTTGCGTATGCGTCTTTATTCTCCAGGTGTTCTATGGAGGAATGTAGGGCCAGAGAGATGGCGTCTGCTGTTGACCTGTTGCTCTGGTAGGCGAATTGCAAAGAGTCGAGGTTGACTGGTAGCCTGTGGTTGATGTGTGCCATAACCAATCTCTCGAAGCACTTCATAGCAATTGATGTCAGAGCCACAGGTCGATAATCATTCAGGCATGCCACCTTGCTCTTCTTCAACACTGGGATTATCGTTGCCTTCTTAAAACACGAGGGGATCTTAGACTGAAGCAAGGAGCAGTTGAAGATATCAGCAAACACTCCAGCTAGCTCGCTTGCACAGGCCTGGAGAACCCGTCCTGGGGCACCATCTGGGCCCGTAGCCTTCCTTGGATTTATCTTCAGGAAGGCCCTTTAACGTCCTCCTCAGTGACAATGAATCTCGATGCCACCAGGTCCGGTTCATCCGGAGGGAGCGGGACGCTCCTCTTCTGTTCGAATCTTGCGTAGAATACGTTAAGTTCATCAGGAAGAGAAGTGCTACAGTTATTGATATTCCCAGTCTTTTCTCTGCGCCCAGTGATCTCATTTAGACCCTGCCATAGTCTACTGGCATCCCTCTGGTTAGCCTGGGCTTCCAACTTGGCTCGATATTGCCTCTTGGTGCCCTTAATGGCTTTATGTACTACTAGTATGTACTATTAATAAGTACACCCTGCAATGGAATCAGGGAATTAACTTGAATTGTAAGATTTCGGCAAGCTATTGTTCTGTAAAGAAAGTTCTCCTGAAAAATGAATGTCTCATTGAGCGAGATGCAGACGAGCGCTTAAGGATGCAGCTCCAGCTCCGTAAATCTTCAGGTTTACAAAATGGTTTTAATGTTTTCTTGTGATATTTCAGTTTCTATATTGATCATATGCATATAGCCCCTTATTTTGCTGTAAAATACTTTAGAAGTAATGTGAGACTTAATTATTGATCTGCCACCTGTGAGGTAGTCAACACCATAGTGTGTTCAGGCAATTTGATAAGCATCACGCTTCCAACATGCCAAAGTTTACTTGGGTTTGATCTCTGAGAGCAGTCTTCATCAGGATGAACGAAGAGAAAGCATCTGATCCTGATGGTGTACCTGGCCAAGTACTGCAGGCATGTGCTAATCAACTAGCTGAACGTTTTGCTTTGGCAGCCTGCTTCAGCCAGGCTTCAGTCAGGAAGAACGTGGTAACCTGCCTAACCCAGTAGTACTTACAGGTACTGTGATGAAGTTTTGAGCGGTTGCTCATGAAGCGTAACTCCTGCCTGAGGAGTAACTTGGATCGGCTTCAATTTTCTTACCAGCAGATGCCATTTCATTCGCACTTCATTCAGCTCCGGAACATCTGGACAATGAAAACACATACATCAGGATACTCTTCCTTGACAACAGCTCAGCATTCAATACCATCATCCCCTCAAAGCTAATCAGTAAACTCCAGGATCTATGCCTTAATACATCCTTGTTCAGTTGGATCCTTGATTTTCTCACTTGCAAACCCCAGTTAGTATGGATTGACAACAACATCCTCCACGATCTCTATCAGCACAGGTGCACCACAAGGCTGTGTGCTTAGCCCCTGCTCTACTTGCTTTATACTTATGGTGGTGTCTAACCACAGCTAATGCTGCCACAACAACGACCTCTCACTTAACGTAAGCAAAACCAAAGAGCTGATTATTGATGACATGAGGAAGAAACCAGCGAACCTTGAGCCAGGCCTCATCAGGGGATTGGAGGTGGAGAGGGTCAGTATCTTTAAATTCCTTGGCATTATCATATCAGAGGACCTGTCCTGAGACCAGCACGTAGCTGCCGTCACAAAGCAGGCATGACAGCATTTCTACTTTCTTACAGGTTTGCAAATCATTTAAAACTTTGACACACATCTATTGATGCCCAGTGGCAATATCCTGACTGGTTGCAGCATGGCCTGCTATGGAAACACCAGTTGCCAAGAATGGTAAAGTCTACAGAGCCCGGACACAGCCCAGACAAAACCCTCCCCACCACTGAGCACATCTCCAAGGACAAGTGCCACCAGAAAGCAGCATCCATCAAGGATCCCTACCATCCAGCCTATCTTCTTCTCACTGCTGCCATCAAGAAAGAGATACAGGAGCCTTAGGCCCCACACCACCAGATTCAGGGACAGTTATTACCCTTCAACTATCAGGCTCCTGAACCAGTGTGAATAATTTCACTGACCACAACTCTGAACTGATTCCATAGCCTATAGGCTCACTTTCAAGGACTCTACAATTCATGTTCTTTCTATTAATTATTTATTTACACCATAAGACCAGAAAACATAACAGCAGAATTATTTAGGTTACATTAGATTAGATTATGAGGAAACACAGTCCTCTTTTATTGTCATTTAGTAATGCATGCATTAAGAAATGATACAATGTTCCTCCAGTGTGATATCACAGAAACACAAGACAGACCAAGACTGAAAAACTGACAAAAACCACATAATTATAACATATAGTTACAACAGTGGAAGCAATACCATAATCTGAAAAAGAACAGACCATGGGCATGGTAAAAAAAAGTCTCAAAGTCTCTCGAAAGTCCCATCATCTCACGCAGACGGTAGAAGGAAGGAAAAAGAGTTCTCCATAAGGAAGCCATGCCCACTTTGTCCTATTTAATCATGTGCCTCCAGGTACCCTGAAACCTCATCCTTAATAATGGATTCCAACATCTTCCAGATCATTAAAATCAGGCTAACTGACCTATAATTTCCCTTCTTCTGCCTCTCTCTCGGAGAACGGAGTGATGTTTACAATGTTTCAGTCCGATCCCAGGTCATCTCTTTGATTTGACTTCACTTTTTGCCAACAGAGCCAGCCGACCCCCTCTGCCTACCTGGCTGTCTTTTCAATGCAATGTGTATCCTTGGTTTTTAAGCTCCCAAATGTGATCCTCTTTCAGCCATGACTCAGTGATGCCAACAACGTCAAACCTGCCAATCTCTAACTGTGCTACAAGATCATCTGCCTTATTCCATATGGTGTGTGCATTCAAATATAACACCTTCGGTCCTGATTTTGCCCCCACGTTACACTTCAACTCATCCCACTGACTGCAATTCTACCCTATCATCTGCCTGTCCTTCCTCACAGTCTCTTTTTTCTTTTTCAATCTCTTTATTAGTTTCAATATCAAACAGATTACAAAAAGTAAGTACATAATAATTGGGATTATATTAATCGATAATAATTATTGGAATTTACAGTCAGGTAACACATGGTTAGAAACATCCCAAAATCCCACTGATTAGCAACAAAATATATAAGGAGTATACATAAAATAGAAAAATATCATAAAAAAACAGAAAAAGAAAAAAATTCCCTAAAAAAAACTAATCTACCCAATCTAAAGAAAGCTAAAGAAAAAAAGGGCTATTTCGATACCTCGGATAGAACCAATAGTGTCGCCACTTCCGCTCCTCTCCCCATATAATAAAATCACAAAATAGATTTGGCAAGGGTCAAATTACATCATGTGGAAGTATTGAATAAATGGTCTCCGAGTCTCATCAAATTTAATAGATGGGTCAGAAATGACACTTCTAATTTTTTCAAGATTTAAACAAGATATAATTTGAGAAAACCAATGAAATGTAGTAGGAGGATTAATCTCTTTCCAATTCAATAGTATAGATCTCCTAGCCGATAAAATAACAAAAGCAATCATCCGACAAACTGAAGAGGTCAAATAATATTTTTCTATCATTGGTAAACGAAAAATGGCAGTAATAGGATGAGGTTGTAAATCAATATTCAAGACAGTGGAAATAATACCAAAAATATCGTCCCACTATTTCTTCAATAAAGGGAAAGACCAAAACATATGAGTTAATGAAGCTATTTCAGAATGGCATCTATCACATATAGGGTTTATATGGGAGTAATAACAAGCTAGTTTATCCATAGACATATAAGCCCCGTGTACAACTTTAAACTGTATCAACGCATGTTTGGCACAATAGAGGAAGAATTAACTAATTGAAAAATTTTTTGCCATTTCTCAGTTGGTAAGGTAAGCTTAAGTTCACTTTCCCAGTCATTCTTAATTGTATTGGAAACATCTGGATTTATTTTCCTTATCATATTATAAATAATTGCTATTGAACCTTTCTGGAAAAGGTTTAAATCCAAAATATTTCCAAATATATCAGAGGAATATGAAATCGGAAAGGTAGTAAGAACAGTATTTAAAAAGTTTCTAATCTGTAAATATCTAAAAAATGTGATCTAGGTAAATTATATTTATTAAATAATTGTTCAAAAGACATAAAACAATTATCTGAAAATAAATCAGAAAAACGTATTAAACCCTTTGTTTTCCAGACAAAATATACTTGATCCAAAAAAGAAGGTTGAAAAAGAAAGTTGGATATAATAGGGCTAGTTAGAATAAATTGATTCAGTCCAAAAAATGTTCAAAACTGAAACCATATTCGAAGATTATATTTAACTCTCGGGTTATCCAATTGTTTGTCCAGTTTAGAAAAGTCAAAAGGAAGTGGGGTCCCTAAAATAGAACCCAATAAAAATCCTGAAACAGAATTACATTCAAGATTAACCCATCGTGGACTTGGAACTGTAACCCAATTCCATGTCCAAAATGTTAAATAACGAATATTAATCGCCCAATAGTAGAATCTAAAATTTGGCAATGCTAATTTGCTTTTGGGTTGCTGTAAGTGTCTTTTACCTAGTCTAGGATTTTTATTCTGCCATATCTATGAGGAAATTTTTGAATCAACTTTATCAAAAAAGGATTTCGAAATAAAAATTGGCAAAGCTTGAAATAAATATAGAAACTTAGGTAAAATAATCATCTTAACAGCGTTGATCTGACCAATTAACAACAAAAACATTGGTGACCATTTAGTTATCAAACCTTTAATCTGATCAAGTAAGGGTAAAAAATTAACCTTAAATAAATCCTGTGCTTCTTAGTAATTTTAACTCCTAAATAAGTAAATTGATCAGTAACTAATCTAAATGGTAAACATTTATAAGTTGGAAACATCATATTTAATGGAAAAAGTTCACTCTTATTAAGATTCAGTTTGTAACCAGAAAATTTACTAAACTTATCCAACAAGGATAAACTTGCAGGAATGGATTTTTCTGAGTCAGAAATATATAATAGTAGATCATTTGCATATAATGATAACTTATGTATCTCCTTCCCATGAGTAATACCAAAAATATTTAGTGAATCTCGAATTGCAATTGCTAAAGTTTCTAAAGCAATATCAGATAATAAAGGGCTTAAAGGACAATGCTGTCTAGTGCCATGAAATAATCGAAAAAAGGGAGATTTTTGATTGTTAGTCAAAATCGAAGCTAAAGGAGTATGATATATCAATTTAATCCAGGATATAAATATCGGGCTAAAATTAAACTTCTCAAGCGTAGTAAATAAATATGGCCATTCAACTCTGTCAAAAGCTTTATCGGCATCTAATGAAACAACACATTCTGGAGTTCTCAGTGAAGAAGTATAAATAATATTTATTAATCTCCTAATATTAAAAGATGAATAACGATTTTTAATAAATCCAGTTTGATCCGTGGAAATAACTTGAGGTAATACCTTTTCTAACCTAGAAGCTAATATTTAGGAAAAAATTTTTGAACCAACATTCAATAAAGATATCGGTCTATATGATGCACATTCAGTAGGATCCTTTTTTTTAATTTAAGGAAATGGAAGCTCCATAAAATGATTGTGGTAGTTTACCTATAATAATTGCATCTCTAAAAACTCTGCATAAACGGGGAGAAAGAATAGAAGAGAAAAATTTAAAAACTTCTGCTGTATAGCCATCTGGGCCAGGTGATTTACCAGAATTCATTGAAGAAATAGCACCCATTATTTCTTCATCCGTAATAGGTGTTTCTAACTTTAAACGTTCGTTGAGTGTTAATTTTGGAAAGTTCAAATTCCTTAAAAAATCTTGCATCTCCTTGGGATCATGAGGAAATCCTGACTGATATAAAGATGTATAAAATTCTTGAAAAGATTTATTAATCTCGTCATGATCAGCTGTTAAAATATCATTAGATTTACAAATCTTAGTAATTTGACATTTAACCGAGGCTGTTTTTAATTGATTGGCTAATAATTTACCAGATTTATCACTATGTATATAAAACTCACTTCTTGTTTTCATTAATTGATTTTCTATTGACAAGAGTAAACTATGCTCCATTTGAAGTTCAACTCTTTGTTTGTAAGGCTCCTCATTAGGAGCAATGGCATATTGTTTATCGATGTCTTTAATCTTGTCAATCAACAATATTTCATTCTTACTGCATTTTTTTCAATCCAGCCAAGTAAGAGATGATCTGACCACGGATATACGCTTAAAAAGTGTCCCATATAACCCTGCTGGAAATTTCCTCCGTAGTATTGGTTAAAAAAAAGAACTCAATCTGATCCTTGATAAATTTTACAAAATCTGAGTCTTGAAGTAAGTTGGAATTAAAACGTCATTGTCTAGTATTAGAAGATATATCTCATAACTTAATAGAGAGATTCAATGGTGCATAATCAGATATGGCAATGATATCATAGTTACACTCAATTACAGATGGAATTAAATGAGAGTCTATAAAAAAAAGTCAATCCTAGAATAAGTATGATGTATGTGTGAAAAGAAAGAAAATTCTTTATCCTTGGGATGTAGAAATCTCCAAATCTCGGAGATTCCAGAATCAATCAAAAACGAATTGATAAGAGTGGCCGACTTATTCGGTAGTGCCTGAGTTGGTACAGATTTATCCATTGAAGGATTTAAGCAGCAATTAAAGTCACCCTCCATTATCAACATGTAATCACTTAAATTAGGAAAAGAGGTAAATAATTGTTTAAAAAATTCAGGGTAGTCCACAATTGGGGCATAAGCATTAACCATAACAACTTTCTTATTAAGAAGTAGACCAGTAATTAACAAGAATCTACCATTCGGGTCAGAAAAGGTGTTGTGGTGTACAAATGCAATTGAAGAATCTATGAAAATTGAGACTCCTCTCACTTTAGCTTTGGAGTTTGAGTGATACTGTTTATTTCTTCCAAAACTTCAAAAAAATGCTGATTATCCTCTTTCCTCACATGAGTTTCATGGGCAAAAATAATATAGGCATTCATTCTATGGAATACTTTAAAAATCTTTTTCCTTTTAATCGGATGGTTTAGTCCATTTGTATTCCAAGAAACAAAGTATAAACCCATGTAACCGGAAGAGGAACCAGCATTTGGAAAGGAGACGGAAGTTGCGACAATGCAGACATAGTTGTAGTTCAGAATTAGCCCAATGAAAAAAAAAGAGAAAGCCTCCCCACCCACCTCCCTAGAACCCTAAAACTAGGCCAAGAAAGGCCCAAAAGCTAACTGAGACTAAATCTACCCCCATTTCTGCAGAAGACGGCTCCTAAATATACGTTGGTAAAAAGACCACCTCATAAAAACTACACTATAACAGCAGAAAAAAACAATAAACTTAACAAATACAATAAAATAAAATACCTTAGCATTATAATCGCTAACAAACTAATAAAATAAAAAGAAAAGAAGAGATAACAATACATATTATTCAATGTAAAATATTTGTAAGGGAAAACAGTTAAGTGTAAAAAAAAGGGCGTATCCGGCAAGAAAAGTATTATGGGGAGAAGAACCCAAAAAGATGGCGCGGTAAAAAAAAACAAAGGGATAATGGAAAGAAAAAAACAATATGCCATCATGATTATACCACAGGGAAAAAAGACATAATATTCCCCCACATACAATATTAAAAAAAATATAGAAAATAACCAAAAATAACGGAAAAATTAAGTATAAAGAATACCAACGCTACCGATCAAAACTAGAAGTTTTATACTTATAAAAGTCAATCTTTGAAATTGAATGGTATGATTAATAAAATTTGAAAAAAAAGACAAAAATCCAAAGCCAATATCGCAAGGGTCGTATATCAATTAAACCATGGCGGCTGATTCAAGTTCTTCCAGAAAGCTCCGAGCAGCACTTGTAGAGTTGGAAAAATGTCGCGGGCTGTTCAGAGCAGAAATTCTTAAGCAAGCAGGATACAGTAACGCTGGTTTAAGATCTTTTTGGTAGCATTCCATCATCAGAGGTTTGAAAGACAATCGCACTCTCATTAATTCAGTGCTAAAGATCTCATACAGTCGAAATTGATGGTTTTCAAATTTAATCATTCCCTGCCGTCGGGCTACTTGTATGAGTTGCTCTTTAACCTGAACATAATGAAATCGGATAATTATTGGTCTTGGTTTAGATTGAGAATCTGATTTATTCCGAAAAATACGATGTGCACGATCAAGCAATGGAGGATCATCCGGGAATTCAGAGCTAAACGCAGTCTTTAAAAGTTTAGAGAAGAAAACTGAAGGGTCTCCTGTCTCAACTCCCTCGGGGAGACCAATTAAACGTAAGCTCTTTCTTCTGGATCAGTTTTCCAGATCAGTAATCTTAAGTTTAAGACTCTCCAGCTGTTTATCCGTCGAAGAAACTTTTTGTTCCAAACTCTCGATTTTTTCATCTTTCTTTTGTGCATCTTCCTTCAGTTCGGTGATGGTATTTTGTTGCTGTTGAACTTGGTGGTCAAGCACACCATAAGCTTGCATTAATGCCATATTCTCTTCTTTAACACCTCGGCATATTTCCTCAGCTTGATCACGAAGCAAATTCATCAACAATTCCTAAGTTATCTCAGGATGTTTAGGATCGGGTTTCTTTTTTCCATCGCCATCGGCATCTTTTACAGGGTTAGTGTCTCAAACTTTAGGTGTTGTAGCTGATTCTCTACTCACCTCTTCAAAGTTCAAAATCCAAACTCAAAAGTAAGTTAAATAAAAAGGTGATCATAGATATAAAATGAAAAAGTAACAGAGCGAAGCCGAGAGATGACCTCACTGCGTGAACGCCATCTGGAGAATCCCTCACAGTCTCACTGCAAAACGTACCTGCTTGTGTACCAAATGCCCCATCCTCAGCCCTATCACTCCAGTTCTTAAATCTACTGCAGCCCAGCCCAACAGCTCCATCAAAACTTATTTATTTATTTCTATTTGCAACAATCATCTTCTTTTGCACATTGGCTGTTTGTTAGTTCTGTGTGTAGTTTTTCATTGATTCTATTGTACTTCGCTGTTGTACCGATAATGACTTTAATAATAAATTTAATTTGAACTTTGAACTTTGAGACCAGCTGAGGGCAGGGAAGAAGCATTGTCATGTGACAGAGATCATTTGATCCTCACAGATGTTTATTTCAATGCTAAGGTTAGCACTACAGCTGTGCTGCTGCCTGCAACCTCTGGGTGGTTGCCACACACTTCAACTGATACAATGAAAACAGAAAATGTTGTGAAGGCTCAGCTGTTCAGCCAGGATCTGTGGAAACAGAAATTCATCTCTAGAGACAGACCGTCTGCTGACATCTTTTACAAATCTACTGCCTAACACAGTTGCCTTGCCTGTACCTCGTCCTATTCTGCCACTTGGATAAATGCTACTCCCTTCCTGCGGTTTCTCTGTCTGCACCGCATCTGTTCTCAAGATGAGGTTTTCCTTTCTAGAATATCCGAGATGTCCTCTTTTTTTAAAGAATGGAGTTTTCCTTCCACCGTTGCCCACATCTCCCCCATTTCCTGTGAATCTGCCCTCATCCCAACCTTCTGCCAACACAACAGGATAGAGTTCCCCTTTGTCCTTCCTTACTATCCCATGAGCCTCCGGATTCAGCACGTCATTCTCCGCAAGCTTCACCATCTATGAGGGGATCCTACCACTAAACCCATCATTTCCCCCATTGCATCCACCCCCCCTCCACTTTCTGCAGGGGTTGTTCTCTATATGACGCTTTTTCCACTCATCCCTCCACACTAATCTCCCCCCCTCCCCCCACTCCCCGGCATTCATCCATGAAAGTGCCACACCTCCTCCCTCACCAACATTCAGGGCCCTAAACAGTCCTTATAGTGAAATGATACTTCACTCCGAGTCTGTCAGGGTCATCTGTATGTGCAGCCTCCTCTGCATCAGTGAGACTTGACGCAGGTTGGGGAGACTGGTTCATTGAGCACCTTTGCTCTAAACACCACAAAAGGTGGGATCTCTCATTTCGACTTCCCAATCCTATTCCAAGATGTCAGTCCATGGCTCCTCTGCTACCATAATAAGACTAAATTCAGGTTGAAGGAGCAACACGTCATCTTCCGTCTGGGTAGCCTTTGACCTGACGGTATGAACATTGATTTTTCTAAGGTCTGGTAATTATTCACCCCTTCTTTCCTTTTCCATTCCCCTATTCTGGTTACCCCCTTACCTTTTCTCTCCTCACCTACCCATCACCTCCCTCTGGTTCTGGTCCTCTTTCCCTTCTTCCATGATCCACTGTCCTCTTCTGTTGGATTTCTTTTTCTTCAGCCCTCTACCTCTTCCATCTATCATCTCCCATCCTTTTCCATCATGCTCCTCCCCCTCCCTCTTTCCCGATCACCTCTTTTGATCTATCACCTGCCAGCTTGTGCTCATGCTCACTCCCCACCCGCCACCTTCTTGTTTTGACTTCTCCCTCCTACAGTCATGACGAATGATCTTGGGGTCTGTGTCCAAAAGGTCGATTGCTTATTCACCAGCATAAATCCGACCCAACTTGCTGACTTCTCCCAGTATTGCAGGTGTGTTGAAATAGAAACAGACTGATTTTCTTTCCAGTGGTGGTGTCTGATCTTGTGAGTCTTTCCAACATCTTCTTGTTTTTATTTCAGAATTCCAGTACCTGCAATTTGTTTTTGAAACTTTTATTATGTCAAGCATATACTTTTGTGGAATAAAGTCAAAATTGTTGAAGGTACTCCTAGAACAGGGACAATGGTGATATCTATTACTGTGTGGAAAACACCTTCATAGCCAACTTCATAAAGCTTATGCCAGGTCCGTGTTGGAGGAAACATATAAAGCTCTCTCCAGTGATCACTGATTGGTCAGAACGTGATTGCTGTTTTGCTCCCTGACTTGAAAATATCTGCTCCTCAATTGTTAGGAATGAACGTTTGGAATGATAATCTGTTCTAATTCTTCAGGGGTGTAAGGAGAGAGTGGTGAATGTAAGTTGTTATCTGAAGTCTGCTGAATCTTGCCTTGCATATTACATTTTTCTAGTCTTAGTAATATCATCACAAATATTTCCTGTACTCTCTCCAGTGCTGTCAAACGTTTCTTTTGTAGTGGTTACCACAACTGTAGACAGTACAAACTGAGGTCTAACTAGTGTCGTGTGCATTTCTGGTGCATTACCTTCCTCCTCATATAGTTATTTCCTTTGCTTGTAAAGGAAAGCATCATGTTCTACTGTCTTTCATTATTGTAGGCATTCACTTAAAGGTCTCTTTGTTCCTCCATATCTTTCAATATACCCCCATTTACTGTGTTTTCCCTTGAAGCTCCTTAAAAGTGGTGCGGAGCACAGCATTCAGAAACTTCGAATGATTTGACACTCAGAGGTACAGAGGTATCCATACTTTGCTATAACTTGCAGGCTGACTTGCACAGTAGTGTGGTGGTTAGCACAACGCTTTCCAGCAGAGGCAACCAGGGTTCAAATCCCACCGCTGCCTGTAAGGAGTTTGTACGGTTTGTATGGGTTTGTATGGGTTTCCTCCCTCAGTCCGAAGATGTACCGGTTGGTAGGTTAATTGGTCACTGTAAATTGTCCCGTGATGAGGCTAGGATGAAACTGGGGGATTGCTGGGTGGCGCAACTTGAAGGGCCTGTTCTGTACTGTATGTCAACAGAGAAAAAAATTATCTAGGAAATCTGATGAAGTACGATGTATAACAGGGAGTTTACAAAATGCATTAGCATTCAAGACAAATTGTAGGCAAGTTATATTGTATCATCTCTGAAAATCTAATTGAAGGCAAATCAACAGAAAAACTGGAAAACCTTTTGAAGAAATGGACTTTCCGTGACCTCTCTTGTTAAATTTTTGGTTGGCAGAAACTACACAAGCCTTCGTCAGACAAAATTACTGCTAAAAAGATAAACTACACCATGGATATATTCAAGACCCAGGCTTCCACTACCATGCAATAATTATACTGGATTATTTCAGGAGTTGATGTGAATTGAATCTTCTTTATTTAAACGAAATTCTATATGATAACTGACCGCTATTTTTCAGTGCTATGGGTGCCATTTAAAAAGATCGTAAATGCACTGTAATTGATGACATTATCAGGGTTAATCCAAATTTATGTCTCTGCTGATCTAGTAAATTTATGTTTCTTACTTGTCCAACCCATAACAAAAATATGTATCAAGTCTGGCATTCATAATGTCTCAGGTTACAAATCCCAAGTCATGTCATGAAAAATTGTAATTCAATTGGTCCTAATCTGATCATAAAAATGAATTATAAGGCTGGCTGTGAAATATCTATCTTGTAATAGCACAAACTTGTATGGTCCATGAACCACATTTCAGTAGTGGCTAAATGTAATTACAAGTAGTGGCTGAATATCTTAACAAATATTCAGTGCAATAGAATATTGTTTCTAATGTCATTTTTGAGAAGGAAAATATATGCATTTATATTAAAATAAATCCACTAACAAAGATAACAAAGCCAATTATTATCGTATGTTTTTTATGTAAGCAAAAAAACTAAAAATGAAAACACACTTCACTTATTTAAAATTATAAAGATTTCTCACATACAAAAAAATTACAGCTAACAATTATCCTTATTTCCTTGTGCATATTTGATGCAACCATATTGATGTAATCATGCCGAAGGCAGTTCGAGTAGTTTGACTGTGAGGAGATTGGGTTTGTCATCTGCCTCTCTGACAAAGTTCCATAGATGAATTGTGGAGACCATTCTGATTAGCTGCACCACCGTCTGGTATGGAGGCATCAATGCGCAGGATTGGAAGAGGCTTCAGAAAGTTGTAGACGCAGCTATCTCCATCACAGGCCCAAGCCTCCGCACCATCACAGACACCTTCAAAAGGCAGCACTTTAAGAAGGTAGTGTCCATCATTATGGACCCTCACCTTCTGCGACATGCCATTTCTTCATTACTAGCATCAGGGAGGAGGCACAGGAGCCTGAAGACCCACTCCACGTTTTTTAGGAACAGCTTCTTCCCCTCTGCCGTCAGATTTCTATTGCACTCTTTTATTTATTTATTATTGTAACATTCAGTAATTTGTTATGTCTGCATTGTGCTGCTGCACAAAGGAACAAATTTTACAACTGATGTCAGTGATTCTGATTCTCCAATGATTAGACTAAATAAAGTCTGGAAGTGAGTATTCATGAGTAGTACTTTCCACTGCTGCCTGTGTACGCTCTCCCTGTGACCGCGTGGGTTTTGTCCGGGTGCTCTGGTTTCCTCGCACAGTTCAAAGACGTGCCAGTCGGTAGGTTAATTGGTCATTGTAAATTGTCCTGTGATTAGACTAGGACTCAGTTGAGGAACTGGTGGGGGGTGTGGCTCCAAGAGCCAGAAGGACCTATTCTGTGCTGAATCTTAATAAATAAAATAAACGATGAATAGATTTGCACAACATTGAATATTTAGAAAAGGCATTGGTCTACTTAATTTGAAAATAGTCCCTCTGCAACTGCTTTCTTGGCTTCCTCATCGGGACACCACAGTCTGTGTAATCAGAAATAACATCTTCTCCTCACAGACAATCAATACCGGGGCACTTCAAGGGTGCATGCATAGTTCATTGCTCTACTCACTCTACACTCACAACTGCATGGCTAGGCACAGTTAAAACATCATCTGTATACTTGCCTATGACACAACTATTGTTGGCAGAAAGTCAGATGGTGTCAAGGAGACGTACAGGAGCAAGATATATCAGCTTGCTGAGTGCTGTTGCAGCAACTACCTTACACTCAATGTAAGTGTAACACGCTGTAATGGCTTCTCTGTAATGTTTCACTGCCAAGGCTAATGAAATGGCTTCTCTGTAATGTTCACCACTGAGGTAACGGTTTCTCTGTAGCAGCAATGTTTGGGTTATGGCTGGAGATAACAGGATTGTAGTTATGCATGTTAGCCAATCCAGATTTTGTTGCTCTGACTTGTGAATCTGGAAGGAGATTTTTTGCAGGCTTTTGCCGGGGAGAGATGAGGAGAGAAGACAGGAATGGAGAGAGTTGGTAGACCGCTGGATGGGGTGGACTTGGAGCAAGGGTCTGAAGGGCAGCGACGATCGGAGGAGGTCGATGGTGAACGATCGACTTATCAGTGAGCTCCAACTTTGCGCAACAGACTGTCTAGTAAGATTGGGCCTTTTTTTCATTTCTCTACTAACCATATAGTCAAAGTAAGAATTATAAAGCTTAATCATTTAATCGCATATTGTGTACTGTTTGTTTTTTCAGGGTACTGATTTGTAACAGAGGACACATTGCGCAGCATCCACCCAAATGAGATTTCTTAATTTTGGCTGGGCCAGGGGTTATCATCCCCTAAATTAAGCAGCTAGCCGAAGCGAGAGTTACATAAGTAAGACCAAGCAATTAATTGTGGACTTCAGGAAAGGGTGTCGAGAGATCACACTCCAGTCCTCATCGAGGGATCAGCAGTGGAGGCATGAGCAGTTTCAAATTCCTAGGTGTCAATATCTCTGAGGATCTATCCTGGGCCCAACATATTGATGCAATTACAAAGTATTACAATACACAGCCAACCATGCCAGCTTCTGGGGTTTAGGCATTCTAACTCCCTGGAGTATGGCTAGCTGGTGCGGCCCCTTTAAAATTCCTGCTAATTGGCAATCATGTTTTGGCTCCAAGAAATGAATATTTAAAGAGTACCTGAACTGAGGTTCAGTGGTTGTTCGTAAGCCCTACTATTGATTTAGCCTAGTGGCTGTTTTGTGCTCAGTTCTTGATCCAGTTTGATACTATGTCTCAATTCTTGCTTAGGATACTTTAGCAACTGGGTCCAAACCATCTTCGTCAAGGACTCTGGTCACAGTACGATTGAGCCAACATGGACCCAGTGGGGTATTGGAGCCTTTCATCAGCTGTGGCCAGCCACAGTGAGAAAATTTCAAGACAGAACTTAGAGAAGCACAGCCTCCAGGTTGCTGTGTGTAGACTATTGCAGGAAGGAAGCCAAAGTTACTCGTTTGAGGTTGTCAGTTGCTCTGTGGAGCCAGTCTGTCTTCCGATCCAGGAGAGATTCGATGGTGACCCAGGTTCTGGCTGCACCTTCCTCATCCAGTACTCATTAGTGTTTAAACTCCAGCCGCCCTGATTCCCTTCGGAGCACAGAAGAGTGGCCTTCATTATCTCTCTTCTGACTGGAAGAGCCCTGGCCTGGGCCATTGTGCTTTGGTAACGTACCTCGGATATTTGCTCCAATTCTCAGGAATTCGTGGCTGACATTAGAAAGGTGTTCTATCACTCCCCTGGAGCCAGCAAAGCCTCAGCCTGCCTGATGAAGATTCAACAGGGTGAAAGGTCAGTAGCCGACAACTCGACTGAATTTCAGACCTTGGCCCAAGAAAGGTGTCTGGAAGGAGGAGGCCTTGGACATGCTATACCGTCACAGACTCTGAGGTGAACTGAAGGATACCCTTGCCTTGGGAGAACCAACCGAGGACTTAGAGGTTCTGATTGAGTCTGGCAGAGCATAAGTGGGACAACATCAAGAGGTTGAAGAGGGCTAGCCTGAGCCCAGACTCAAAGCGTTGTTGTTCTATTTCCCGATCTCAGACCATAACCAGCCCGTCCCGCACAGGATCCTGTTGAGCCCATGAAAATCAGCCATTAAAATCTCTGCTGATGAGGGGTTCAGTGTCAGAATCGAGGTTGCTGTGAGGGAGCAGGTCACCAGTGGACTGAATGTCCGAAGCGCCAGCTGTCGGGAGAACTGTTCAGACCATCCGGTGCTGAGGGACTGTGATGGTAGCAGCCACTAACTCCAACCTCGCAGATTTTGGTGTCATGCTGTGGGCCAAGATCTTCCGGGGTGTGAATTGACAAGTGCCGAATGGTTTTTTGAACTCTGGAGCAGATGGAAATTTTCTGGAATGGGGACCACCCATCGGCTAAACATACCACTGCAGGAGTCAAGTCGGCCCTTTGCCCTTGGATGGCCGTCCTCTTGGTTCCAGGTAGATCCGGCAGCAGACCTTGGTCTTGCAGATGAGGACAGAGGATCACGCAGAGGACATTGTTTTCTATATTGTTGAGTCTTCTCACATACCCATGATTCTTGGCCACCCAGCATAGCCCTCCCATGAACCGGAAGGAAGGGAGGATGACTGCATGGTCCAGTCGCTGTAAGAAGGTATGTTTTCGGCCTGATGTTCCGACCCCCAGACTCTCCCGAGACCAGCAGCTTTCAGGAAACCCAGTCCTACCTTCAGGGCAGACAAGCCGGCTCCAGCCAATAGGCCCGTGTGAGTCCCGACCCAGTCCAGTTAGGGATGCGCTGGAAATAGATCTGCCTCTCGGTTTTTTTGCACAAACTTACTTTCCATTTTACTATGTTCTATTTAGAATTTATAATTTAAATTTTTAATATTTACAAATTTTTACTATTTTAATATTTTTAATATTTAATATTTGTAATCCAGGGAGTGGAAAGCGCAGAATCAAATATCGCTGCGATGATTGTACGTTCTAGTGTCAATTGTTTGGTGACAATAAAGTATAAAGTAGTTCAGGAGCAAGCCAAGAAGGTGTCCAAGCAGTCTGGAACTCTAGCAGCTAAGCCAAAGGGCTCCAGTTGCCAGGTCCTGTCTAAGGCGAAGGCTCCAAAATGGAGACCCTTGGAACCTAGTCCCATGAGCACAAGGACCATTTGTCGCACCTCGCTGCCGATATCTGAGGATACAGAGGAAGATTTGGACTGTGATTTGGCCTCTGTTTTCACTAAAGACTCTTGTGGACCGATGGGGGAGGCTTTGAGGTCTGCCAAATTACCCCCCGCTACCTAAGGAATCTCAGGAGTTGACCTTGGAGGAAGGTGTGGGGGTTATTTCAGCACCCAAGCAGGTAAAAATCCCTTCCATCTACAGGAATTTGAAAGTGGACTTCAGTAAGGGGAAGGCCTCAACTCTTCCACTGCACCGACTCTATGACGGTGCTATAGATCTACTGCCAAGCACGTGCCCTCTGCGGGGTCGATAATATATAACATGCGTTCTCAGGCCTGGAGAGAAGCACTATGGAGCAGTGTATTAAGGCAGGGGTCCCCAACCTTTTTTGATAATATTCTTGCGGACCGGCTGACTGTGGGTGGGGTGCGGGTAGGGTTGCCAACAGACAAGAGTAGCAGTCAAATACGTTGTGTTTACCCCGAGAAAGACTACAATGACCATGAAGCCTTGCGCGGGCACCAGTGCACATGCATGGCTTACGCATGTGTGTATGTGCCGATTTTTTTCTACAAATCGTTTTTGGCGATTCTGTTCGGGTGGGGTGGGGGGGGGCAATATTAATCACGACCGGAATATAGTTGGTAAGTGGCTAATACACTCAATTTCGTTTCTAAAGGGGTTTATCTAACGAATTTAATATTAAACACACAGCACATATTTTCCTCGCATGAATATAGTGATAAGTCAATTATCGGGGAGGACAGGGGAACTTGAAGTAAGTGTTGAACAAACTTCCAGTAGAAGTGGTAGAGGCCGGTCCAATATTATCAATTTAAAGAAAAATTGGATAGGTATATGGACAGGAAAGGAATGGAGGGTTATGGGCTCAGTGCAGGTCGGCGGGACTAGGTGAGAGTAGCGTTCGGCACGGACTAGAATGGCGGAGATGGCCTATTTCCGTGCTGTAATTGTTATATGGTTATATGGTTATATAAGTCACTTATAAGTCAATAGCATCATAACATTTTAAGTAACGTTTGGATACTAAACACACAGCTCATATTTTCCCCGTATGAACATATAAAATCATTGCAACACACCAATATCACCGAATCAGTGGGAGCCCTGGGCTTGTTCCCTGCAACAACACGGTCCTATCGAAGGGTGATGGGAGACAGCAATACCCGAAGGGGGTTCCTTATGTCCAGTCTGTTCCGCAATTTAGTTTTCGTTGCATTCATCGCAGTGATATATTGGAAATGGAAGCAGCGTTTTCAGTGCTTTCGTGGCTATCTCAGGATACTCAGCCTTAACTTTGATCCAGAATGCCGGCAGAGATGTTATGTCAAACATATTTTTCAGCCCTCCGTCATTTGCAAGTTCGAGGAGTTGATCTCCTTCCTGCACTGACATGGATGACGCACGGATCATGACCTCCGTGCGTTCAAGCTCAACAGTGGGCGTGGCAGGGAATGAGGAAAGGTGCAGCTGACTCATATCGCCAAATCATATCGTTTCCTCGTGGCCCGGTAGCGCATGCTTTGCGGCCCGGCTCCGGTCCACGGCCCGGTGGTTGGGGACCACTGTATTAAGGAAGCTCTTGCCCTGGGATTCATTCAGCCATCCACCTCTCCAGCTGGTGTGGCTTGTTCAGAAGAGGGGAGGGAGCCTGTGGCCGTGTACTGATTATAGAGGGCTGAATTGTAAAACAGTTAAGGATCATTACCCTCTTCCACTCATGAACACTGCCTTCAAGATTCTCCAAGGGGCAAGAGTATTCTTGAAGCTAGACTTGTGTATTGCATACAATCTCATTCACCAAAAGGAGGGTAAAGAGTGGAAGATGGCATTCAACACATTGACAGGGCACTATGACTATCTGGTCATCCTCTTTGGCCTTGTGAACATGCCGGCAGTTTTCCAGACCTTTATGAACGATGTGCTCCAGGACGTTCTCCATAAGTACGCCTTCATCGACTTGGGCAACATCATAATTTTCTTCAAGTCCATGGAGAAGCACGTCGCTTACGTCAGAGATATTGTAAAGAGGTTTCTTGATCATGGACTTTATGTTAAGCTGGAGAAATGGCAACCACCATTTCATTTTTGTGCTTCATTACCTCTAATGGAAACCTCGAGATGGACCCTGGTAAGATGCTGGCAGCTGGAGATTGGCAAATCCAATGATTCCTGATATTTGCCAACTTTTACCTGAAGTTCATGAGAAACTACAGCTCAATGGCGGCTCTGCTGACAGCGCTAACCAAAAGATCCATATGCTCTTTTGGTTGGACTACTGATGCAAAGGTTGCTTCGCAGAGCTCAAACACTGGTTCACGACAGCTCCTATCATGGTTGCACCTAAACCAGACTCTCCCTTCGTTGTGGAGCTGGACGCCTCAGACATCAGAATGGGTACAATGTTGCTTCACTTTTGAACATTTAAACTGCCCCCATGTGTGTTCTTTACCAGGTGACTATTCCCAGCAGAGCTGAACTATGACATTGGGAATTGGAAGCTTCTTGTGGTTAAGTCAGCTTTGAAGGAATGGTGGCACTGGCTGGAGTGGGCCAAGAACTCTTTTTTTCATTTGGACAGACCACAAGAACCTGGCTAGTATTCAGGCCAGGTGGTCTTTGTTGTTTAACAGCCTTAATTTCATCCTGAGCTATCGACAGGCGTCAAAGAACCAGAAGTTAGATGCCTTGTGCCATCAGTTTGACGAACCAGAATGAGAGGAGCAGCCTACTACCATTTTGCCCCAAGCCAAGGTGGTTGCGCCAATTCATCAGGGAATCAACACTCTTGTTCACAAGGCCCAAGCACAAGGGGAGATTCCTGAGAACGGTCCTCTGGCTCGGCTGTTCGTCCCAAGTTCCGTCCGGTCCCAGGTACTCCAATGGGGACATTCATTGAGAATGACCACTCACCCAGGGATTGCCAGGGCCCTCGAGTTTATCAGGAGAAGATATTGGTAGCCCAGAAGAACAAAGGAAGTTCAACAGTACATGCAGGCATATGAGGTGTGCACCCAGAACCAGGAGCCCCGTACCTGACCTCAAGGGTTTCTCCAACCCCGACTTGTTCCGGACAGACCATGGGCGCACATCTCCATGGACTTTGTCACGAGTCTTCCTCCTTCCACGAGGAAGACCATATATGGTAATTTTGGATCATTTTTTGAAGGCCTGTGTTAGGGAATTTTCTTTTCCACACAAGACTCAGACTCAGGAATTTGTTAGGAGACTCTTTATTTATGTGGTACGGGGAGCCATCCCTCCAGAGAGCAATGTCTCTGCTGACTATCAGTATATGCACCTCCTTTATGGCCAATTCTAGGGGGAATAGTTTGTTCGACGTTTCCATATTTGGTATTGTCCCAAGCAAGCAAAAGAGAAAAGCACCGAAGTCACAGCGCCTCATGGTGTGCAGCTGCAAGCTAGAAGACAACACCACGTAATCTTACGTCTAGAACAACAGGGGAGAGGGCAGCTCCACCATTTTCTGCTGATCTAGGCTGTAAGCAATACAGACACACTATTCTATAGTCCCACAGAAGGTACTTACCCGACCCCAGTTGGCCAAAGTCCTCCATCGCCTGCAAATTCATCACCTTGGACAGACTACTATCTGCAGCAGAGACAGCCGAAATTGTCCTGCACCAGGTCTTCAGGATCCACATTCTTCTGGTGGATATTGTGTCGAATCGCAGTCTATAATTCACATCCCATTTCTGGAGGGCATGTTTCAAACTGATCGGGGCAACAGTGAGTATACCTCTGGTTTTCACCCACAGTCCAACAGCCAGACGGAGCGAGAGAACCAAGGTATGGAACCTACCCTAAGATGCCTGGCCTCTAAATAACTGAGTGAATGGAGCAACAGAGGTCACCCACAACACTTTACGGCATTCAGCGCACAGGATGTCCCCTTTCCAATGCCATTTTGGGTATTCTCCACCACTCTTCCCTGAGCAAGCGGCCAAGATTGTGTTTCCTGAGGCCGAAGACCTCATCCGACAATGCAAGGAGAGATGGACTAGGGCAAGGGTAGATTTTGTTAGCTTCTACCCTGAAGGCTGAAGTAAAGGCTAACCACAAGAGAAGACAGGGACCACTTTTGCAGCCTGGGCAACAGGTCTCGATGTCGACTCAAGATTTGTATCTCTGAATGGAGTTCAGGAAATTGGTGCCCAAGTTCATTGGACCCTTCAAGATTCTCAGGAAAGTAAACCCGGTGGCCTACACCTTGCAGCTCCCCAAGACCCTCAAGATCAATCTCACTTTCCACATTTCCAAGTTAAAGCCTGTAAACACCTGCCCTTTAGTCCCATCACCATCAGTTCCACCGTCACCCAGGTCTGTTGATGGGAAACAGGTTTTCACCATGAGAAGAATTTGGACTCATGAACTTTGGGGTGTTTGGCAGTTCCTGGTAGACTGGGAGGGATTTGGACCTGAGGAACAGTTTTGGGTTCCTACAAGAGACATCTTGGATCTGACTCTCATCTATGTCTAAAATTATCGTCTTTCTGAGCTTCCAGGGCGGTCAGGAGTTGGCCATGGGGGAGGGGTCCTGTACAACATGCACCCAACGGTGCCAGCTTCCGGGGTTTAGACACTTTAACTCCCCAGTGTCTGGATAGCTGGCGTGGTCCCTTTACAAATTCAGGACAGTCCCTCTAATTGGCAATCATGTTTTGGGCACCAGAACAGATTATTTAAAGAGCACCTGAACTGAAGTTCAGTACTCAATCATAAGCCCTACAAGTGATTTTGCCTAGTGTTTGTTTAGTGCTCAACTCTCGATCCAGTTTGATACCGAGTTTCAATTCTTGCTTTGGATGCTCCAGCAACTGGGTCCAAACCATCCTCATCAAAGACTCTCATCACACAAAGGAGACATGGCAAAAGTTATATTTCATTAGGAGTTTATGAGTAATTATTATGTCATCAAAGACATTCACAAGTTTCTACAGGTGCTCCTTGGAGAATATTCTAACTGGTTGCATCACAATCTGGTATGAAGGAGCCACTGCACAGGATCAGAAAAAGCTGAAGAAAGCTGTAATTTAGCCAGCTCCATCATAAACACACACATCCCCAGCATCCAGGACATCTTCAAAAGGTGGTGCCTCAAAAATGTGGCATCAATCATTAAAGACTCCCATCACCCAGGACATGCCCTTGTCTCATTGCTACCACCTAGGAGGAAGTACAGGAGACTGAAGACATACACTCAAAGTTTCAGGAACAGCTTTTTCCCTTCTGCCATTAGATTTCTGAATGGACAATGAACCCATGAACTCTACCTCAGTATTTTGTTCCCTCTCTTTCTGCACTACCTATGTAATTAAAATTTATATATATATATGTGTGTGTGTGTGTGTGTGTGTGTGTGTGTAAAAATAAATATATATATAAAATGTGGCCATATAGTGTGGGCACGTGGCCAAGTGGTTAAGGCATTGGACTAGCGACCTGAAGGTCGTGAGTTCAAGCACCAACCGAGGGAACATGTTGTGTCCTTGAGCAAGACACTAAATCACACATTGCTCTGCGACATCACCGGTGCCAAGCTGTATGGGTCCTAATGCCCTTCCCTTGGACAACATGGGTGTCGTGGAGAGGGGAGACTTGCAGCATGGGCAACTGTTGGTCTTCCATACAACCTTACCCAGGCCTGCCCCCTGGAGAGTGAAGACTTTCCAGGCGCAGATCCATGGTCTTGCAAGACTAACGGATGCCTTAAATTATATATATATGTATGTATTTATTGTAATTTATAGTTTTTACTATTATGTATTTCAATGCACTGATGCCGCAAAACAACAAGTTTCCACAACATATACCCATGATATTGAACCTGATTCTGGTTCTGATCTGATTATGATTCCGGCATTCCCATTAAAATAATAGTTGAGAAGTGAAACATAAATATATTAAGCATCACTAAATATTGTTTACACTATTTCTCCAAATTACTGTTCTGTTTACACTGAATTCTAAATCAAAAGTGGCTGATTGGCACACACATTTTAATCTGGAAAAGTGTTAGATGCTATGATTTATGAAGATGAAAAGCATACACTTTTACTACTCAACACATAGTATTAAACTAAAAAAGTCATAGCAGACCATTTCTGCCATCTGTCTAAATAGGTCTATTACAGAGTTATTATGAGAACTTAATATTACGACTATTAGTGGTACCTATGGTATTAGGATTCCTACTTAGAAATGTTGACAGGGCTGCTTCTGCTGAAATTAGAATACATTATGATGGTTAGATATGTTCTCCAATGTGCATATGCAATTGGGAAACCTCAAAGAGCAGTCCAAATAAATGAAAGTGACAAGTATGAAGAAGGACAAAAAACTCTGATGCAGCATATTACATGAAGTATGATGGTGTTGTTAAAGCAGATTTATTTCGGAGTTACAAGAGGAATAACAATAATTGCTACAAGTAGACCTCATAGTTTTAACTATGAAAGTCAATTTTCCTTTCCAATGTGTTTAAATGTAAATTTGGAAAAATTAATTAAGACAAATAATATATTCACAATGAAATGAAATACTCAGACAAAGTTTTGTTTTGATTGTCGATTAGGTTCCCACTTGATATGTTCCAGTGAAGACTTAAGCACTCTTTTAAATATTGGAATATGCTATTGTGGTAACCCCTGAATGAATAAATAGTTTAAGGAATTAGCTTGAAATTTCTTTGCATTTGGTAATGTTGTTAATAGTCACATCTATGTTAATAACTTGCATTTTATTAAGCAAATGTATTAAAATATATTTTGTAGATCAAAAAGTGATTATTTTAACTTAATACCTACTAACAAGTTTGTTGTATGAAATAGTACCATATTTTATGCTTTTATTAAGGTCATTTATTTTATGATAACAGATCATTGTTTATGTATCTTTCATGGTTTTCTTTAATTAGTAAAACAATGACTGTTTTTATTTTGATGACTTTATTGAGATATCTCCTTTTTCTGAAGATTCCATATAATTTACAAGGTGAGGCACTAGACAGGTTCAAGTAGCTGTGACACACAAGGTATAATTTGCTAACTATCATCACTAGAATAATGGGGAAAACCTTTAACAAGCATTTGTTAATACATGAGCATGAAAACACAAGAAAAATACCTCTTTCATGGAGTGATAACATTTACATTCCCATTTATTTTGTTCATGTAAGTTGAGGTTACCCACATCAAGTGCTTCCATTATATAGAAATAGAGCAGCCTGCTCAAACACACATACTGTACATTATTTTGCTGTCTGGAAAAAGGCATAGAAGAGCTGAGTGCCACTGTTGTTCTTCAGAGAGACTAAAAGCTGTTCTTGTTCAATAGATTGCAGTAAACAAGATCACTGGTATGTAACATCAATCGTCTTTATATTTTTACAGCCATTGAGCAAAATATCCAGGATAACTTCACAGGTTTAAGAGTTGTTGAGCTACAAAAACACCTAGTGTCAAATTCTCTGCAATTGATTTTCGTGTTGAATCAGTTAGATCTGCAAGTCGGATGTTGCTGAAGAAATGTATCTACAGATTCAGCCTGGCCTTGGTGCTGCCTACTCAGCAGCCTTTCAGCAGAGACTCAGTTTCCTGTTTACAACAACATGCTTTTATTACCCAGTGACTCAGTGTCTAGTCCCCACTTAATCTCTTCTTTGACAGATTATAACATATCAGTCTTGAATTAAGTAGAGAGAAAATCGTATTATGGTTTGCAGTTTGAAACCAGCCTTCTGCATAGCCCAGAACCATCTCAGTGTTATGATTCCAAGTAATTATTTCTCAGCACGGAACAGGTGGTCAGCTGATGTAGACAATATGAAACAGTTCTTTATTTTATTGCCACTCCATTGGATAAGAGTACAAAAGAAATAGAAGTAGGACTGGAAACAACAGGAATTCTGCAGATGCTGGAAATTCAAGCGACACACATCAAAATTGCTGGTGAACGCAGCAGGCCAGGCAGCATCTCTAGGAAGAGGTACAGTCGACGTTTCAGGCTGAAACCCTTCGTCAGGACTGGACTTGAGATGCCCTTTAGCTTACAGAGACAATAACGAGAAATAAAGGCAGAGTCAGGCCATTCGGCCCCTCATTCCTACTCTGCTATTCTGTAGGATCATGATGGATATTTTAACCCTTTTCTTTTTTTAACCCTATGTTAACCCTGAGTTCCTACTATTCAAAGAAGCCTATTGAATGTACTTGGTGATTGGATTTTCCAATGTCCACTCCAGGGGAGAATTCCAGAGATTCACTTTGTATTCCAAAGAAATTTGTAATTTCTTCCCATGCAGTCCGAGGTGGCTGCCCTTTATTTTTGGAAAGTGACCCCTGATTGCAGACATGAGAGGCATCAGTCCAGTATCTATCCTGTTGAGCCATATATGAATGATATAGGTATCAATGAGAATATGTATAAGGCCAGTCTGCTTAATCTCTCTTACTAGGACAATTCTGCAACCCTCAGGCACCACCCCTCACCCCACCCCCATCACCATTCTCACGATGACGAGTGAACAACTCAGCATGAATATCAGGCCAAATGGCAAGCTGCAGCAGTTGTTTCCAGAGCCAGTGTATGGCTGTTTCCTCAAACAGCTGATAACTGATTTTGGTCATATAATAACTGTTTTGCTTTAACTTAGTACGGCCCTTAATCTCTGTAATTAGCCATGAATCTTTTGCTTTTCCCCCAAAAAAATGCACTCAGTGGCCTCTTTATTAAGTACCTCCTACACCCATGAAGTATGATTGTGGTCTTCTGCTGCTGTAGCCCATCCACTTCAAGGTTCGACATGTGTGTTCAGAGATGCTCGTCTGCACACCACGATTGGTACATGTGGTTATTTCAGTTATTGTAATTACTTTTCTGTCAGCTCGAACCATTCTGGCCATTCTCCTCTGACCTCTCTCATTAACAAGGCATTTGCACCCTGAGAACTGATGCTCACTGGATTTTTTTCTTGTTTTTTGCACTTTTCTCTGTAAACTGTTGTGCGTGAAAATCTTAGGAAATCAGCAATGATACTCAAACCATCCTGTCTGGCACCAATAATCATTTCACGGTCAAAGTCACTTCGATGACATTTCTTTCCCATTCTGATGTTTGGCCTGAGCAACGACTGAATCTCTTGACTATGTCTGCATGATTTATGCATTGAGTTGCTGCCAATATTTGCATTAATGAGCAGGTGTACAGGTGTACCTAATAAAGTGGCCACTGAGTACAGTTTGCAACCAAGGGAAATATTTTAGTTGTTGCATTATTTATTTAATCACTGCACATAACCTAATTTCTCAACCTCATTTACCCTAACCATCCATCATAGTTATGCAGTTGTTCTTACTTAAATTTAAACACCAGTTTCTAGCAGACTTGTCTTCTTACGTAGAAACATAGAAAATAGGTGCAGGAGTAGGCCATTCAGCCCTTCGAGCCTGCACCGCCATTTATTATGATCATGGCTGATCATCCAACTCAGAACCCCGCCCCAGCCTTCCCTCCATACCCCCTGACCCCTGTAGCCACAAGGGCCATATCTAACTCCCTCTTAAACATAGCCAATGAACTGGCCTCAACAGTTTGCTGTGGCAGAGAATTCTACAGATTCACCACTCTCTGTGTGAAGAAGTTTTTCCTAATCTCAGTCCTAAAAGGCTTCCCCTCTATCCTCAAACTGTGACCCCTTGTTCTGGACTTCCCCAACATCGGGAACAATCTTCCTGCATCTAGCCTGTCCAATCCCTTTAGGATCTTATACGTTTCAATCAGATCCCCCCTCAATCTTCTAAATTCCAACGAGTACAAGCCCAGTTCATCCAGTCTTTCTTCATATGAAAGTCCTGCCATCCCAGGAATCAATCTGGTGAACCTTCTTTGTACTCCCTCTATGGCAAAGATGTCTTTCCTCAGATTAGGGGACCAAAACTGCACACAATACTCCAGGTGTGGTCTCACCAAGGCCTTGTACAACTGCAGTAGTACCTCCCTGCTCCTGTACTCGAATCCTCTCGCTATAAATGCCAGCATACCATTCGCCTTTTTCACCGCCTGCTGTACCTGCATGCCCACTTTCAATGACTGGTGTATAATGACACCCAGGTCTCGTTGCACCTCCCCTTTTCCTAATCGGCCACCATTCAGATAATAATCTGTTTTCCTATTTTTGCCACCAAAGTGGATAACTTCACATTTATCCACATTAAATTGCATCTGCCATGAGTTTGCCCACTCACCCAACCTATCCAAGTCACCCTGCATCCTCTTAGCATCCTCCTCACTACTAACACTGCCACCCAGCTTCGTGTCATCCGCAAATTTGGAGATGCTGCATTTAATTCCCTCATCCAAGTCATGAATATATATTGTAAACAACTGGGGTCCCAGCACTGAGCCTTGCGGTACCCCACTAGTCACCGCCTGCCATTCTGAAAAGGTCCCGTTTATTCCCACTCTTTGCTTCCTGTCTGCTAACCAATTCTCCACCCACACCAATACCTTACCCCCAATACCGTGTGCTTTAAGTTTGCACACTAATCTCCTGTGTGGGACCTTGTCAAAAGCCTTTTGAAAATCCAAATATACCACATCCACTGGTTCTCCCCTATCCACTCTACTAGTTACATCCTCAAAAAATTCTATGAGATTCGTCAGACATGATTTTCCTTTCACAAATCCATGCTGACTCTGTCCGATGATTTCACCGCTTTCCAAATGTGCTGTTATGACATCCTTGATAACTGACTCCAGCAGTTTCCCCACCACCGACGTTAGGCTAACTGGTCTATAATTCCCCGGTTTCTCTCTCCCTCCTTTTTTAAAAATTGGGGTTACATTAGCCACCCTCCAATCCTCAGGAACTAGTCCAGAATCTAACGAGTTTTGAAAAATTATCACTAATGCATCCACTATTTCTTGGGCTACTTCCTTAAGCACTCTAGGATGCAGACCATCTGGCCCTGGGGATTTATCTGCCTTCAATCCCTTCAATTTACCTAACACCACTTCCCTACTAACATGTATTTCACTCAGTTCCTCCATCTCACTGGACCCTCTGTCCCTTACTATTTCTGGAAGATTATTTATGTCCTCCTTAGTGAAGACAGAACCAAAGTAATTATTCAATTGGTCTGCCATGTCCTTGCTTCCCATAATCAATTCACCTGTTTCTGTCTGCAGGACACCTACATTTGTCTTTATCAGTCTTTTCCTTTTTACATATCTATAAAAGCTTTTACAGTCCATTTTTATGTTCTCTGCCAGTTTTCTCTCATAATCTTTTTTTCCCCTTCCTAATTAAGCCCTTTGTCCTCCTCTGCTGAACTCTGAATTTCTCCCAGTCCTCAGGTGAGCCACTTTCTCTGGCTAATTTGTATGCTACTTCTTTGGAATTGATACTATCCCTAATTTCTCTTGTCAGCCACGGGTGCACTACCTTCCTTGATTTATTCTTTTGCCAAACTGGGATGAACAATTGTTGTAGTTCATCCATGCAACCTATAAATGCTTGCCATTGCATATCCACCGTCAATCCTTTAAGTGTCATTTGCCAGTCTATCTTAGCTAATTCACGTCTCATACCTTCAAAGTTACCCCTCTTTAAGTTCAGAACCTTTGTTTCTGAATTAACTATGCCACTCTCCATATTAATGAAGAATTCCACCATATTATGGTCACTCTTACCCAAGGGGCCTCTCACGACAAGATTGCTAATTAACCCTTCCTCATTGCTCAAAACCCAGTCCAGAATAGCCTGCTCTCTAGTCGGTTCCTCAACATGTTGGTTCAAAAAACCATCCCGCATACATTCCAAGAAATCCTCTTCCTCAGCACCTTTACCAATTTGGTTCACCCAGTCTACATGTAGATTGAAGTCACCCATTATAACTGCTGTTCCTTTATTGCACACATTTCTAATTTCCTGTTTAATACCATCTCCGACCTCACTACTACTGTTAGGTGGCCTGTACACAACTCCCACCAGCGTCTTCTGCCCCTTAGTGTTACGCAGCTCTACCCATATCGATTCCACATCTTCCCGGCTTATGTCCTTCCTTTCTATTGCGTTAATCTCTTCTTTAACCAGCAACGCCACCCCACCTCCCCTTCCTTCATGTCTATCCCTCCTGAATATTGAATATCCCTGAACGTTGAGCTCCCATCCCTGGTCACCCTGGAGCCATGTCTCTGTGATCCCAACTATATCATAATCATTAATGACAATCTGCACTTTCAATTCATCCACCTTATTACGAATGCTCCTTGCATTGACACGTAAAGCCTTCAGGCGCTCTTTTACAACTCTCTTAGCCCTTGTACAATTATGTTGAAAAGTGGCCCTTTTTAATGCTTGCCCTGGATTTGTCGGCCTGCCACTTTTACTTTTCTCCTTTGTACTTTTTGCTTCTACGCTCACTTTACACCCCTCTGTCTCTCTGCACTGGTTCCCATCCCTCTGTTGTGAACTAACCTCCTCACGCCTAGCCTCTTTAATTTGATTCCCACCCCCCAACCATTCTAGTTTAAAGTCACCTCAGTAGCCCCCGCTAATCTCCCCGCCAGGATATTGGTCCCCCTAGGATTCAAGTGTAACCCGTCCTTTTTGTACAGGTCACGCCTGCGCCAAAAGAGGTCCCAATGATCCAAAAACTTGAATCCCTGCCTCCTGTTCCAATCCCTCAGCCACGCATTTATCCTCCACCTCATCGCATTCCTACTCTCACTGTCGCGTGGCACAGGCAGTAATCCCGAGATTACTACCTTTGCGGTCCTTTTTCTCAACTCCCTTCCTAGCTCCCTATATTCTCCTTTCAGGACCTCATTCCTTTTCCTACCTATGTCATTGGTACCTATATGTACCACGACCTCCGGCTCCTCACCTTCCCACTTCAGGATATCTTGGACACGATCAGAAATATCCCGGACCCTGGCACCAGGGAGGCAAACTACCATCCGGGTCTCTGGACTGCGTCCACAGAATCGCCTATCTGACCCCCTTACTATCGAGTCCCCTATCACAACTGCCCTCCTCTTCTTTGCCTTACCCTTCTGAGCTACAGGGCCAGACTCTGTGCCGGAGGCACAGCCACTGTCGCTTCCCCTGGGTAAGCTGTCCCCCCCAACAGTACTCAAACAGGAGTACCTGTTGTTAAGGGGCACAGCCACCGGGGTACTCCCCATCACCTGACTCTTCCCCTTCCCCCTCCTAACCGTGACCCACTTGTCTGCCTCCCGTGGTCCCGGCATGACCACCTGCCTTCCACTCCTCTCTATCACCTCCTCGCTCTCCCTGACCAGACGAAGGTCATCGAGTTCTTCCTGAACTATACTGATTTTGACTCTTTTGCAGGTCTTGGATTTTTTTGAAGATGCATTTTCTTAAATAAATGCCTTATTCATTTGAGTCCCTAAGAAGCTGTAGACCTCTGGAAAATGATTTGATGTTTGGAGTATTTTACGAAATCATATGTAAAGAAAACAACTGATTTATGGTTGGAGACTAATAAATTTAGAAATATAAAATTATCGATTTTAACTAAAAACTTCTTTCATTACATATCAATTTACCTTTGTGAATATTGTTGGAATCAAATTTCCAGATTTTGAAAGAATGTCTTTTGAATGGAATCATGTGCAATGTGAAGCAATGATCTTTTTACAGGTGGTATCAATTAATTTATGATTTTAAACTCCAGAACAGGCTTTTGTTCCTGTTAGTACCCTGTGCTTGTAAATCCACAGGCACAGACTCTAGTTGGAACAGTCCAGGTTTGAGTTAATTCTCTTTATTGTGTCACTATTTCAACTAAATATGGATAAACTCACATTTTGTATATAATAGAAATGAACATCTTTGTGTGTGGTGAAGAGCAATTGAGAATGATTACTTGTCGATATTGCAGTGCTAGATTAGTGCATTTCCCAGACAGGTAAATTGTTGCTGTTTTTCTGCAGAAAGTATGGTTTTAGGGAGGGAAAAACACAAGCAGCTTGCTAGCAGAATGGTGCCAGAAATCATTACAAAAGGAGACATTTCTCCTTGAGGAGCTTTTGACCTTGGTGCTCGCTGGAAACAAACACTTGGAAAAATGCACTGGGGAACCATTGGCAAGCGAAATATTCTCCATTACATATTGTCAGCATACTTCCTCTAGGTTCCTGTTTTATCTTGTGCATTGCCCAAGGTTTGAATTAACAAATCTACCTATAGTATTGTTCAGTTTTCAAGTTACCAGCTTTTCTCCATTTTAGTCCTTGATCTATTTTCCTTGAGCATATATTGAAGACAGAATTAGTTATGGTGGAAGCATACCCTGAAATGCCAATAATTCCATTCTGGACTGCCAGCATGCCTCTTCACAGGTCTCACCAAATCTGGCATTGTTTAGAAAGGTGAAAGTCCTGAACTTTCCAGCTGTTTTCCCAGGTATTTTGCTGACAGCTTCTTGATGTTGGACCTCTCTTGCAGTAACAAACAATTAGTCTTCATACCAGAACGTCATGTCATTCTTTCCAATGGAGCGGAGTAGCTGAAAGGAACCTAGTAAATGTTAAGTATTTAGCAGATTTTCTATTAATTGAGTTTACTTTAATGTTTTTTATTGTGTAAATGTGTTTGCAATTTAATTCTTAGTATGTTAGTTTTGTTCCTTTTTAACAGATTGTGCATCGAGGGCATACTGGAATTTCTTGAAGTTTTAAACATGTGACAGAAGATGTATCGTTGACTCTATCGTTGACTCCTGTCAAAAGTCATCTGGACCTCCAGTGAGCTGGGCCAGAGAAGTACAGTACCTGAAACCTACATTCCTCTCGGCCTAACTACACTTCGGTGAATGCCTCCCGATAGTAGGGAGTCAGCTTAGCCATCTAAGAAAAGTAGTAGAGGTAATGCTGGAAATTATAGTCCAATCAGTCTTACATGAGTGGTGGGCAAACTATTGGAGAGGATTCTTAGGGGCAGGGTTTGTCAGCAGTTTCTGAAACATTGTCATATTAGGGATAGTCACCATGACATTGTAAGCGGCAGGGCATGCCTCACAAAGATGATTGTGTTTTTTGAGGAGGTGACAAAATGAACGGATGCAGGTCGCGGGATGGGTGTAGTGTATGTGGATTTTAGTAAGGTGCTTGAGTAGGCTCCCCACAGTGGGCTCAGCCAGAAAGTCATGAGACATAGAATGGAGGGTTATGGGCTGAGTGCGGGGTCAGTGGGACTAGGTGAGAGTAAGAGTTCGGCGCGGACGAGAAGGACAGAGATGGCCTGTTTCTGTGCTGTTATTGTTATATGGTTATATGTTGTCCAGGGAAACATGGCTGTGTGGATTCAAAATTGGCTTTTCCATAGAAGGCAGAGGTTGGTAGTTGATGGGGCATATTCTGCCTGGAGGTTGGTGACTAGGGGTGTTCTTGCAGTGATTTGTTCTTTGTGTTCAGCTTTTTGTGATTTTTGTAAATAACATGGATGAGGAAGTGGAGGGGTGTGTTAGTAAGTTAGGATTCAGACTCAGATTTATTTCTGACATAAACAGTGAAAGTTACAGTGAAATACATTATTCGTATGAACAGCCAACATAACCAAAGGATATGCCTGGGGGCAACCCATAAATGCTGCCTCACATTCTGCTGCCAGTGTAGCATGGCCACAATGTTCAGCAGAACAACACGAACAGCAGCAACAACAGTAACAAAACAAGACAGATGCAAGTAATCTTTCCCACACTCCCCGCCACTCACACACATAGACAGGCGTCCAATCCCAGGAGAGGCTGCCTCCAGACCTCTAATCCCAGGACAGGCCAACTTCAGGCCTCCAATCTCACGACTAGCCAGCACCAGGCATCCACTCCTAGGTCAGGCTGCCACCAGGCCTTCAATCCCAGTTCAGGCCACCTTTGGACCTCTAATTCCAGTCAGGCCACCTACGGGCCTCCAATCACAGGCCAGGCTGCCTCTGGACCTCCAATCCCAGGACAGGCCACTTCCAGCACAGAACAGGCCAACTCTAGGCCTCCAATTGCATGTCAGGCCGCCTCTAGGCCTCCACCTCCAGGACAGACCACCTGTCGGCCTCGAATCCCAGGATAGGCCACCTCTGGGTCTCCAATCCCATGTCAGGTTGTCTCTGGGCCTTCAATCCCAGATCAGGCTGTCTCTGGGCTCCTAATCCCAGGACAATCTACCTCTAGGCCTCCAGTGCCAGGACAGGCTGCCTCTTGGGCCTCCAATCCCAGGACAGGCTGATTCTGAGCCTCTAATCCCAGGGCAGGCTGCATCCGGGCCTCCAGTGCTTGGCCCTGGACTCTCAGACTTACAGACATCGGGCCTCCAAATTCCAGTCCCTGGCCCTATCTCGCAGACTCGCAGACCTCTGGATAAGGTGATCCAGGGACTTTGACCTTAGGGCCTCCACCTCTGGACTCACTGAGCTCTAGACTACCTTTAGCTTTGCCCTCTGGACTTCACTGATCTCTGGGTATTGACCCCAAGACTGCTGATCATAGGATTCACCTCTGAGCCTTGATTCCAGAACTCGCCGACCATGGCTTTTACCTTCAGGCCTTGACTTCTAGACTCACATGGATCTCTGACTCTGGTGACCGTGGGAGTCGGGAGGGGGGTTGTTGGGATGGTCACCAGCCCTTGTGGCTCCTGCCTGTACAAACCTCTGATCTTGGACTCATCGATTTGGGGAATCACTGATCTTTTTAGTGCCTGCCAACTCGACCTCCAGGATTGTTCCAATCTGGACACCGAACATCAATTCCCACCCTGACTCTCCACTTACTACCCCTGACCTCTAACCCTTCTTGATCCCTGTTTTTAAACCCTAACATGACCCCTAACTCCCCACACTGTTGCAAATAGCGGGAGGCGGGAGGAGAAGATGGCAGCGCGATGCAGCACGCGCAACTGTCCGGTGAAATGATATCGTATTTGTAAGTAGGACACCGTGCACAATTCTGATTTGATGGAGACAGACATGAGAAGCAGAGGAACATCTGGAGAAATTTCTGAAATGCCCGGTTCGCTGCCGCTGCTCCTGTGCGATCGAGAATCTCCGGAGGGAAGGCCCCAAAATCCCTGGCTTTGCCTGCTGCTGGCGACCGAGGCTGAGGTCGAAGCGTTCGGCAGAGATGATGCTCGGTACTCGGTGTTGGAGGGCTGATCGGAGCTCGAAGTTTTCGGATGACTCAGAGTCGGACTGTGGTCAGGCATGGCAGGGAGAGTTTTCTTCCTTTTCCCATTTGTGTGAGATGCGGGTCTTTCGAGAGACTTTGAATTTTTTTACTCTGCCATGACCTGTTCTTCATCAAGTTATGGTATTGTTGCACTGTTGTAACTATATGTTATAATTATGTGGTTTTTGTTAGTTTTTCAGTCTTGGTCTGTCCTGTGTTTTGTGATATCACACCGGAGGAATATTGTATCATCTCTTAATGCATGCATTAATAAATGACAATAAAAGAGGACTGCATGTCCTCATAATCTGATAATCTAATCTAATCTAATACTGTTGCTACAAGCCTCAAAAACAATGAAGTCACGGCCATAACATCGACAGACTGATGCAGCTCTGTACAATCTGGACCCGAACACCGGACCTGGTCCAATCTGGCTCCTGCCCCTCCTCTTCACTTACTACCCTCCTCTCCTCCAATTCTCTCTCATCTCTGTCCCTAAACCCTAACTTCTGTCCTGTCCCCAAAACCATTGCCACAAACCTAAAAAAAATCGACCAAGTCTGAGCCATAATATCGACGGACGTTGCAACTTGGTGCCATCTTGACCGGAATCTTGCACGAGGGTTGGAGGTGTTATGGATAGTGCAGAAGATAGGCCGTGGGCTACAACAGGATATAGACAGGGTGCAGACTGAATTCAATCCAGAGAAATGTGAAGTGATAGACTTTGGAAGGTCCAACCTGAAGGTGGTGTGCAGTGTTAATGTCAGGATTCTTAACTGTGTGGAGGAACAGAGAAACCAAGGGGCTGTTTCTGTGCTGTACAACTGTAAATCTGACTAAAATAGTTCATCACTCTTAAAGCAATGATTGCAAATTCCATAGCAATTTCCCCAAAACTCTTCCTAGTTAACTCTAAATACACACACACACACACACACACACACACACACACACACACACACAAAATATATCTGTATTTCATGTGTACTAAATGTGTCACATTCTCTTCAACTTTTCGAAAGTAAATCAACTCACACCATTTGTTGAAACAGTAACGATGATTGCATTCCAATGTACACGGAAAAGCGCTGGAGAGATTAGTATATGTCAGATGCAATTTCCAGGGCTCAGGAGAGCAAACTACAGAAAATAAATTGCACAAGACTGACTCCATTAGGCACACATGGGAGCTAGATCTCTTAGTGCCTGTCTAAAGGAGAGGTGTGGGAAGTTATACGATTGTCAGTTTATTCAATTTCCACCTGCAATAAAATCCAAGAAGTCCAAAGTGAGGTCATTTTCCAAGCACACTATCCTCTGCACTACACTCAGTTTAGGTTTTGGCTCACTCTAAAAAAAGATATGATAAGAAACTAAACACCCCCGTGCGTTGGCATTCTGAATCTGACCTAAAATTCATCATGATCAGACTCTGGCATTTTTGACACTACTACCTCCTTCGATCTAATTCCTTTTATCATGGGCCTTTTGTGGAAGGGGATTCCTGATCTCTCACAAAATAAACTTTTCACATTTGTGCTGTGTGTGTGGTCCAGATGTCCCTGTTGTTTCAGTTGAAGTACATGGAGGCTAGGCTCCACTGTTGGCGTTGGTAGTGAATAAACACTTAATGAATGCATTTTAAAACAACTGAGTCGATGCTGCTGTGAAAATGCAGTGGAACGATGCCATTAAGTGTATTAAGCAATCATCTACCATTATTGTCAATAGCATTTTCTGGTCTATATTAAGATCACATGCTTCTCCTTTCCAGAAAAGTACTTCTTGAAATCTCTCCAAATCACTCTGCATTGCCTTGTTTAAACATCTCCTGGATCAGGGCTGTGGTATTTGTAGCTGATGCTGTCATTTACTGAGAATATTCCACTAGACATCAATGTTTCCACCAAGTATTTTCCTGGGAAGGCTGTAGCCTCTGAATTTGATCTTAATCATGGCCAATTAGGGAGCATTTTTTACTCTAACCCTGAATCAGGAGAAATGTCAAACTGATGGCAGATTCACTGTCACTGCCTTACGCTGTTTTACATAGTACCACCTCTGTAACAACTTAATTTTATTGTTTGCTTAATCAATGACAGAAAGACTTTTCAGAATGATAACAGTCTTTTTATTATTTGTGATAAAAACAGAAAATTCTGACAATACCCAGGTCAGACAGGGTCTGTGGAAAGATAACATTTCAGATTGAAGACCTCTGGTTCTGACAAAGAAATGAGAAGATTATGTCCCCTTCCACAGTGTTTGTGTCATTTTCCACTTTTGTTTTGAATTTACAGCAAATACAGTTTTGTTTTATATTTTCTGTCTTCCTTTTTTGTGTTGGAGGCAGTTTCACAATTTCCTTGGCATTACTGCAAGGAAGTCAGTTTTCCAAAACTATATCTGCTGGTCCTGCAGGTAGCAGGCAGTGGAATCAGGGTCCTTGCTGAATTAGTTTTTTCTTGGCCATTTCTTTCTTTCAACAGCCATAAAATCAACTGCAAAGCATGCCTAAATGTTGAGACTTGATTGTAGGCTGGCAAATATCACAAAATAGGATTTGAAAATCTGTTCTACAAGCTTTCTAGTGTATATGTAATCTCGATTGCTGTGCAATGGAATAATATTATGAGGAGAAATGGAACCTTCTCCACAGATCTTACAAACACTTCTTCAGGGGTTAAAGTGAATTATGTTTCCTGTACTGAAACCACACCTTTGTAACATCATTCAATTTGGGAATAAAATGTCTGCAACCAGTCCAGAACAAAAGTTCATTGTTTGCAATGCAATACCTATCTTTTCACGTCTTTGCTTCACAAAATCCAGTAATTCAAACAATCTTTCCAGGAGAAGCAGGAATTCACTTTCATTTCTTCCATTCTAGTGCACTACATTAGATGTTTAAAGTGTGCTCTCCTCTACAACGGAGAAAACATTGTAGATTAGGTGATCACTTTAAGGAGCAACTACATTCAGTCTCAATATTGAACTTTACAGCTTGAAGTGATTTGATTACTTGGTCTCTATCAGTCAACTTTCTGTGATATTGACTCAACTTGAATTTTTTCTATTTTTTCTTTCTTTCTTGTTGGAAATGGAAGACATGCCCAATCTGACATACCATGCATGTTTTCTTGCTCTGCATTTCAAACTCCCACAGTTCTCTGTCAATGTTCTGATGTCTATGTTCTCACTAGCTGCTCCCATTCCCTCACTTATTAACAGATAACCTTGTTTAATGCTTATCTCTTTGAGGTTGGCTGGTGGAGCAGTGACATCAGCGCCGGACTCCGGAACGGAGTTTCCCAGGTTCGAATCCAGTTGGGCCGCTCCCGAGTACGCTTTCCTTCCGTACCGGGTTGAGTGTTGACCTCGCAACTCTACCTCGTAAAATAAAATAATACTGCGAAATGTCTGTGCGAGGATTGGCGCCCCACACAGCCTTCCGATCCGCGCCTTGTACGGCATGAAAATGCCCGACGCTGGCCTCTCAGGCCTGAGTCGACATCGTCATCATCGTTAGATTGTCCTGGTTTTTCCCATCCAGAGACATCCTCTCCCTGCAGTGCAACAAGCTTCCTTTCTCTGATTCCCAGTTCTGATTAAGAATCTTCTACCTGCAACGTTTCTCTCTCCACCAATACAGCCTGACATGCTCAGTTCTTCCAGCATTTTCTGCTTTCGTTTTTGAAATTTTTGTTTTCTTGACTGCCCCTATTCAAACTCATGTCAGTTAGTATCACACTGTGGTTTGTTTAGTACCCAAAGTACAGCCTGGTTGTGCCATGGACTCACAACTCAAGCAACCGAGCTTTAATCTTGATCTTGTGCTGTGAGTTGTTCTTCCTGTGAATGTGCAGGTTACCTCTGGCTGATATGGTCTCTGCCCACATCCCACAGAACGTGCAACCACTGTATTTTGCCCCTAGTGTATAGATGAATGGCAGAGTCTGTGGGGGGGGGGGTGGATTTGATGAGAATATGGGGACGATGAGATGGATATCAAAAAACCTGCTGATGCTTGAAGTCTAAAATCAAAACAGAAAATGCTGGAAGTACTCAGCACATCAGGCTGCATCTGTGGAAAGCAAAGTCAGCGTTAATGTTTTGAGTCAAGATCCTTCATTAGACCATAAGACCATAAGATGAAGGAGCAGAATTAGGCCATTTGGCCCATTGAGTCTGCTCCACCATTTCATCATGGCTGATCCTTTTACCCTTTGAGACCCAATCTCCTGCCTTCTCCCTGTATTACTCCATACCATGCCTAATCAAGAATCTATCAATCCCGGCCTTAAATATACCCAGTGACTTGGCCTTCACAGCCACCAGTGGCAATGAATTCCACAGATTCACCACTCTGGCTAAAGAAATTCCTCCTCATCTTCATTCTAAAAGGATGTCCCTCTATTCTGTCCTGAAATCATTTTCATAAACCTCCTCAGGACTCTCTCCAATGCCATCACATCTTTTCTTAGACAAGGGACCCAAAACGGCTCACAATACTTCAAGGGCAGTCTGACTGATGCCTTATAAGGCCTCAGCATTACATTATTGTTTCTTATATTCAATTCCTCTTGAATGAATGCTATCATCAGATTTGCTTTCCTTGCCACCAACTCAACCTGCATGTTAACTTTTAGAGAATCCTGCAGCCTCATGTGGCACTGGAATTAAAAAAAGGGATTAGTATAAAAATTGTATGCTTGATGGTTGGTACAGGCTCCATGGGCAAAGGATTGTTTCCGTGGTGTTTCTTTCTATCACTCACAGAAATATCATACTTGTAAGATATAACAAGGTGACTAGCAGCTTTTTCCAAAGGGTATGCAATTTCTCATCTGCATTTTCGTACCACCTTGTGAAATCTATTTGGAAAATATTTTTTTTGCTGCCAGTTTATGTTCTTTTCTTGCTTTATGGAGACCTAATTAGTGACCTGATTACATCATTGCATTGTGGCAAATAGTATTCACACAGTATGAAAAGAAACTCTTCAAAGCGGGTGAGATTGAACTCTTTTATGCCCACGGATTTCACAGAAATAATAATATAGGTTAATATTGTAGACACAAATAAAAGTGCCCCATTTATGCAGCTGAAAGTGTAATGGTGCCAAGGAAGCAGGAAGCAATGCCTAAATGAACTCGTCCCTTCCCTACATAATATATATATTTTACCTGGTGCCACTATGAGAAACTGTATCCTTGGCAGTCTCACAGCAGCAAGTGACTTCATGTGTCTCTTCTCTTCAATTTCTAAACAGAGACCCAATGAAGCCTTGTAAGATCTAACAGAATCTGAGCTCTCCCCTACAGATGGAAGAACAAAGCTTGGGTTGTTTATCTTCACAGCTCTCCTTCTGTTTGCTGCACCCTTTGAATGCAAAAATCCCTTTTAGTTTGCTCTGATTGTGCCTGAAGGAGAAGGGGGCAGAGCAGGTGTCTGCCTGCGTGAACACAGCAACCGTTGGAACCACCAATAGATTTAGCCCACTCTCCCTTGCTTCAAAAAACAATAGCAATCACACAGGTGTTCTACTAAAATTATAAACACTTCTCATTCTCCAGTTATATGTCAGGCTTAAGATTTTATTCCTTCCATTATCTATATCAAAAGAAAACCAACATAATGCAATATCTCAGACTCAGAATAGGGGATCGGCCATTTAGGACTGAGTTGAGGAGAATCTTCATGTGGAGGATGGTGAATTGATGGAATTCCCTGTCCTAGAGGGCTGCTGAGATTGAGATTGATATAATTCCGGATATTAAAGGAATTAAGGGATATGTGGATAGTTTGGAAAGGTGGCATTAAAATTAAAAAATGCAGCCAAGACCCTGATGAATGGTGGAGCAGACTGGAAGGGCTCATGCTTCTAGTTCTTACACGTCTTTTTTTTACTTTGTGGTGAAAGTGCTTCCTGACATCACTCTGCTCAGTCTCAAACTAACTGTAAACTACAGTGAACCCATGTACACTACCTGACTATTTTTTTCCCTTTTGTTCGCTCTATTCTTGACTACATATTTAATTTATGTATACATATATTATATATATATATGTAATTCCGAGTCTGACACCTCCATCAGTCAAGTTCACCATGGATGTTGTGTCCTAGCTGTCTAGGTACGCACGCCTGGGTAGTACTATACGGACAGCGAGCTGTTGCCCATGCAGCAAGCTTCCCTTCTCCACGTATCTGAAGAACCCGAAGAAACGGCAGAAAACCACACAGTTTGGGACCAGCAGCATCACAGTAGTTGTCAGCCAACATTGAACTCAATGTAGGACTGGCTTAGGGATTCCAGCTCTGGATATTTTGCTCAGGATTTACTCCTGAAGCCTTCCCTATGGGTGGGGAGAGCTGCAAGGCAGCAGAAGTTTGAGATCAGTGTTTTCCTTCTCCTGGATGAGCTGCCAACCACGGCTGATGAGCCCCATCTGCCTGAAGTGACTGGTTTTAAGGCACAAGTAACCCTCCTTTGCCCCTTCTCCTGTCAATAAAAGCTTTGTAGAGATCTGTTTTCACTTTGACATAATAGACCCTTTTTCTGCTGATCAGTGTCAAAAGAAAAATAAATCAAATCCACCGTGATTCAATATTGTAAAACAATAAAACATGAAAACTTCCAAGGGGTGGAGGGTATGTATACTTTTCATAGGCACTGCCCCAAGAAGGTGGCATCTGCCATGAAGGACCCTCACCATTGGGGACATGCCCTTTTCTTGTTGCTACTATCAGGGAGGAGGTACAGGAACCTGAAGACATGCATTTGTCAGTTTAGGAACAGCTTCTTCCCCTCTGCCATCAGACTTTTGAATGGTCTATCTATGAAAGGCATAGATAGGGTGGATAGCCAGTACCTGTTTCCCAGGGCACGAATAGCAAACACTGGAGGGCGTGTGTACAAAGTTAAGGGAGGGAAGGTTAGGGGAGACATCAGGGTAAGTTTTTTACACAGAGGGTTGTGGGTGCCTGGAATGACTTGCCAGGGATGGTGGTGGAGGCTAAAACATTAGGGGTATTTAAGAGCCTCTTGGACAGGCACATAGATGAAAGAAAAATAGAGGGTTACGGGGTAGTGTGGGTTTAGTATGTTTCTTTTTAAGGAATATATTGGTCGGCATAACATAGAGGGCCAAAGAGCCTGTACTGTGCTGTAGTCTTCTGGTGTCTAGTGTCTAGTTAATGAAGATTTTATAATTCATAGTAATTATACATATTTGCACTGTACTTCTGCCACAAAACAATGAATTTCTTGTCAAATACGACAGTGATAATAAATCTGATTCTGATTCTGGATCTAACAGTGTCAAAACAGAGTTGTTCAACTACAGTTAGCTTTTTATTTTCTGTCAACATCGCATTAGTCTTTTCTCCCTGCCCACTTTACGTGCCTTCTGCACTTGGATGCAGCAATCTCTCTCTGTTGACACTTTCCCCTTGTAAACATCACGCCATCCTATCAATCTCCCATACAACGGGAATTCTGCAGATGCTGGAAATTCAAGCAACACACATCAAAGTTGCTGGTGAACGCAGCAGGCCAGGCAGCATCTCTAGGAAGAGGTACAGTCGACGTTTCAGGCTGAGACCCTTCGTCAGGACTAACTGAAGGAACAGCTAGCAAGAGATTTGAAAGAGATTGGTGTTGCTATTCAATTTACAAATGCAGCTCTCTGCTCTTCAGGCCAATCATTAACAAAGATTGTGAACAGCTGAGGTCATGATATAGACCTCTGGGGGATACCGTTCGCTACAATCTGGTAACGTGATCATGTGTCCACAGTTGGAGATGGCAGGTCCGATGTATGAAGAGAGACTGGGTCAACTGGGCTTACATTTATAAGAGTTTAGGAGAGTGAGAGGGGATTTCACAGAAATCCACAAAATTCTAACAGAACAGGAGAGATTAAATGGTGGAAGGATATTCCCTTTGCTGGCAAATCCAAGACCAGGGATTACAGTCTAAGGGTTTAGGGCAGAGATGAGGCAAAATTTCTTCTCTCAGAGAGTGGTTGAACTGTAAAATTCTATACTATAGAAAGCAGCAGAAGTCTAATCATTAAATATATATTTAAGGAGTTAGATATTAGGAGATGGTGGGTTGAAGTGATATGGGGATACAGCCACAGCATCTCTGCATCTGGATGGTCACTGGATATGGGGATAAAGCCACAACAGATCATTGCATCTGAATTGTCCAGGGATATGGAGATAAAGCCATATCTGGCTGGTTAAGGGATAGTGGAATTAAGCCAAAACAAACCACTTCATCTGGATGGTCATCGATGATCATATGGAATGATGGAATAAGCACAAATGACTGAATGGTCAACACTTGCTCCTCTTTTCTGTTTCAGTATTAAATATGCAAATAGGCGATGAGTACATCTCAATAGAATGATTCATGTGACATAAGCACAAGAGTTGACATATCCTGAGGCTTCTGGTGTCTGGCAATGAATATTTAAAGCAGTTCTCATTGACTCTACAATAAGTACACATCGGCCACATGCAAATAATCTACTCTAAAACAAAAAGGCTGCAGATTCTGGAGAATTTGAAAGAACAGCAGAAAAATCCAAAAAAATACTCAGTTATTTTCAGCAGATCTGGTAGTACATGTGCAGAGAGAATTTTAAGAAGATGCACATTGAATGCAGAGGAACAAAACAATGTTTTGAATGGAAGCTCATTTAAGAACCTGCTGCGCATGGAAGTTGGATGCTCCATTGTTGGGAAGGTAAAAAAAAAGCAGCTGAGATGCTAAAATTTCCATACCTTGCACATAGAAATCAATAAACTTGTGGCTAGCAGACAGATGAGAGACAGAGGGCTGTGGATAAATGGAGAAAAGACAGAATTGAACGGTGCATGGAAGGCATCAGTACAGCCACATCAATGTTTATCGTAAATGGGGAATGAGACAACACAAATATTGGCAGCCTATAAACTTATCATCGAAAGTGAGAGTTTTTTATGGCATAATTGGAATGAATGAAAATTATCTTCATTTAAGATGATAAAATAGCTAGGGAGAATTAGGCTGAAAAATTGCAGGCACACAATACCACCATATGAGAATGTAAAAATGTTATGACAATCACAAGGACATCATATTCTTATTCCAAGAAGAAAAAGCTTAGATGATAAAGTTGGAACACAAATCTGAAGGCAGAAACTTTGTGTACTGGTCAGGTTTTGAGAATAATCTTAAATATTCCATGTCAACATGTACTGTCTGTAAAAACTGCAGAACAAGACAATCAGATATAGTCCTACAAATGTAGCAGTGTATACCATGAACATTTTAGTAAGCCCAGGAAGATCAGAAAGTCAACAATAATTTCATATTCTTTATTTGCTCTCATTTCAATATGATTTGACACTTGCCATGTGTAATTATGCAAACAGCTGAATGTGCAATAAAGTTGCGATTGATTCTTTTAACACTTAATGTACTTGAAGATTTTTTGTCATATTACAGACCAGAATTCAAGCAAAACTGTTTGAATGCTGTAAATCTGTATCAACAAACAGTCCCTGCATATTATTCAGTCTCTGGTGCTCCAGCTGAAAGGTTATAATGGTTATAAAGTGGGCCAAAATCAGCATGGTTTCTGTAAGAGGAAATCTTGCCTGACAAATCTTTTGGAATTCTTTAAGAAAATAACAAGCAGGATGGACAACGGAAAGTCAGTGGATGTTATGTACTTGGATTTAAAGAATGCCTGTGACAAGGTGCCACACTTGAGGCTGCTTAATAAGATAAGAGCCCAGGAAAGATACCAGCATGGATAGAAGATTGCCTGAATAGCAGAAGGCAAAAAGTGGGAATAAAGGGGGCCTTTTCCGGTTGCCTGTTGGTGAGTAATGATGTTCCGTAGGGTCAGTGTTGGGACTGCTTCTTTTCACATTATATGTCAACTATTTGGATGATGGGATTTGTCGCTTTGTGGCCAAGGTTGCAGACAATACAAAGATCAGTGGAGAAGCATGTAGTGTAGAGGAAGCAGGGATATGGGGAAGGACTTTGACAGATCAAAAGAATGGGCAAAGAAGTGGCAGATTGAATATACAGTAGGGGGCTGTATGGCCATGCACTTTGGTAGAAGGAATAAAGGCATAGACTATTTTCTAAATAGGGAGAAAATTCAAAAATCAGAGGTTTAGAGGGAATTAGGAGTCCTTGTGCAGGATTCCCTAAAGATTAACTTTCAGGTTGAGTCAGTGGTGAGGAAACCAAATGCAACCTTATTTATTTTGAGAGGACTACAATAAAAAAGCAAGGACTTAATGCTGAGGCTTTATAAGACATTGGTCAGACCACACTTGGTGTATTGTGAGCAATTTTGGGCTCCTTATCTATGAAAGAATGTGCTGGCTTTGGAGAGGGTCCAGAGAAGTTTCACAATAATCATTCCAGGAATGAAGGGTTAATACATGAGAAAAGTTTCATGGCTACAGCCTGTACCCACTGCTGTTTAGGAGAATGAGATGGATCTCATTGAAACCTTTCAAATATTGAAAAGGTTAAACAGAGTGGCTGTGGAGAGGATGCTTTCTATAGTGGGTGAGTTTAGGACCAAAGGGCACAGCCTCAGAACAGAGGGATGCCTATTTAAAACAAAATGAAGAGGAACTTCTTCAGCCGGGAGGTGGTGAATCTGTGGAATTTATTGCCGTGGGTGGCTGTGGAGGCCAAATCATTGAGTATATCTAGAGAGGAGATTGATTGGTTCTTGATTAGTCAGGGCATCATAGGTTATGGGGAGAAGGCAGGAGAATGGTGCTGAGAGGGATAATAATTCAGCCATGATGGAATAGCAGAGCAGAGTCAAATGGCCAAATGGCCTAATTCTGCTCCAATTTCTTGTGAACTTTTTACGTAATAAAGTCATACAGCAAAGGAACAGCACCTTTGGCTGCCCAAATCCATGTTGATCATCTATACTGTAACCCTACACTAATCCCATTCCCATCAATTGCAAATTCTGCCACACACCCATACATTAGGGGCAATTTACATTAGCTAATTGACTAAGCAGTTCACATGTCTTGGAGACATGGTAAGAAGGCAGAGCACACGGAGGAAATGCACAATCACAAGAAGAATGTGTACTGTTCGCTCTAGCTAAGCAGCACCAGAGGTCAGAATTGAACACGCGCTGTGAGAAAGCAGCCCTACAAGTTGTTTCACTGTGCCACATGCACACATTTGGAAAGACAAGTTTCTGAGATTACTTGAGATGAAATATTTTGAGTCAGCATTCATTTTATTTCCCATTCTGGTATCTTACAATGTTACATTCTACCACAGGATCCCCCAGCAGAACTGTTGATGTATTAGACACTTAAATTTATTACAGCCCATCCTGGAAAAGGGAGGAGGGACAGCAGTTCAAATATAATAAAAATCTTGATTTGAATCCTAACATCTCAATGGGAATACAAAAAGATTCTCTCCTAAAAAACCCATGGAAGCCGGGGTACCGAGAACAATAATATAACATATGCACATGTGGTGTTGTCATTATTTATCAATAAAGTGTTAGCATATGTTCTGAAGCTCTTAGTATTTCCCAAAATGTATTCACTGGCTCTAGGATGTCCATCAGCTCACAATATACTACAACACACATTTATCGTCATGTTCTGTACTAACACCTAATCAATTCCCTCTATGTGCAAACAGATTGTCACCAATTCCATGTATTCTCACGTTTGTTAATTTGCTTTTATGTGAAATTATGCCAAATGCTTACTAGGAATATGCATCCTTTGTCATCCCTGCTTACTCAAAAATTCAAAATCTTCCTTGAAAGCATTTTCTCTTTATAAATACAATCTACTGCATTTATAAGCTAAGGCCTTCAGTACTTTGCTTTCCAGGGCGTAGTTCGAGATACGTCAAAGGTCCGCATAATAAGCACTTAGGTGCTCAAATGTAGTTAATTGTTATTCAGTGAAAAGATTTTAACACATTAAAAATCACTCATTCCAAAGTACACAAAAAAATCACAAGTAATAGATGTAAGTATGAGAGATGACGCAGGCAGTGAATTGCTGTTGGGGAAAATGGTACTGCTTTAAAATGCAGGACTTATCATCTGTAATCAACTGCTAAATAGTGTGCACAGTATGATGATGGTGCTGATATATAGCATTATATGATCATTAATTGCATTCTCCTTTTGATTCCAAATTTCAAACTCCACATTGCAGATGACTGGGAAATAAAATGTGCTTTATTTATCTGGAGGAGGCAGGATGTGATTCTTATAGATTTTATTACTTTGCTATCTGAACTTCTTGTGTAAATCATGATTCAATAAAGCTCCAGATATCCCTTAAAATAATCTGGAAAAATCCTATGGAAATTCATCCCTGTATCTATAACAACATTCCACAGGCTCTAGTTGAGTAAGACCAAGATTATACCCTTTTGCATGTTGCAGCAGTTACACAATACCACCAGTCTCACTGCCCTGATAAAAGACAATGGAATTGTGGTATTAAAAGTGTCGCTTCCTTGCCGTTACCTTTCCTATCAATGGTCAAGTACTGAAATCTACATTTTTTCATCAGCATTTAATGTTAAAAAAAGGGTGAGTGTTCTTGTGAGGTGACTAAACAAACCGATTATGAACAGCTAATAAACTAGCCTGAACCATGAAAATCCCCACTCACTGGTCCTCTCCCTTTGTAAGAGACCGAAAGAAGCTGCAGAAGATTCCTGTCCAAGACCGGAAGAAGCTGCAGAAGATTGTGAACACGGCGCAGCACATCACACAAACCAATCTTCCGTCTGTGGACTCACTTTACACCGCACGCTGTCAGAGCAGTGCTGCCAGGATAATCAAGGACACGACCCACCCAGCCAACAGACTTCTCGTCCCTCTTCCCTCCGGGAGAAGGTTCAGGAGCTTGAAGACTCGTACGGCCAGATTTGTGAACAGCTTCTTTCCAACTGTGATAAGACTGCTGAACGGATCCGGACCCGGATCTGGGCAGTACCCTCCAAGTATCCGGATCTGCCTCTCGGTTTTTTTGCACTACCTTACTTCCCATTTTTCTATTTTCTATTTATGATTTATAATTTAAATTTTTAATATTTACTAATTTTAACTATTTTTTTAATATTTATAATATTTAATATTTGTAATCCAGGGAGTGTGAAGCGCGGAATCAAATATCGCTGTGATGATTGTACGTTCTAGTACCAATTGTTAGGCCACAATAAATTATAAAGTATAAAATGTTCATTGCATGAAGATAGCCTAAATGATCTGTCCCCTTTTGCCAGTTTAATGTCTCTTGGTTACAGGATTTATTTGCCCCATTTCCATTCCCATATTATCTTGGTTCAAGCATTAATATTCCTTCGAAAATGTATTCTCAATCTTCTTGGCTTCATCTCAGCACAATTCCTCACTGAATCTCAAGTTATTTATTCATCCCATAGAATTTCTGAAATTAAAAAAAACAGTATTCTGTCCTCTGTAATGGTAATGTGATGAAAGGTCAGATGCAACTCAAAACTGGCCCCTCAGCATCATGATAACTGTACATAGTGCATCTAGAGCAGTATCACTTATTTGAATTTCATTATCAATCTTCACTAAACATAAGTGAAGTCCTTGTTTTTAATTACTATTAATATTTCAAATTAATTTAGATAATTGGAGTGGAGTTTTAAATGCATTTCAGCCTTTAATGAGATGAGGTCTTCTGGTGGTACCAGCTCTCAGTAGGCCATCACGGTGGTCTATGGACAAAGCCCTAGCTTCCACAATCCTTAGTCAAGTCACTGTTCCCACTCTGTCTCATGAAGCACCAACAGCAATGAGGCCTGCAAGATGTTGTGTTCTGCTCAATGTAAGTACGGTCATGAGTATCCTGTGAGAAATGGATACAAGGTACGGCTGCATCTAGCTTAATCTAACCCATTCTTCATGTTCAATTATCTGCTTTGTTTTACTTTGGATAGACAGTTAATGTACTAAGTGTTATTCATGATGACAAGTCTAAACAAAATAAGCTACAGAACGAGACCACCCACTTCTTTCCTGATTAGTAACAGTGTTAAAGATCAGAAGGCTGGAGTTGGTAAATTAGAAGCAAATGTGAGTGACATCGTTTTGATTCCTAACAAAAACATTAACCCATTTGTGTCATAAATTAATCCCTTTGTAATGGAATGTTGTTGCTGTTCATTTTCCATGCCAAACAGTGTGAATTCAACCACCTTGTTTGAATAGAAGGACAGAAACTCTGCCATTGGACATGTATAAAATACTTTTCCTCCCAAATTGTAATGAATTTGCTCACTCATTTATTTTAAACTGCTTTAAAGCTTTCCTTAAACCATATTAATAGGAATCTTATACATAACAGATAGGTTTCAAAAAGGAAGTTTGATAAATATAGGGTGTGGGAAAAACAAGGAATGTGAAACTAATGGGGTGTTCTTTCCAAGTGTGATGGGCTGAATTAATGGCCCCCTTCTGCACAATAACTCAATGATTATCACACAGGACCAGAACTATAATCCAGAAATAGTATTCAACATCTCTGTTCCATGGCTGATATTTTTACAACTTGTTTTGACATTAGAAGATTACACTAATTATCTCTAAACCTGAAGAAATATGTGATTGCGTTATGAATAGGTTTTCCTTTAAGTTACTTTCCAAATAACCACACAAAGAGTCAGTTTAAATTTCCTTTTTTATCCAAAAACATTTGATTTAACAGTCACAATATGTTACAAAGGGTTCTACATTTAATATTTACACAAACATTTCATAATAGACTGATACAAAATATTAACTTAGCAATAGTTATTCTATAAGCAAATGAAAATTAAATGTTTTCATGCACCAGTATCCATAATGAATACTGAGAGAAATTTTCTGATTTACATATGTTTGGAAATACAAAACTAAGTTTTTAATCTCAGGACTGGCACTGGAATTATGTCTCTAATTTGTATGTAACTACACAAATCTCAGTTATTTGTCCACAGAAATTCCCCTGGAGTTATTGGAGATTTGCTATAGTTTCTGTTGCTTCTGCTCCTTAAAGAGAAAATTGGCTGTTTTAGCCACAATATTAATCCCATTACTCCCATCCCCAACTCAGCCAGTACTACTTAATACCCTTTTTGTGTGGAGAATTACACATCTCAGGTGGAGAATCATCAACAGTGAAAAGGTGAGATTAGTTTTTACCTCAAATTTATTGTACACAAAATGATACAGGTGCAAAAAAAAAAGAAATCTGAGTAGCCACAGGTTTAAGATATGAATTATCCACACTACCTCTCCCACTGGGAGGCACTACTTCAAGGTATTTTAAACATTTTGATATGGCCAACTTAAATATCCCAGCCATATCTCCAGTTCATGTAAGGGGAGGGAGGGGGGGAACGTCGACTCAGACCATGAGAGGCCTGCATCGGGCATTTTCATGCCTTACAAGGCGCAGATTGGAAGTCTGTGTGGGGTGCTACTCCTCGCACAGACACTAGAGCAATGTATGATTAAGTGCCTTGCTCAAGGACACAAACACGTTGCCATAGCTGAGGCTCGAACGAGCGACCTTCAGATCACTAGACAAAAGCCTTAACCACTTGGCCACGTGCCCAACAGTTCATGTAAATTTCAGGAAAAACGAACATTTAGCACCTGAGACATGCAGTACAGAACAAATCACCATTTGAGCAACAGCAGTGTTTATAAGTACGGTCCCATGCCCCTCAAAAGATCTAAAAAAACATAACATAATGAACAGATTTACTTGCAGATCATATTGCAGACAATTGGACAGGCATTTTGTACTCAGCCAAGTCCTGCAAATATTGAGATGATTGGCCAGTTAATCTTGTCTAGCTGCTGTTAGTCTCAGGAGAGACAATGGCCTAGACACCAACTAATGTTTCAGAAGCAACTAGGTCACTGACCACTAGAACTAGAAATCAGTTGGATACCACATTAAAAGAATTTCATAAACAACAATATTGCATTATGGCAGCACAGAAACGTAGCTGCTACCTCACAGTTTGATTCCAAACTCTAGTGCTGCCTGAGTAGAGTTTGCATGTTTTCTCTGAAACAACATGGACTTCCCCTAGATGCAGAGGTTTCCTTCCCCATCCTAAAGATGTGTGAATTGTTAAGTTAATTGGGTTCTCTAACCTATCCCTACTGTATGAATGGCAGAATCTAGGGACATTGATGGAAACATGGGGGGAGGGCTATAAAGCAGGATCTCTACATGATTAATATACCGTATATGGCTGTTTGAGGTCTCAGGCTCAAAGGGTCTGTCTCCACACTGGATCATTCTATGATTCTATTCATTCCTTCATATACTGCACCCTAGTGATAGCCTAAGTTTTGTGCTGAAGTGCTAGAAAGGGGCAGACCAACAACAGCATTTCTGCGGTACCTGCAACAACGCAAAGCATTGTGATCCTCTTCACAAGAATTCAAGAAAGCTAGAATTGATACTAAGCCAAAGAAGGAAACATCTTGATGGGTGACCACAGAGAATCATGTAAGATATCCATTGAGGCAGGGAACCCGAAAAGGCGATGAGAGGAAATTTCAGAGCTCACAGCTTACAGAGCTAAAGGCACAACTACAACCTGAAGTAGCTTAACAAAATGAAAAACAAGAATGTGCAAAGTAAGTTCAGTGCTTTCTAGTTCAGAATCAACTCGATTTTTATTACTCCAACCATTGAAGGCCACAGTATCAGTTTACTAACTGATTCCCTCCATAGATCTCTGCTTCTTTATTTAAAGATTAGCTTTATTTGTCACATGTTCATCGAAACATACAGTGAAATGTGTTGTTTGCATCAAGGACATGCTGGGCAGCCTGCAAGGTTGCTTTCCTTAATATGTCTGAATATAGCTGCATGCCAAACTTTCTCTTACAATGCTCGTAAAAGACCTTGGGGGTTTTTAGTACATTAAACTGCAAATATAAACTATTACTGTTGTTGAAACAATCAATGGAGGCAAGCTTCTGTATTATTCTTTAACGTGTTTCTCTTAGAATAAGAAGCCAACAATGTGCATTAACTTAGGGCAACTACATCAGAGCAATAATTAGCAAAGATCTAGTGTTGTTTTAAAACATCGACAAACAGTCACAGCAATGATTTTATTCTGTAAGTTGCTATTCTGGATTTCTTTTTGCTGAGGTAACATCTGAAAATAAATATAGAAAATTCATTATTAATTGAAAACAATTTTCAAGTTTTATTTGCTACCATTTGATTTTAGGCTTTGCAATGACTGTCATTACTGGTATTATCTAAATGCTCTGCCCATCCACAAGCATCTTAAAAATGAAAATGTGGGGATAACTTACAGTGGACTGAAACACTTAAGCATATAGACATTAAGAAAGAGGATGTGCTGGAGCTTTTGAAAAGCATCAAGTTAGATAAGTTGCCAGGTCTGGATGGAATATACCCCAGGCTACTGTGGAAAGTGAGGGAGGAGATCGCTGAGCCTCTGGCGATGATCTTTGCATCATCAATAGGGACGGGAGAAGTACCAGAGGATTAGAGGGTTGCAAATTTTGTTCCCTTGCTCGAGAAAGGGAATAGAGATAACCTAGGAAATTATAGACAAGTGAGTATTACTTCAGAAGTGGGCAAGTTGTTGGAGAAGATCCTGAGAAGCAGGATTTATGAGCATTTGGAGAGACATAGTCTGATTAGGGATACACAGCATGGCTTTGTCAAGTGCAGGTCATGCCCTAAGAGCCTGATTGAATTCCTTGAGGATGTAACAAGGTAGAGCAGTGGATGTAGTGTATATATGGATTTCAGTAAGGCATTTGATAAGGTTCCTCATACAAGGCTCATTCAGGAAATAAGGAAGCATGGGTTCCAAGTGTGAAGTGGTTCATTTTGGTATGTCAAATTTGAAGACAAAATATAATGTTAATGGTAAGACTCTTGGCAGTGTGGAGGATCAGAGAGATCTTGGGGTCCATGTCTGTAGGACAGTCAAAGCTGCTGCGCAGCTTGACAGAGTTGTTAAGAAGGTATATGGTGTGTTGGCCTTCAACAACTGTGAGATTGGGTTCAAGAGCCAATAGGTAATTTTGTAGTAACTTAGTTAAGACCCCACTTGAAGAACCGTATTCAGTTCTGGTTACCTCACTACAAGAACGATCCTCACTACAAGAACAACGTGGACACTATAGAGAGAGTACAGAGGAGATTTACAAGGATGTTGTCTGGATTGGAGAGCATGCTTTGTGAGAATAAGTTGAGTGAACTTGGCCTTTTCTCCTTGAAGCATGGGAAGGTGAGAGGTAACCTGATAGAGATGTATAAATGAAGAGAGGCATTGATTGTGTGGATAGCCAGAGGCTTTTCCCAGGGTTGAAATGGCTAACACGAGGGGGCACAATTTTAAGGTGCTTGGAAGTAGGTACAAGAGGGATGTCAGAGGTAAGTTTTTCACACAGAGAGTGGTGGGTGTGTGGAATGCACTGCCAGCAGTGGTGGTGGAAGTGGATACAATAGGGTCTTCTAAGAGACTTTTAGATAGGTACTAGAGCTTAGAAAAATAGAGGGCTATGCAGTAGGGTAATTCTAGGCAGTTTATGGAGTAGGTTACGTGGTTGGCACAACATTGAGGGCCAAAGGGCCTGTAATGTGCTGCAGATTTCTATGTTCTATGAAAGTACTGAGACAAAAGAATGTTTGATTTATACATGGGTTTGAATTTATGCTCCATTATTCAAAGAATATCAAGAATTTTGTTTTAGTGTAATCATGTAGCACTGGTCAAATTCTTACCTTTTGATCTGCAGTTTTGACGGTTTTGCTGACCTGATGAGGGCTGATTGGTGTATGGAACATACCAGGGATATTCTGCCTGCAAGTTAAACAAAAATTGAAAAATTGCTGCAAGTATATTGAAGACCTAATGAAAGTGAAAAGACAGTCCTGTGTTCTCTGGTCCAGATGCAGAGGATAGTTCCAGTGTTAATGGTAAGTAATGCAAAGGTACACTTTTAAACTCATCTGATCCACATAATCTTGTTTGACTATACCACAGCAACAAATGTCTCTTTTACAAAGTTGTTCTTGCTGGAAAAGACAGATTAAAACTTTACTTTGAACTGAGTACATAATGGCAAAAATGGGGAAAACTGATAAATGCACAATGAAGACAAGATTCCAGGATTAGACTTTGCAACATCCTGTTTTCCAAGCACTTTTCTGAAGATATGTACTTCAAATTTTAAATTCAAAGCCATCTTATTTTAGACATTACTCATGTAATTTTCAGAGAACCTATAGTGGAGAGGGAGGGGGACTGATCATGAATGGGAATGCTAAGCCAACAGTAATGAGCTGCGGAAGTAATTTAAACATCTTCCTTGCTAGGGAAGTAGGTACAGGAAACACACACTTGGCAACTTTAAGTAAGGCAGAATGGAGCAGATATTTGTCTTGGCAAAAGAAAAAATGGATGAGTTATGAACTGCTTTTCCAGATGAAATAAAAAAAACAGGTGTTGTATGAAATGGGATACTAATTTGTTACTGCAGATTTTGCATTATTGAACAAAACTATATTCAGTTCTCGGTCTTTGTATTAATTGGCTCTATTTTATAATATGGTATCTCATGTGTTTCCTGCACTGTTCCAGATCCAGTCCTTTGATATTTGCATTCACCTGTGAATCCACATTAAAAATGTAAATCTTTATGAAGGAATTACCCAACTAAATTAAATCAGACCCAATGATATATCCATAGAATCAATGGCATTTGTGCAACAGAAGGAGGCAATTCAGGCCATCGTTTAAGGTTGGTTATCTATGAACCAACTCGTGTTTCAAAGTCCTACAAGTTATGGTTCTTCATGAACTTAACTTGGCACCTTTTAAATATAGTTTCTTCACTCTTTCAAGTAGTGATTTACAGATACTCACTATATGAAATAGTTTTTTTCTCAAACCTCTGCTAATCCGTCTACTAATTAATTGACATCTATGGCACCTAGTTAGGAAATACACTAAAGCTTCTCATAATTTTATAAACTTTAATTAAATTTCTATCCAGCCTCCTCAATTCCAAAGGAAACATCCTCAGCCTACCAATTTTTCCTTAAAGCTAAAGCTCTCGAGTCTTGGCAACATTCTTGCAAATTTCTTCTGCAAATTCTCTCGTTCCACCACATCCTTCTTCGAGTTTGACTACTCCACTTGCAGTACTTTATATAGATCTATCATGATCTCTCTTGCTCCTCTATTCAATACCTCAAAATCTACCAATAAAACTTTTATGCCGTTTTTAACAATCTTTTCTACCAATTCTCCTACCTTCAGGGTTCAAAGATATACAGCCTTTGTCCTACATTTTTTTAAATGTTCTATATAATTTATTATGGACCCTTTTAGATTTTTACCCCTTCCCAAACACATTACCATGCCTTTTTTTTGGATGGAATCATTATTTATAACTCAACCAAGCCACCAATCTGCCCCATAGTTTCCTCACTGATGCTGTTCTGTTAATTTCAATACCATAACTAATCAAACCTGTATAATTGACCAATATGACAAAAAGCAAGTCCTCACCCTGAGCACTGCATTATCCCATTGCACATCCTTTCCCGTTTCTACTTTCTTGAGTGATCTGCCATCTAGACTTTGTTAAACACCTTGCTATAATCTACGTTTGTAAACCTCATCAAAAGCATTTAAAACACATTGTTACCTGCTAAGAGGTTTCAGTTAAAAAGATAAACATTAGGAATATGAGAAAATCTGCAGATGCTGGAAATCCAAAGCAACACACAAAAAAAGCTGGAGGAACTCAGCAGGTCAGGCAGCATTCGTGGAGCTGAGTAAACAGTCGATGTTTCGGACCAAGACCCTTCTTCAGGAATGAGAAAGAAGCGGGAAGATGCCAGCATAAAAGGGTGGGGGGGGGAGGAGGGGGAGGCCAGCTGAAAGGTGATAGGTGAAGCCAGGTGGGTGGGAAAGATAAAGGGTTGCGGAAGAGGGAATCTGATGGGAGAGGAGAGTGGACCATGCAAGAAAGAGAAGGAGGAGGGGACCTGTGGGAAGTGATAGGCAAGTGAGAAAAGGTAAAAGGCCAGAGTGGGGAATAGAGAAAGAGGGAAGGGGGGGGAAGGAAAATTAGACATGACTTGTCTTAACAAATCAATGCAAACCACTTGATTAACTACTGCCTTTCAAAATGCTGATTTATACCATGTTTTTGAACTTTTCCCAACAATTTGCCCAGTATTGATGTCAGATTGGCTAGCCTATAATTATGCACAATGTCCCTCTCTCCCTTTATAAACAAAAGTCTCATGCAGCCAGACACCTGCTGATGAACCAGTCCTTGTCAGAAACTGTGGATCTATATACTGTAAATGTGTGGGTAATACAGTGAACACCAGGCACAATGGGGCAAAACTCTGTCCTGAAATATAGCATCAAACAATGTGACAGTAAGCTGACAGCCTGCCATAGTGAATCATAAAACAGGATATCAATTCACCAGTGACTATTCTGTTTTGCTGCCTGAGACACGTTTTCGCCCCACTGCAGCTTGTTTAAAATTTATTTCAAGCTTATTGTGATTTCCCATCCTCGAGTAAACCCCATGCTCCTCTATGAACACGCCGGCCTGTATTTATTGCTGAGGCCACATCCTCATTATGGTTTAATGCGGTCAGCAAGAAGCTTAAATTGAACTGACTGCAAAGGTAACTTCACATGAATGAACTAAGGTTTGATGTTACAGAAACAGCTTTTCCCTCTGCACTGTCAGATTTCTACATGTCCATGAACACCTTTTTTTTTACACTATTTAGTTTTGTAATGTATTGCTATTTTATGCCTTTGCATTATATGGCTGCCATAAAACACATAGAAACATAGAAATCTACAGGCCCTTCAGCCCACAATGTTGCAATCTACTCTTGAAACTGCCTAGAGTTACCCTACCGCATAGCCCTCTAATTTTAAGCTCCATGTACCTATCTAAGAGTCTCTTAAAAGACTCTTTAATGTCATTTAAGTCAGAAATAATAAACTTGATCCCGATAAGCAGTACATAGGACGATGTGGCACGGAAGGAAGCAATTTCTCTTTTTGTTTATTTCCTGTTCTTCCATAAAAATAAGTGAAATTCAATCACATTTACCAATAACAAGTCATTTAATTTTCAATTCTGCTGTGTGATGAATTGAGGCTGAGGCTGTGGCTGCTCTGGGCTTCGTGTCTATGCACTCACTTTCATTCTGAATGTTGTTGCATACTTTCATTGTTTGCACAATTTGTGCTATTTTTCTCTCTGCACATTGGGTGTTTGTTAGTCTTTTTCCAAAATGGGCTCTTTTGGGCTTCTTGTTTGTGGCTGCCTGTTACGAAACGAATCTCAAAAGCCGTATAAATTATACATACTTTGATAATAAATGTACTTTGAACTTTATACAGTAACAGGCGTACTTTGGAAATAACAGTTTATTTGCAGTTGAGAGAAAGAGAATGACAGAGTAAAACAGAGAAGAGGATGTTCAATTTAAAGTTCTTGCAGTTGTCTACTTAAACCAAGTGTTTGTTCTGAAGTGGGAATGTTTGTATCTGGTTTCTCATTATAATCAAGTGTGGTCAGTCACAGATGAAAGCAGACCCTCTCATCAGTGATAATACCTGGGAAGAGGAGAAGGTCTCTAGTGAAGTGAGAATCTTATGTTTTTCTTTTCTATAGAGCAAGGGATATATTTACATAGATATGGGCATGAGTACCTTTAAAAAATGCACTCAGTGGCCACTTTATTAGGTACACCCGTTCATTAATGCAAATATCTAATCAGCCAATCACGTGGCAGCAACTCAATGCATAAAAGCATGCAGACATGGTCAAGAGGTTCAGTTGTTGTTCAGACCAAGCATCAGAATGTGGAAGAGATGTGATCCAGGTGATCTTGACTGTGGAATGATTGTTGGTTTGAGCTTATCAGAAACTGCTGATCTCTCAGGATTTTCCCACACAACAGTCTCGAGAGTTTATAGAGAATGGAGCAAAAAAAACAAAACTCATCCAGTGAGCAGCAGTTCTACGAACAAGAAGTGCCTTGTTAATCAGAGGGGAGAATGGCTTGAATGAGTGTACTTTCCATACACTTTATTTCCTCTCTTCTCTTCTCTTTATGTTAGAAATTACTTTCAGAGATTCTTTATATTTTACGGAGTGGTACAAAATTAACGACTACTCACCAAAGGATGCTGATAACCTCTGTTTGCTGACTGTGCTGTTAGAATTGCTGGGCCTGGATAGTGAATGGGAATTCCGAAAGGGGCATGTCCATAATTAACGCACGGTGCACAGGGTGCATAGGTAACTGGCAGGCAAGGGGTTGCAGGTGCCTGGGTAAGCTCCCGGGCCTGTGAGAAACATAAAAAGCAATAATGATCTACTCTGTCATTGTATCTTCATTAATGCTCATTTTAAGCCATTGTCATATGTTGTGTCTTCAATTTTCTATTTTAAGAACCAGAAAGCAGCCCAACTTTCATCACTTAAAACCATCATTGTTCCTCTGAGCACACCACAGCTGGACCTAAAGCCACCCCTTACAAGTAGTTCAGCTGTTCACTTCAGTTATTTTCATGTTAACTCTACATTTGTATCTCCCAAGGAGATTTCAGCCCTTCATTCAGAGATGGAAAAAAAATCACAAAACACAATTGAGCAGAAATAACTTTTCATCCATTTATTGCATTGAATTACTGTTGAGCTTAGCATTACTACCCAATCAGGGGACTCCATTAAAATAACAGAACTTGGAACGATTACCTTTGAAAAATAGTTACAGTGGATTAGTTGCATTAAGGTGTAACCTGATGGTTTCACCCAGCCACAGTCTTCAGAGCTCACAGATACTGCTTCTCTGAAAGATGGGAAACAGTTCCCAGACTTGGACTTTCCTCCATGGCAGTGGCACAACATGCTGGTGTGGAGATGAGTGAAAATGACGGCGAGGGCATACATGTGTCTTCAGTGTGAGAGTCTGTGTGTTGCAAGTGACCTCAGTCCACCACAAATCGAGGGCTCATTTCCCAAACCAACACTGCAGCATCTCTGTCTTACTGCCTGCTGCTCCCATGGTATTTAGGGAAGCAATGGAGATCCTCCCTCTATCCGTCTGCCCTTGGCCGTCTTCTTACCACCGCACACAGATGTAGAAGGATTCTTCATTGCTGTTTCTGTAACAGTTTTGTTTGACCAGTCAGGGTTGTTAGCCCTGAGCTGAACCCCTGAACCTGGAGGACCTGTGGACCTCTCTTAGTCTGACCTCTACCCTTTGACCTGTTTGCATGGATGACCCTACAAAGAGCCAAAGCATAAAGCCAGCATAGCTCTCTGTGACATTGAGGCATGCAGACCTCCAATCCACGACAAGGTTGTGATCCTCTGCACTATGATTTATGTTGCAAGATCTTGAGACCCAACTTGCTGCGAGTATGTGCACCTTGAAAACATAGGCACGTGCAAGCAACAACACATTTGGAACCCTTTACTTCAAATCTACTTGGCATCGTACTGGGTGGGGGCATGTTCCTTGATTTGTTGAGGGTTATAAAAGGTTGTGTAATGTGTATTGCTGTTCTAATTTCTTCCAACAGAGCAACGGTGAGAATAATTCACATTGACTATGCCAACTCTTCATTAATGACTGGAAAAATATTAGGTGAGTGATACCAGTTAGTACCTAGCCCATTTTCCTAGTAATCAGTTCTTTGACTGGAAACAGTTGCTATGTGTTCATATATGTACAAAACAGCTTGGTATGTTTGATTCAAGCATAAAATGTGGCACCAGTTCTAACTTCTCAGCAAATAATGCAATGTGGGCAAGATGTTAATGCAATTCACTTGACTATAAACTGGTGCATTGAATGCAAAACAGAAACAAGAAAGTCAGGCTAGGCTTCTCTGATTTGCTGGCTGCACTGAATTCAATACTGGCCACTGCATCTCTGAGTTTCAAATTTCTGGAGAGTATCTATTCCAAAATGATGCCATAACTAAGTATATTCAGTTATGTGGATTGTTCTCTGCAAAGTGACTTGATAGACCAGGTACAGCAAAGCTACTTGTTCAAGTAAGTTGCTCATTAATCATAATTGGCAATCCAAAACAAAGGTAACAACAGGAAAATTCACCATATATCTGCTCCTGTGTTAATGTTATTTAACAGTGCACTTCTAAGGTCTCGCACAAGTGTGGTGGAATTGAACACGACAAGAATATACAGAATGCAATTGGAGAGTACTTGAGGAAGATTATGAGAAAACTCCAACAGTTTCTGAAGGAATGTAAGCTTCAATAATTCTACTTGAATCCTTTAAAATGATAAACTTTTTCTCTTTTCACATTTCCTTTGGATCTAATTTTTAAAAAAAACTAAAATATGAGATGAGATTTGGATGTAGAGATATTAATTTGGATGCTTTTGATATACATCATCATTCTTACCAAATACAAGAGTTTAGTCTGTATGAAATCGGAGTACAGACTCACTGTCTTGTTCCTGACTTTATTTGGCTTGTTGCCATTCTGACTGGGGCCTTTAGTTCTAAAGCCAAAGCTTTTTGCTAAAAGCAAAGCAATCTGACCAGTGTGCAGGGTTTTTGAATAAGTTTTAGAAGGGACTGAGGCATTATTTGATGTTCTTCCTGGCACCATAAAAATCAAGTATACTGCTGCTTGTCTCTTTGCTACCCTGCTCATCGATCCTCATTACATCTCCCACACAATCAGAAAAAAACCACCACAGAGAAATTGCTAGATTACATGAGTTTCTTGCCTCCACCCCATCCCAATGCCACTGTTATCTGCCTGTGATTCCAAAGGACATGAATACTGGAGTTCTTTGAAAGCTATCAGTCTCCAAGTGGCACAATGCTGTTGACACTGCTGAAAGATACTCTACGCTGACACATTTGATTTTTTTCTTCGCAGGAAAAAAAGGGACAGCCTGCAATATTTTAAAGTAGCGCTCATTGTAAACAAACATACTTGTAAGTGACCTACAAGTCAAGTACTCATTGGGAAAATTGTTGTCTTCTTTACAGTAATGCCTGGAAGGGCAAGTATTTTGATCTGGGTCAGAAAGAATGAAAGAAAGCAATGAATCAACAAGACAGCATTATTGTGGATAGCAAAAAATATTGAACACTTGGAAATGGAGCTGTAAACACTGTCAACTCGGGATAGCTATGATAAAGAAACCTTTCCATAGATTAACTTAATCTACTTCCTTACATCAGGATAAGATGCAGTGTCTTTCTAAATGAAAGATAGATATTTATATAGTGGCTGTTCAACATTAGAAATTAATCAGCAATAACACAATTATTTTTTTACAATCTTATCCTCGGAGAAAATATGGGTTATCCTAACAATAAGTCACTGTGTATTGCACACTTACAAACATAATTACTCACACACTTATGTCAGGTAATCATTGGGAAAATTGCTGCCTCCTTTAAAGCAATGTCTAGAAGGGCAAGTATTTTGGTCTGGGTCCTCATATGATAAGCTTTTTAATCCCAGATTTTCATTCTGGGTTTTCCCCAAATTTACAACAGATTAGAGAAAAACTTCTGGTTGTGTTTGTGTGGTGTCCAGATTCAACACGTATAGTCAAATTCTTTTTCTAATTCAGATCCATTCATACAATTTTACATTTTCTTGTGAAATGACAAGTTAACAATGCATAATAATTTACACCACAATCAATTGAAACAAAACATAATAGAAATCTGTTTAAAAAGGACATTTAAGAAACTCTTGGATTGGCACATGGATGACAGAAAATGGAGGGAAAGGTGAGACTGATTTTAGAGTCGGTTGAAAGATCGGCTCTACATCATTGGTTGAAGGGTCTGTAGTGTGTTGTAATGTTTTCTGTTCTACGTGAGTAGAAGAATCTGGGAATGTGGAGAGAATAAAAAGAGTCGCTGTAAATAGGTGTGTTAAAAGTCAGTGTGGATTCTGACAGCTAAAGGACCTGTATCCATGTTCTGTGACTCTGACCTTGGCATATCTAATAGAAAATAGATGTAATTATGGTTTATAAGTAATAGTTGCCCTCCACTTTTGCACTAGCATAACTTTCTTTTCAAAAAGGCACTTTTAAATCTTGTTGGATATTTGTAACGGATAATGTCTCATTGACTTATGTAAAATGATGTTGGGAGAAGTTTCCTATGGTATATATTTAACAGTACGTTCTTTACCTGCTTCTTTAATTTCTTCCCCAGTAAGTCCTTTTCTTTTCTTTCTTTTAAGAAATCTTCTTCATAAGTTTTAAGCTGTAAGACAAATAAAGAAAATTTCCTTTGCAAACAGCTCATCACATGAACAAATAAATAAAGCACGAGTGGAACTTGAAGCAGCTATGTATATGAGTAGTTGAAGACAATGAAACAAACTCATTGGAGAAGGGCGATTATTATGCCATTACCCGTGCGTTAAGTAATGTGAGTTTTGTTTGTAGCTGTTCAGTTTTTTTCTTCAGTTCTTCTTTTTCTTCATTCATTCTCTCCCGATCACACCTTTCTCTGTGGAAGTCTTCTTCAAATATCTGCACCTTTAACAGAATCATAATTATTTTAAAAGCCTGAGAGTATAACTTACATTGATCTTATCTGGTCAATAATTTTGTTTTTATACAGAACAAATAATGCAAACTTCCTGCAGTTATCAACATCACTTTTCTAAGGTAACTTAAGATGGAAATGAATTGCAAACAGCAGAAAAAAAAGTTCCAATTAGACACAAGGAGATGAGAGGCCTGAATCAGTGCCAGGATATTAATCATATCAAATCTAAACAGAATCCTACTCTGAATAAGCTGCACTAATTTTAATGCATGGCTTAGGATTTTGGTAAACTAAATACTTAACATGCATTAAGACAATAAAGATGGGCATATTTATATTTCTGAGATCTCCAATCACTCTTCAATAATAAAAATGGCTACACACATACAGAGAAAATGAACCAACATCTTTTCCTTCTATGTATGGATATGTTGCAGTTATGTAACAGTTTTAATAAAATTAAATGCCCTAGAATAGAGATTTTGGAAACAAAAGGTCTGTAGTCATAGATACATTGAAATCAAAGTGAAAATTTCTAAAATAAATAAAAATACTTGCAAAATAAATCAAACAAAGGAGTGGAGCTCTCTAAGATGTAAGTTTGCAGTGATTAGTACTGCACATGACTATTTCCTGCCTAATTTTCAATGAAGAATGTGTTACCTGTTGCTTTAGCACCTCAATCTGTGTTGTCAGTTCTTCAGGACGAGATTTTCCTGTTGTCTCTGTTCTATCAAAACTGTGCGGCATGCAAAAAGTATTATGCTCTCTTAAAGCTTCAGACAAAGCCTGCAACAGAAATATTTTCCGATGAGTCTCAAAAGCTTTGTCTAAGCTTCATTTTTACGTAACTCTGGCTGAGTAAATATGAGTCAGGATGTACAGTGTACTGATTGGGGTGATACACCAAGATGGAGTTTCATGGACTTGAGTTATTGAATCCCCATCTGGAGCCTTTGCCTAGAGCTCTGCATTCTGCTTAGCTAAATATTTGTAAGATACAGAACTGTTCAGGGAAAATTCCACAGGCTCAGCAGTGAAATCTCTAGCCAAATAGTAACCACAATATCAGCGACCTGGAAAAACTACCAACGAGAGCCATTTTGAAACATATTCACCAGCTATAACAACTGAAAAAAAAGATTTTGACAACTGTAGAGCACCTCTGCCAACCCTTGAAATATAACACGGGGGGAGGGTGATGGGAACATTGTTTTTTGGGAGTATATCTGTCATCAGCACCAATGAAGTGCTAATGAGGAGTCTACTTCTGATGCTGACAAAATTCCTTTATTTGCAGAATTTATAAAAGTTCAAAGTGAATTTGTTATCAAAGTTCTCTATCTTCTCAACTTCCTGGAAGTGCTACATCTTGGCAATAGCAACAAGGCTTATGACCCTGTTTGTTGTTACATTCATAATTTTTGACTGACATAAAAAATGTGTAATAATTTTTCAAAAAAAAAGGTTCCACATTGCTTCTTTCTGAAATCAGCACAGAAGATTTAGGTTTAATCTATTATAGCAGGAAAGCAATCTTCACTGCAATGTTTAGAAAGTCAAGGAGTTGCACCTAAATATGTTCCATGTACAGTATTCAAAACTTCAACCATAAATCTTCAAAACAGTACTTCAACTCTCCTCTGTGAATTTCTATGTTGTGTGAAACAGCAGGAGAGTGATATTTAAATATAAACTGGTGGACATAATCCAGTAATACAGAACACATCTGTTTCCAAGGTTTGGAATTATTGTATTGAGTTAGTTACCAAATTGATTGATTTGTACAATTTCTTATTTCACTTTTCCATATGTTTTTGTCATATAGTTAAAAATGCTCTTATTGTGATTTTGGCCCTTCAAATGTTTTTGCTAAGTGGTATAGACACCTCTTTTTTCCTCCCCTGTACTTAGTTTGTCAGTTCCTTAGGTCTCCTTAATCAGTCCCCACTCCTTCCCTCAACAGGGCAGTGTCAATGCACTGTTCCCAAGCAAGGCAGGTTAGGCAATCTTCTGAATTTCTTTGTCCCCTTTTTCCCCATTTAAGGAAGAAAATTCTCCACTTAGACTTTTCTTTAAAGGTAATAGGAAACTAAGAACTCAATTTAGCACAGCCAGAATGGAAGAGAAAGCATAATAATTTATTTACTTATTTATTTATTTAGAGTTACAAGTCCGTTGTGCCCAATGAAATGCACCACTCAACAACCCGACTATTTATCCCTAGCCTAGTCACAGGACAATTTACAATCACCAATTCATCCACTAGCTGACTATAGGAGGAAACTAGAGTAGCTGGAGGAAACCCACAAGCTCATGTGAAGATCACACAAACTTTCTTGCAGAGGACGCTGCAACTGAACTCTGAAGCCCCAAGTTATAATAGCGTTGCACTATGTAATGTTACTGTGGCGCGCGCACGCACGCACACACACACAATTACCAAATTATTGAGAAAAGACATCTGCACAAACACTTGAATCAGCAAGTCAGAGATTAATTATATAGACCAAGTTTTGATGAATGGGAGATGATGTTACTGTAGGTAGCTATCTGTTTTTGTACCTGGCTCTATGACTCGAGATTTGTCCCCAACAGTCCAATTTCTGTTCCAATACTTTGTATGAATACGCAATGCTCTCATGTACTTCATACCATATGAAAGCACTATCTGGCATCTAACCTGGTGTCTTCTGTCGACAGAAGCCTGTTATTTATTTTATATTTTAATTTGCCAATAGATAAAACTATGAAATTTTGAAAATCATGAGAGGAGCTGGCATAATGTTACTACTAAGACCATGACAGACAAAAGTTATCCACTTAAGGTTTGCTAAAATGGAACGTTAGTGGCCTCATGCTTCAGCAGCTTTCTAGTTTAGGAGCAGAGAGAGCTGCATTTTTTAAAAATTGGCAAATTATTTTGTCATTGTAGATATGGGAAATAAATCTCCCGGTGAGAGACCAATTTGTTTGTGTAGTTATTGCCCCAGGCTACAGATGAACATGTGGATATGAACAAAATGACAACTTTACAAACCTTATTCAAATAAGCAATTTCATGCTCATAATATTCCTGCCGTTTGCTTGTTGAAGAGTGACATTGTTTTAACTGTTTGTTTTGTTCTTCAGCTTCAAGCAATTTTGCATTTAGTGCCTGTTTTTCTTCCTTAAAAAAGGGAAGGAAAAATGTAAGTAATATAAAAGACCAGATTTGTGGAGACCAGTTCAACCAACTCCAAATCACACTTACTGAGATGAACATATATTAGTTGCATCACTGGAATACAATAACGTTCAATCATTCCAGTAGAACAGCTTTTTTAAAAGATAAAGATTAGCTTTATTTGTCACATGTACATCGAAACATCAAAACATACAATGAAATACATTGTTTTCCGTCAATGACCAACACAGACCAGAATGTGGTGGGGAAGCCCGCAAGTGTTGCCATGCTTCCAGCACCAACGTAACTTGTCCATGTATTACTAACCCTAACTTGTACACCTTTGGAATTTGGGAGGAAACCGGACTACCCAGAGGAATCCCATGAGAATGTAGACACTCCTTACAGTCAGCAGCACAAATTGATCCCTAATCTTACAGATGGAACGGTAAAGTGTTTCGTTAACCGCTATGCTACCGTGCCATTCATAACTTGTTCATTGCTAACTACATATCATTTATTTTCAAGCCAATAGTAGCAAAGACATACTTCTGCTGTTTCAAGTCTGGCTTTGGCCAGCAGCAGCTTCTTATCAAAATCCCTCTGCCTCTGATCCAGTTCCTTCTCCAGGGCACTCAGTGACTGCTGATATTTGGTGAACTTTTCCTTCATCTGTGGAATACAAGAGATAACGTAGGATCTATGATAAACTGCGATATTATGAAATATTCAAAAGGGTGCAGAACTAAGGCATGCATTAAGTTGCATAAATATCAGTACTTGCTATTGAATTCATCTTGGCAAAACAATTAACACAGAGAGAATACAGTTCAAACAAAAGATCAATATATTTATTAAATGCTTGTTTTATTTCCCCTGCCTTGTTATTCTTTCAGCACCAAACAGCATTTTCAACCAAATTAATACACCAATGGCCTGATTATTGGATAGAAAAGATGTAATTTTGTCATAATTCACTAGGGGGTGTTTCAGAACAGTCTAGCATTAAATTAATACAATTATCCAAATGTGTGTTAGAAAAGATGCTAAATAAAAATGAAAATAAAGCAGTTGTACTAATTTAATGCAAAAATGTTGTATAATGCTTCAAAGCTTTTCTGGATTTATGCGTTATCGTATATATTTATTAGCAGATGCTGATGAGTAAAAGGGAAGCTGACAAGTGGCAGTATTTTAAGGGGGAGTTATAGAGTTCAGGGCCAGCATGTTCCAGTCGGGGTGAAAAGCAAAGATGGCAAGATTAGGAAATCTTGGAAGACAACGGATATTAATGGTTTGACCTGCAGAAAATAGAAACATATAGCAGGTATTGAGGAAGTCTCATGAGAAATATAGTAGGTGAGAACTTAAGAAAGAAATTAGGAGGGAAAATGAGGCCATGAAATATCCTTGGTTAATATGATCAAAGAGAATCTGAGACATTTTGTAAGTAGATCAGGAGAAAGAATGGATGCCCTTGGGAATAAAAAGAGGCAATCTATGTGTAGTGTCAGGCAATGTGATTGGAGTCCATAATAAATACATCTCATCCTGTTCACCAAAGAGAGGGAGGAGGTGTTAGGTGTTAAGGGACACATAAGGGTTTTTAAACCCCAAGGGCCAGATCAGAACTAATCCAGGTTGCTATGGGAAGCCAGGAAAGAGGTAGCTGGGGTTATTTTAATAAATTACTGGAACTGAAAGTTGAAAGTTTGCCGCGTTTTACCTTTAGTTCATACAATGCCTTCATATTCCTGAATTCACGATCCCATTGTTTGTTTATCTCCAAAAGCTACAACAATAAATTTAGAATCCAAATTAAAGACACATTGCAGAATACATAGACTAAAAGGTTAATCATTTGAAATTTTAATATTTTGGAATGCACCACTCCATTGACATACAAAAAGCATAAAAAAGGAGGGAACAACTCTGGAATTTCAGAAACTTGGAAGAATTCATTCTAATGCAGGACATACCATCACAAAACACTTCATCCCCTTCCTCCCCTTTAATATTCTAATAGGCTTCACAATGTTCTGGCCAAACATCAGTCACTTCCAATCCAAATTCCAATATATGCTTCCAAACAGGACCCTGAGCATCCAGTCTGTAACTGCTTTAATTCCCCACCAAACATAGTGAATCTCAGTGGAAGTTTGAGGCACAGCACTTTGTCCTTTGATCGAGTACTTTACAGACTTGCTAACTCAACAAAGAATTCTGCAATTTCAGTTCACAATTCTTCCATTTGATTTTCAGGCAACACAGTTAATAGCTTCCACTCATTATTACATTCCCTCTCAGATCTCTAGGTCTATCCTTACTTTTTATTAACCTATTTTACAGGCCATCCCTTTTGCTCTTTACTTGGCACATCACTTTTCCCTGCTTCTTTTCTTGGTTAAAATCTCTTACAATTCCAAATTTTCTTATTCTAATGAAAGGTCATTCACCCAAAACATTATCTCTATTTCTATCTCTACCACTCCCTGGTAGAGATACATAAAAATTTCAAAGACATTGATTGGGTAGATAATCAAAATCTTTTTTCCAAGGTAAGGATACCAAAAACAAGAAAGAATTGGTTTAAGGTGAAAGAAAAGTGTTTCAAAGGAGAATTCAGGGAAAAGTAAATAGAATGTTTCAAATAGAGAATTTCCAGGATTTTTAACTGCAATGGTTATAGCACAGCACCGCAGAATAAACATTTCTTCAGCTTAATTCCAACCAGCAGAATGTAATTTCCAGTTGTTTCACCCTGGACAAGATTTCAAAACTAAGTCAATACTTAGACAAACTAGTTATTCTTTAGATTTAAAAAGTTTCTACCAACCCTTAACCAATGCTACCAAGTCATATTGACAAATGCCTGCTCAATCTTATGATCTCCCCACTCCCTACTACAAATTATGATCATAACTTAACCTATCCCTGACTGAAACCTATCTATCTGTCTAGTTCCCTACATCACTTTAAGTTCATTCTTAAAGTTCCTTTCTCAAGAAGAAGCCCTTGTAATTTCATTGTCTTTGTTTTGACCTTGACTTTTGTCACATTCCTCAGGTACAAAATGCTTTGGCAAACTTTCACTGTGAAATTATTTGTGGAACTGTAACCAAAAAAGGCAAACTATGACAGTTTCAAAATTTAGATACCTCTTTTTTCTGATTTTCCAAAGTCTGAATCTGTCTTTCAAATGCCTCCATTTCATTTAATGAAGGCTCCCCCTTGTTTTCAATTTCCATTCCAGTTATATTCTATGAAGGAAAAAGATGGAAAAGATTTTTAATTTTCTTATTTCTGTCCGATGCCTTTAGCTTCCATTCAACTGCCTTCATTTGACATAAATTTGCAATTTATGTCAATTGCTGTTAACATTCAGAATTCAAACTGGGTTTACTTGTGGATAAGACTGAAAATATTTTTACTTAATTGAGAGCAAATTTTAGTTCTAGATCAGTTTTCGAGAAAATCAATGCACTGACAAATTCATTGAGACTTCCATACTCTTTTGAGTTTCCAGTTCATTCATTTGATACTTTGCTCAAATACTACTATCAGAGGAAGTTATTTGAAACATTTATGGTGCTCATGAATATTATTAGCTGTATTTATGTATATTAATTTAATTTGTTCCCATTAACAGGCTCATTAATTCACACTCAGCAATTATTTTTTGAGAACAATACAGTACAAGGAATATTAATGTTTAATGATACAAAACCTCAAACCTCAGTTAACAGTTTAAAAGCCTCAGTCACAGGCTTGGCACTCACTCCTTACCTCCTGTCTCCTCCATGGTCATTCAACACTATCACTTCCTCCCTTATAGTTACTTGTTCCATAATGCCATACTTAAATCTTATTGGTTCAGCCTGACCACCAACTTACCAATGCCTTGTAGCTGCTGTAACTTCTCTGCAGAGTTGCTTCCTCCTTTGACCCAATCCATCAGAGTAAAGACATCCCCTACATTATTGGCCCACACTGATACTAAAAATAGTGAAAAACATTGTCTCTTTGCCTCTTCTTTTCATCTAAACTTTGCAGACTTCACTCAGTTTATTGATTTTTTGATTCTGCCAACCCTATTATACAACCTATTTCACCATCACTCACTGACAAAGCTCTCAGCCATTTCAGCCTAGTTTCCACTGGATTGTGCACTTCTCAACTACCTCTCCTCTCCATTTTTCTGTGGATATCCAAGGTGCCAAAGGAATTCAGGGTGGGCTTTTTATTGAAATAATTCCTGTCATTTTCCTTAGATGAAATAAACAAGTAGAGAGCACACAATGACAAAGAAACTCAGCAGAGCTTTACAATTTCTAGCTGTACAAAAAAAATCCAGTATTATTTTGATGTTACAGTCATCTAGGCATAAATTAAGGAACCTTTCAGGCCAGGTGTACAAACTGCTGTGGATCTTGCAAAGTTAAACAACTCTACCTGTTCAATATGAACTCTCATCTCCCTTTCTTCAGTCGAAGCTCTTTGCTTATTTACCATAAGTATTGGCCTTTTCAAAGCAAAGATGAAAACCGTGTATTTCCAGTTCCGACTGGTAAATATAGTCCTATGAATCAAATCTCCCTTCAATCCCAGGCTTTTAAACCATCCCAGTTCCTTTAACATATTTAGAGCCACACCAAATTACACAAAGGCATTTCAACATTTTTTTTTATGACAGCTGATGTGAAACAGAACTGGGCTTCCCGATATGTTGCAAACCAGTTATGTCTCCCTCCAATGACTAAGAAACTAAACCGAATCAAACAATACCTGGAAGTGGAACGGCCCGTGAATCTCGCCAGTGGCGGACGAGTCAAGACCAACAATATCACTGCACAGTACAAGCGACTGAACATGAGCTCATGAAAGAATGTAATAGATGTTCCGCATATTGTCTCTGTTACAGAATGTGGCCCTCCTTGTTCGAAATTGATCATCATCGTTAATATAAAGCAGCCAGAGCGCCTCTTCCTCTTGAATAGAACAGGAAAAACTAGCATAGCTTGTTCTGTTTTAAGTCGATCCGTGGTCGTGCTCAATGTCAGGTGCCATCACCAACACTCGGAAGAGTCAGGAAATGAACTGATGGTCACTGACAATTATTTCTGTACCGTAGCAGGAGGGTGGGATGTCCGAATGTACACCTTGCCTCATAAAACGTACAGTAGTGTTAGAATTTACAGCGGAGGACTGTGTTTTAATTGTTACTTGCATGCGAATCTGCTATTCAGAAGCACGTAGATACAACTATCAACACAGAGCCTCCTCGCTGGACGGAGATAAGAAGTCGAGATTCAGACGCACACGTCAGTGTAATTGCTTAACTACGAAACTTATGCTCCCGTCATTAAACTCCATGACCCCTTTAGGCTTAAATCCGATGTACAGAACACCCATTAATGAAATACAGTTTGATTTTAATGTACATGAACGTCTTGCATCATACGCAATGACTAATAAGTTAGTTACTTGTGGAGTAATCTGGAAATTCCACTGTTTCACACCAATTGTGATTTTTTTTCATGCAGGCTATTACTTCAGCGACATTTCACTGTCGGTTTGCACAACAGCGCTGAAGTTGCTTTAACATTTACTATAATGCTGCCTGCTCCTCCCTTGAAGTGACGTTCTGATATAATCAATCGCGGGTTTGCTACTGTTACCAGAATAGCCATTATGTTGCATGACGCAGCGCCTGGAAGGCGGCGGGGGTCGAGATTTGAATTTATGATGTCTGTGCAGCAACGATACCACATCGTGGCATCTCGATGTAAGAAAGTTAATTCCCTCCTATCCCGTGAAAATTTCGAAGGCACGAGCCAATCTGAGAGTAACATCAAATCACCAATCCAGCTGGAAAAGCGTTCAGCCGCTTGAACTTTGCCAGCAGTATACTTTGATTGAAACCTCCCGCCCTGTCAGGCAAACTCCTCAAGCAGTCACTCATAGTGCTCTGAATGTCAAGCGCCATTCCCTGTCTCTTCTACCGTAGCTCTTGTTTATTTCCAATCTATATTTTGCCTTTGACCGTAGATTTAGTTCAAAATTCGAAAACTTAAAAAAAGCTACAGAAATGCGACCCAAAAACAGGAAAATGTTGGAAGCACGCAGCAGCATTCGTGGAAAGAGAAACAGTTAAATTTTCAGATCCGTGACTTTTTAATCAGAGCAGAAAACTCAGAACTATATCAAACTTCTGTTTAGAAAATCATTCGCAATTGGAATTATCAATGGGCTTGTTTAAATTAACATAAACTCCGCTTTCATGAAGGAGTGAGCGCTCCTGTAATTCTAACCTTTTTCAGAGACTACCATTCAGATTTTCATTATAGCAGTCCATTATTTGCCATTTAGACTTCCGCCTCCAGATACACAGAGGCGCTGTTAGTGCTGTCAAAAAAAAGTCTACTATCGTTTAAAGCAGCAAATGACAATTCAAATCCAGATCCCACCCCTGGCCACACCTTCCTTTGTGGTTCTGCTGTAAAACTGACAGCAGGCCAGGCGGTGTTCCCTTCACGATACTGTATGGTCCTGATTCCCTATGTCTCCATTCTCCAGAAACCTTTGCACGTGCACGGGAGACCACAGAAGCTGCAGTCAAAAACGAAACGGAAAGCCAGCTTCTCGCAGCTGAGTTCGGCTCTCCCGCTTGTAAACAGAACCGTTGGCATCTATCACACGCGTTGCTCTTTACCAGAAATACAAGCACTGCCTGGTTACCCGAAGACTAGCTTTATTTGTGACATGTACATCGAAGCGTACAGCGAAATTGCGTCGTCTGGCGTCAATAACTAACACAGTCCAGGGGATTGTGCTGGAGACAGCTTGCAAGTGTCGACACGCTCCGGCGCCAACACAGCACGCAAACAACTCACTAACCCTAACTATGCCTTTGGAACATTGGAGAAAACCGGAGCTCCGGAGGAAACACACGGTCACAAGGAGAACACACAAACTCCTTACAGGCAGCGCGGGAATTGAACCCCAACCAATATGGCTGGCGCCGTAGAGCGCTGCAGATGCTGACAGCGAAGGGAGTGCTGGTATCGCCATTTCGCATCGCCTCAGAGCACATTCCCAGCACCAGGCTGTGTCAACAGTTTTAACGCACATATACTGATCCACACCCACCGCAAGCTGCCTGCAAACAGATCAGCGCTGCAACTGACATCATTATCTTCCTCAAAATTACGCGAAAAAAACCCCGCGCTAACGCGGTAACTTCATGCCTTACCGACATTGGAAGATTCAACAATATCTCCCAGCTTTTAATGTTGCTTTCTGTGAAACCATTAATCAGTCAGACCCCCATCGTATGAGTTGCATACAGCTGTCGGTGCAGATCAAATGACAGGTGCGTAGGTGTTGCTGCTGCCCCCTATTGGAGCCTGACTGACGGCCTTGGCATCAGCTGGCATTCTGGTGCCGGGACGCGAAGGAGGTGCTATGCGGTGCCACCCACTTACGGAGGTCGGCATCCGCCCAAGCGGACACCCACCCCGGCGCCGCGGCTTCAGCCCTCGCAGTCACTTCGGACCTAGTTTCTGACGTGCCCGGCTTTCTTTTTTTTTGCTCGGTATTGTTCGGCCGTCCTTACCACACTCGTCTTCGCGATTTCAAGCATACACTCTGCTGGTGGTGTACCTGGCTGGATCCTCAAATATGATGGGCATGGTATGGGTTCCTGCACTTCCACAGAGGAGGGAAATGTGCTGGGCCATTCAACAATGCTCCTTCTCCTTGGAGGTCTCTGTTTACGTACGGAAATAGCACTTCCCTCTATCTCAGACTTCACGTCCCAAACTCCATCAGGTATTAACTCTAAACGTGGGCCCATATTTCCACACTACACAGAAAGCGACAATTTGGCCCATCAAGTCCACGCCAACCCACGGAACAATCCCATTCCCTACTTCTAGCCGCTGATCTCCCCATAATCTCATAAACTGATTAGAAAAAAAGTACAAAAATATTGATACAAATAATCAGATAACTAAATCTCTACACTATGTAGTTGTCCCAGGGGAAATTCCTTATGCCAGGGAAGGTTTGCAGCAGATGTTGAAATGACAATATTTTCAATTGTCTTAAAGTTCAAACCAATTACTGTATGTTATTATGGCATGCTGGGAACAACAAACCAAAAAATGGGAAATTTTCCCACCCTTATTAAAAGAAGGGAAAATGTATTGTGGCATTCGGAGGAATGCCAAAGTAAATATTCGGACTAGAAGGACCGAGATAACCTGTTTCCAGACTGTAATTGTTGTATGGTTATATCTTTATTTAATTACTCGAACATAGTTCATTTGGTACAACCCAAATGTGGAAACTGCTGTGCCACTGAGGAGGTACCATAACATCAGGGTAAGAACTGTCAGGATGGAATACGTCTTCCTCCCCCAGGCCGCGAAACTACTGAACTCTCTGCCATCCCCAGGTCTCGTTACGTAGGAAGCTGCAATAGCGTTCTACTGTTTACTTTTTAATCTTGTGCTGTAAATGCACCTTATTACTTGTTCATTTATTTGATGTAATATTAGTTTATGTGATTCAGTATATACCGTGTTGTGCACCTTGGTCAGGTGAGATGTTGGCTCATTTGCTGTAATACATGTGTACGGTTGAATGATGATGAACTTGAACTTGAAAACAATGGAAAGAACTCTCATTTTGTACCTGCAGCCTGGCTGCAGGCCATCGTGTGACATTTGCTGAGGCATACAGAAGCTTGCAACTTGTGGCACAGGACTTCTGACGGGCACATTCTGAACGCTGCTACCTGAGATGCGCCATGTTACAAGCTGGTTGATATGGGGAAAAACACACTGGCCATTGGAGGCTGCCTCTTAGACTTGCCCGCCAAATTCTAACATCTGGCTGTCATGAGTACCTTTAGGATAAAGCTGAAGGTTATTGGTTGTGGAGGCAATAAAGGAGTAATGGTCAAGGGGTTGGAAAAATTGGAGGAGGGCATCCTAATCCTTTGTGTTAAGACTGTGTAAGCTTTATCCATTTCTCATTGAATAACACAAAGGCAAACCACAACATGATCCTTTCTAACCCTTCTAGTTTTCCCTCCCTGGAAGTTTGCCTATAGGGCTGCTTTGAGTAAGAACACTGGAAAAAAAGAGCGAATCACCAGCAAGCAGTTGCATATAGAGCCAGCGGTCAAGACCACAAGAACGTCACTACCAAACGTGATACACTGAAGCTTGAGTTGTGATGGTTGTTGAAGCTTGAAAATCCCGATGCGCTCAAGATGAGATGTGTGCACATGGACTTCTTGATTACCGCTGTACTCAGTTACACTGTCAGCCTGATGCTTCTTTCCAGGACTGTGAAATATGCTTCCCTTTAGCTCCAAATTGGGCGCAACGTCCATATTAAATCTGTAGGGGAAGCCTGAGTCCAGGAGTACTTCCTGGTCAACCTGAGTTGAGAGGCTCAATACACTTTGAAATGGAACCCTTAGCTTTATGCCACCCACCGATCTTATATGTCAATGATTTGGATGACAGAATTGATATCTTGTGTTTGCACACGACATGAAGCTAGGTGGAAAGGCAGGTAATGTTGAGGGAGCAGGGTGTCTGTAGTGGACTCAGACAAATTAGGAAAATTGCTAAATGCTTGGCAGATGGAGTACAGAGTACGGAAGTGTGTGGTCATGCAGTTTGGTAGAAGGAATAAAGGCATAGACTATTTTCTAAACAGGGAGAGAATTCAAAACTCAGATGTGTAAGTGAAGTTGGGAGTCAGTGTGCAGGATTACCTAAAGGTTAACTTGCAGGTTAAGTTGGTGGTAAGGAAGGCAAATGCAACGTTATCGTTCATTTCGAGAGGACTAGAATACAAGAACAAGGATGTAATGCTGAGCCTTTATAAGGCATCAGTCAGACTGCACTTGGAGTATCGTGAGCAGTTTTGGACCCCTTATCCAAGAAAGGTGTGCTGGGATTGGAAAGGGTCCAGAGGAGGTTCACAAGAATGATCCTGGGAATGAAAAGGTTAATATATGACAAGCATTTTATAGCTCTAGGCTTGTACTCGCTGGAGTTTGGAAGAATGAGGTTCTCACTGAAACCCATCAAGTACTGAAAGGCCTAGATAGAGTGGACGTGGAGAGGATGTTTCTAATTGTAGGGGAGTCTCAGCCCAGGGAGCACAGCCATAGAATAGAAGAACAGCCCTTTATGACAGAGAAGAGGAGGAATTTTTTAGCCAGAGGGTGCTGAATCTATACGGAATTTATTGCCACATTCAGCTGTGTTTTGCCTTCCTTACCACCGACTCAACCTGCAAGTTAACCTTTAGGTAATCCTGCACACTGACTCCCAACTTCACTTACACATCTGAGTTTTGAATTCTCTCCCTGTTTAGAAAATAGTCTATGCCTTTATTCCTTCTACCAAACTGCATGACCACACATTTCCGTACTCTGTATTCCATCTGCCAAGCATTTAGCAATTTTCCTAATTTGTCTGAGTCCACTACAGACACCCTGCTCCCTCAACATTACCTGCCTTTCCACCTAGCTTCGTGTCGTGTGCAAACACAAGATATCATAAGATAGCATTGGGAATATTTAAAGTAGAGGTCGATAGGTTCATGATTAGTAAGGGTGTCAAACGTTACAGGAAGTCGGCAGGAAAATGGGGTTGAGACATAATAAATCGGGCATGAGCAGAGCAGACTCAGTGGGATCCTGAGTGCATTTAAATGGGCTAGCACTCCGAATAGAAAAGGTTGGTGAGGATAAGAAATTTATTTTCTTTATTTTATTTCATATTAATTATTCTAATTTACACCAGGTAACTTCTGAACAAATTCATTGTTGTTTTCACGTACATGATTCTTAATTCTATTGATTGTTTAAAGATATTCATTCATCGTTTTTGCTCTGGCCATCATCAGGTGTTGCTCCCTGTTGGAGTTGAGTCATGGCTCGCAGACTGCTCCATATGACAGCTGTGCAGCAAAGCCCGGAAACCGTAGGGAGCTGCACAGCTGCAAATGCCAAGTGCATCTGCATGAATAGTGTAGGGCTGCATTAGTGACGCAGGCTGGGCCTAGCACAATCTGGCTCAGTATAATGTTGAACTGCTGACTTGGCTGTGGACCACATCTCCCATCTGCCTGTGCTTGCTGTCTTTGGATGCAAACACCAAGTGAGTTGACCCTTTGTACCAGAGAACTGTCAGATGTGGAGTGGGAGTATCTAAGTGACATCAGGCCTCAGTTGACAGTCCCCAAGGCCCTGCACTCTGAACATCCTACTGGTCTTTGATAGCTCACTGCAGTTAAAGGTATTCTTAAACATTTTAAAATGTCTCTGACAGACAAATATATTGAAAATCTGTTTGACTACATTCAAAAATTAAACATTTTAAATATTAAAGACATTAAAGAACATATTATTAAGGATGATAAGAGAAGTCAAATACTCATCTATACATACTTTTTTACCCACTAGGTTGGTGATCCTATTCAAATAAAGGGGGCTGTTATTCATTCACCTACATCCTTGGGGCAAAGTTGAGGGTCCAGCCATAATGTTATTCTGAGCCCTCTCAATGGTGAATGCAATGGGAAAGAGGAGACTCAGTTCTGACTACTCGTTTGTCTCTGAGCTGTGAGTGGTACAGAACTGCTAGCCAATGATTAGAGCACTCTTGCCCCTTTATTATTTGCGATTAATTTTCTAGTCAAGAAAAGTTCCATGAAGAAAACAAGAAAACTAAAGGATATACAGTACCTCCTGAAAACACAGTACATTGTCTTGCAGTTATTATGACCCTCCCTGCATTTGGAGGTAGGAGGTGTCCCAGTAAAACATGCGATTGGGTAAGATATTAGCTGTTGTACAAGGAACAAGTATGAACAGACCTAGGCCAGTTTTGTTACGGTATGCCTCATTCACATCCGTTTTGCAGTGAGGGAGTTGGGCCCTTTACATGTTACTGCTCTTTCCAGTCACTGCTTTCCACTTCACAGTTAATAATAGTGGCTTAAGTGGAGCTGAGTACCACTGTAATGTCCCAAAAGATGACGTGTATTGCTATTCTGTTATTCTCTGCCACAGCAAAAACTCAAATTAACCATACCATGTTGCAAGCTATTAACAGGGAAGAGATGAAAGGGCCTTTTTCAACATTGTTGGCTTGAAAAACAGGAAGCCAACAACTAAATATATCAAGTGTAATGTTGACCACCCTGATGTGAAGACATGGAGACCATCTTGTAGAGCACCTCACTGTCTACAATTACCGTCTCGAGAATCCAGTTGCATATCATTTTAAATCTCCTTCCCATTCTTACACTGAGCTGTCTGCCCTCATCTTTCTCCATAGCTATGGAGAGGTCAAACAAAAACTGGAAGAACATTTCACTTTCTTTGTGGGTAGCTTAAAACCCAATGGTATGAACATTAAATTTTCCACTTTCAGTTGAACCACTCCCTCGTGTTCTTCTCCAACACACATTCAGCTGCCCATTGAGTTTTCTTCTCCCATTGTTTACTTCTGCCACCATTGCACTCCCCCGCCCACTTGGTTTCACCCGCCCATTGTTACACTCCATCTGGTTCCACCAATTACCTACTAGCCTCTATCCCAAACCCACCCCTAAATCCAAACCCTCATACTGCCAATCCACTACACTTTCAGTCCAAGTGCAGGGTATCATCCCAAAGCATTGACAGGTGCAGCTTGACCCACCGAGTCCTGTTTCTAGAATACCCAGGGTTTTCTTACTCCCCCGGCTGTTGCAATATTCAGAGGGGGTAGAGCTGGTCTTGACAAAGTCTCCTCCATGCCTGGAGCAGACTTGAGATTTTTAAATATGCGTATCAGGGTCATGCGTACTTACAGTGCTTTGACTGCACGTTTACAGGTACAAGTCATCAGGGCATGAGCTGTACAGTCCTGTCCTTTCATATTAAAGATTCAGTGGCCTAACCAATGGCCCTTGAAGTTTGTGCTGGAATCACTCAATAAGAAAAGACTATTTTCTTACTTCGCATGTTTCTCACAACCCTAAAATGGTCCATCCCACCGCTTTATCATCCGAGTTCTTACCAGGGTCTGTTTTCTTAATCTCTTACCTCAGGCCTACATGCCAGTCAGTTAGCACTGGAGTAGACCAAACTTGCAACCGGCCCAGAACCAATGACGTGGAGCAAGACTGGTGGTATCCTAGTGAGGCTTTGGGCTTTCTGTTGGCACGATCCAATGGGCAGAGTACTACTCCTACAACACTTACCTCTGAATTAAAGATCATAGGTCGAGTCTTTGTTATTAGCATCTTCTTACCTCCACTCTCCCCACAAACACCGTATCAATTCCTAACCCCCCAAATTCTCTCCACTATCTAAAAAAATATTTACTGAGATACAGTGTGGAATAGGCCTCTCTGGCCCTTTTATCCCAGCAATCCCCAGATTTAATCCTGGCCTAATCATGGAACAATTTACAATGCCCGATTAACCTACCAACTGGTACGTCCTTGGAATGTGGGAGGAAACCAGAGCACCTGGAAGAAACACATACGGTCATGGGGAGAACGCACAAGCTCCTTTAGGCAGAGATGGGAATTGAACCCGGGTTGTTGGTACTATAAAGCATTGTGTTAACCACTATGTTACCGTACTGCCCTACGAGACAAAGCAGATAAGTGCCTCTCCAACAACACAAGAAACAAAGCAGCCTAATTGAAAAGTAAAATTGCAGATCTGGGTATTTTAAGCACCATCTGTTTATATTTTCTAAAGCAGTTTAAATATATGTTTGCAGCACTTATAACCTGTACCATAGAACCATAAAAACTACAGCACAGAAACAGGCCCTTTGGCCCTTCTTGGCTGTGCCGAACCATTTTCTGCCTAGTCCCACTGACCTGCACACGGACCATATCCCTCCATACACCTCCCATGTATGTATCTGTCCAATTTATTCTTAAATGTTAAAAAAGAACCCGCATTTACCACCTCGTCTGGCAGCTCATTCCATACTCCCACCACTCTCTGTGTGAAGAAGCCCCCCCTAATGTTCCCTTTAAACTTTTCCCCCCTCACCCTTAACCCATGTCCTCTGGTTTTTTTCTCCCCTTGCCTCAGTGGAAAAAGCCTGCTTGCATTCACTCTATCGATACCCATCATAATTTTATATACCTCTATCAAATCTCCCCTCGTTCTCCTATGCTCCAGGGAGTAAAGTCCTAACCTATTCAACCTTTCTCTGTAACTGAGTTTCTCAAGTCCCGGCAACATCCTTGTAAACCTTCTCTGCACTCTTTCAACCTTATTTATATCCTTCCTGTAATTTGGTGACCAAAACTGAACACAATACTCCAAATTGTACTGTGACAATTTTTTTCTTTCACAGCATCTCCTAAGCATTCCAATTTAACCAGCTAGAAGGACAAGGACAGAGGAATACAACCACCTTTATCACCCATGTCTGGTTCCTAATTATATTGTTGTTCCTGAATAAAAGTTCTCCAGTGCTCTGCAAATAGCTTCACCATGAGGATGACAACACTACAAAAATGGTACCCCCCGCCCCCCATCACTATGTTCTTAGGAATGACCACTGTACACAATAGCATTCACCTTGCATGATAGGATTAATAGAGAAAAAGTTATTCTCAAACTCAGAACCTTGACTAAGCAGAAAAGAGGAAGAATATCCAGTCCTGGATGCTCATAAAGTAGAAACATTTCTTTTTTTTAACATACCAAGTCAACAATATTTTCAAATCATAAACACGAGAATTCTGCAGATGCTGGAAATCCAAAGCAACACACACAAAAGGCTGGAGGAACTCAGGCAGCATGGATGGAAATTTATAAGGAGTTGTTGTTTCGGGTTGTGACCCTTCTTCAGGACCTTTTTCAAATGTTGTCTTCTACTTGATTTCACAGATCAAATGATACCGGAAGTCTTCTATCATCTCCTTCATGTACAATGGTGGCTGCACCATAATGGGAAATGCATACTGTATGGGCAGTCCATGATTTCATAAAATGAAGTTTAGATTAGCCTTTTAGTTCGCTTACTTCCACTGCTGGTTCCTGTTGGTGCTACTAAACAATCGCCTACTCACTGCAATATATATACAATATGAAAGAAGAATGCAGATGCTGGAAACCTGAAGCCAAAAGAGAAAACCTGGAGATACTCAAGTGGGTCAGATCACATCTGTGGAAAGAGAACAAACTGGAAACTGATGTGTTCTGGCGAAGGTTCTCTGAACTGAAATGTTAACTCTGATTCTCTTCGTACAGAGGCAGCCTCATGAACTGAGCACTTCCAGCACTCTCCGTTCTTGTTACGCATAAAACAGAAACTGTTAACAAACAATTTAAAGCTGAGGTGTTTAAGGGTTGTGTTATGTGACAAACTGCTCTTTCTGAGCTGCAAAACATTTTAGAGCAGTAGAAAAGTACAGTAAGAAACCATTGTAAGGTTATATCTTATGCAGTGCCCTTGTCAGTTTGAGTTGGCCACACTGATGCAGCAACTAAGAGGGGGATAGTGACACACTCACCTGCTGGGTTATAGGATTCTCTTCATCTGTATTTGTCCTCTGGTGCCTGGAGGCAATTCCAAATTGCTCTCCCATAGTTTTGTTCACCTTCTCCTTCCAATTGTGTGCATCAGTACTTACATTCACAGTTGTACACCTGATTAACATAAAGATGAGAGTGCATTCAGAGAGCCTAGTTGCTCCTGCTTTTACTAGACACAGCTCCCTTGCAACTCTGACTTCAACAGCAAAAGTGAAGTTCACAAAGGTAGTGTTATCTGTGATGCAATCTCTTTGTGGCTTTTACACAAATTAGCAGATCCACTTTCTTTCTTTACCACTCCACGACATTACCATTTACTGCCTCGATTTCCATCCATGCCATCAATGGCTCACCCTCAAACACCTACTGAAATGCCAGGAGGTTTTATCTTAGGCCTTTATTTATTCCTCATTTACTTGCTTATTACCTCTAACGTGATCAGGCAAAAGTTGGCTTGACATCATTACAGCTTGAGGCATCAGAGTTCAGAGTTCAATTCCCATGTCATCTGTGAGGAGTCTGTACGTCCTCCCTGGGGAATGCATGGGTTTTCTCGGGGCTCCCCAGTTTCCTCCCACAGTCTAAAGACATACGATTGGTCATTGTAAATTGTCCTGTAGGCTAGGGCTGAATTGGGGGTTGCCGGGCAGTGTGGCTCAAAAGGCCGAGGTACTGTATCTCTAAGTAAATAAATTAAGTAAACAATGTGTCAGATCACTCTTGACCTGGTCTGTCTGTCACCTTTGTCTGCCCTCTGTGATTTCCCCATGCCCGAATGTTCCTAATTGACCTCAAGAGCTGGCTGCCAGAATGACACTGTAAGGTAATCCATGTACAAGGCATAACTACACTCTGGTGATCCATCTTAAGACTCCACTTCTTTTATACTGACCTGCATTAATATAGTTATTGCCCAATCACTGTCACCATTTACAAATTCTTTCTTGATCTTATACTACCCTATCTTTGCAAATTCCTCTAAGCCTACAGTCCATTACGAAATCCTGACCTACTTTTAATTCTTATTTTCTTTACTTATTCATTCACAATCCTGTTATTAATTTTCTTTAATAAATAAAGAGCAATTTATAGAGTTGATAAATGGAATAGTAATTCATTTACTGGTTAGGTCACTCGTCTGAGTGCTACTGGTACCAGGTAACCCAGTATTACCTGTCGCATGGTCGGGTGGTTGGCAACTAAACCAGCTCCCCCACCAGGCTTGCTTGGTGAGGAGGGTGACAGACACCCTGCAGGACGAAAAACAAGACCTGTCAAAGGGCGGATGAACCCTCTCGTAGGGTCAATGGCCATCTAGCAAACATGTGCCGTGAAGTGCAGAAAGGGCATTCCTTGCATCGAAGCTTGGTCTGGCCATTCACTGCAACAGAACTTCCCCCAGCCGTCTTGGACCCCACCATGCCGCTGGATCTGGGAGGGGATGTCGAGAGGGTGGGTCTGGACCTGTGCAACCCCCTACTGATCTAAAATCCACTCATCCACACGCTGTTCCTTTCTGAGGGGTGGGGTACCACCCCACTAACTGACTGAAAGGAACCATCATCATCTTATGGGATGGATAGCCAGAGAGAGAGAGTAATTCATATTACTATAGTAATTGACTTACTTGAGATTATAATTTTTCACCTCACATTAGGTGTATGAATTAGTGCAGTCTCATCATTGCAATATGATTTGCATGAAGATTGCTTCCAGAGCTATAATGACATCACCATACAAATGTGCACTGGTGCTAAAGTTCATTTTAGAAAACCTTTACATAGAACGTAGAATAGTACAGCACAGTACAGGCCCTTCGGCCCACAATGTTGTGCCAACCCTCAGACTCTGCCTCCCATATAAGCCCCCACCTTAAATTCCTCCATATACCTGTCTAGTAGTCTCCTTACCATTTCCAAGTCAGATAAAGTTTGAAGATTTATTTTAATAAGTTCTGCCAACCAGCATTTGAGAAATGAAATTGATTTTTCTTAACGATAATCTGAAATGGAGATTAGAAACTTCCTCTCACACATTTTCTTAGCTCGGTAACTCTCACCTGAAAGTGTTGATTTGCAAAAAGTATGACTTATTCTGATTGACATTCATTTCCTGCTATCACCTTAATTGTCAACTTCTGGCTTTTTGAAAGCAATACATTGACCCACACTGGATAATTAATAATCAGAAAAACAACAAATTTCACAACATATACCAGAGATATTAAACCTGATTCTGAACCAAGTAAAGGTCATGCTTTCTCTGAAGGAGCTATGGTTGCTTTTATTATTGATCACTATAGTCACTATTATTCTGTACTAAGTAAGGGTATGGCTTTCTCTGAAGGAGCTATGGCCACTATTATTTTCTTCAAATTTCATTAAATGCATTGGGATCTATAAACTGTAAACAAAGACATAACCTGTTTCTGTAACAAGCATGTTCTAAATTCTCATGTATGATGAAATCCAGCATTTATGTGCCCAACTCAAAAGCAAAAAAAATCTATTAATTTGAAACCCACAGAAATAATTTCAAACCAGCCTGGAGTTTATTTGTAGAAGAGCTAATTACACCGGACAACAGTTTTTTTTTTAAAGAAGTGTTGCTTCCTCAGAATTTTTTTTGTTTATGATAGACTGCTTGAAGAGCAGTCTAATTATATGTAATAATTAGTCTAATGTATAATTCCAGACTTCTTGTATCACGTAGGAATTTGGAGAAACAACAAATTAACTTCTACTGAATATAATGTGTTTCATTGCATAATGGTGCTGTTGCTTTGCAATAGGTCAACTTAGTTAAAATATTTTGTTAATGATTTTCATTTGTACTCAGTGTCTGAGGCTTCTTGCTTAAGTGTCCAACAATAATTGATGGATTACAGTTGCCTGGTATCTTTTCTCCATGACTGTAATGTTCTGGTCAAACCCTTTACCATGCTCGTCACTAACAGCACCAAGATTTGCAGGGAAGAAGTCTAAATGGGAATGCAGAAAATGAATCTTTAGTGATATGTTGTATTTCATGGTTTTATATGCTTGAAGCATGCTTTCAAACAGCTGCGTGTAATTTGGTGCTCTGTAGATGCCGAGAAAAATTTCAACAACTTCCTTGAATGCCTTCCATGTGATTTTCTCCAGTCCCACTAGAAATTCTTCGAATTGCCTGTCATTGATGACCTGTATGATTTGTGGACCAACAAAAATGCTTTCCTTATCTTGGCATCAGTTATTCTGGGAAGCATCTGTCTCAAATATCAAAATCCTTCATAGAAATTTTTGTAACACAAACACGAGGAAATCTGCAGATGCTGGAATTTCAAGCAACACACATAAAAGTTGCTGGTGAACACAGCAGGCCAGGCAGCTTCGTCAGGACTAACTGAAAGAAGAGATAGTAAGAGATTTGAAAGTGGGAGGGGGAGGGGGAGATCCAAAATGATAGGAGAAGACAGGAGGGGGAGGGATGGAGCCGAGAGCTGGAAAGTTGATTGGCAAAAGGGGATACGAGAGGATCATGGAACAGGAGGGCTTGGGATAGAAATTTTTGTGCCTGTTGATAGCAAATTCCATCCTTACAGTCCTGAACCCAATAATTATCACTAAAACCCATCCTGCCATGCAGCAGCTGTGCTGTCTTAGCATGCCCAAGCATACCTGGACAAGATAGAATACTTTCCAGCTTGCATTGTAGGCAACATTTTAATTGACTTGAATTATGAATTGAAATAATAAACATAAGTTTATTAAAATGGTGCACAGTAGGGAAATTTCATGGTGATTTTCATGATCAGTAGTCCAAAATTCATAAGATACACCGAAAGGTATTCAGGAAGCAAAATCTTTGTTGTCCAGTGTTACAGCTAAAGCATACTAGATTTACTTTTGTGACAATCATTGTCAGTAACAAACAGAATGATACGCAAATATATTGTTAATAGTTAGTTCAGAAAGCAATTGCTTATATACTGTTGCTTTCTATAACAGCTCACTAGGAGAACAAAATGAGACATTTCATTCCCAAGGGCATTCAGCACAACATTGTTGTCCGAATGGCCTGTTCCTCTCTTGTACTGTTGTATGTTCTAAGTAAATTTGAGTCTCTGTTATTGGTCACGTGATCACTCTGATTAGTGGCTGAGGGCAAAAGCTTTAGCATTTTCACAATCTTTTTTCACAAAATGTTGAAGCATTCTTTCTGCATTCCCAAAGCAAATCAGTGCTATATTCCTAGGACATTACAAAGCTTGTTTTCAACAATAATGCAACATGTTAATTAACTGAAAGAATTTGTATGGTTCATAAATGATATACTTTCATGGCTTTTGATTGACATCTTAATCTGAATTTCACATTTGGCACATCCAAATTTCTAAACCTTTGTCCCCAAAATGATTCCACGTCCCACACAGATGCTTGCTAAGTAGGTTTTTACCTGCATTCATCTGTCAGTGAAATTTCTGTCTGTCCTGAATTATGCCATTTAACAGCTCCATGCTGAGATTTTTTCTACTAATTTGTACACTATGTCCCTTCTAAGTTAACCCCATTAACACAGCTTCCATTATTCCATACAAGTATCTGACAAAATGCACAAGGCCCATCATATACAAATTAGTCAGAAATTACATTTTGCCACTATTACATAACCCCTATGAACTGTGCTTTGGAAAAGAGAGAGAGAGAGTTATTTAACACCAACATGTTGTTTTGAAAAGAGAGGGGAGAGGGGAGAGGGGAGAGGGGAGAGGGGAGAGGGGAGAGGGGAGAGGGGAGAGGGGAGAGGGGAGAGGGGAGAGGGGAGAGGGGAGAGGGGAGAGGGGAGAGGGGAGAGGGGAGAGGGGAGAGGGGAGAGGGGAGAGGGGAGAGGGGAGAGGGGAGAGGGGAGAGGGGAGAGGGGAGAGGGGAGAGGGGAGAGGGGAGAGGGGAGAGGGGAGAGGGGAGAGGGGAGAGGGGAGAGGGGAGAGGGGAGAGGGGAGAGGGGAGAGGGGAGAGGGGAGAGGGGAGAGGGGAGAGGGGAGAGGGGAGAGGGGAGAGGGGAGAGGGGAGAGGGGAGAGGGGAGAGGGGAGAGGGGAGAGGGGAGAGGGGAGAGGGGAGAGGGGAGAGGGGAGAGGGGAGAGGGGAGAGGGACGAAGACTGCTCACAGGTTGTTTATACTTTCTCCAAGGACATTGCCTGCTTGTATTCCTACACAGACAGAGAAGGGAGAGTTATTTGAGAGACAGTTGATACTCAGTACAGGGAGATGAAATAGAAGGTTGGATGATAGACTTCAGGCACATATTTTTGGACACTGAATGAGCTTTGTTGTGCCCACAGAAAAAGTGGGGTTTTGGAGGATCAATCAGGCAGATCGATTGGTTGCTCTTGCAGTGAGAAAGGGCTTGACCGGTGGGGAGTTGTCTATGTGTCCACCCTTGCCTGGGTTGATAGCTCCACCATAGAAAACTGGTCCCCTTTGTTGAAGTCACAGTCAGTGACTTTTAAAGGATTTCGGAGAACAATGAGAAGATCGACAGGGTCAGCTCAACTGAAGACTCAAATCTCTCCCTCTCTCTCTCTCTATTACTACTCAACTCAACACCACAAACTGAACTGAACTTTACTCATCATCGTAAGACTGTATCTTTTTAGCCCTAGACTTGAAGAAGCTTGCTTTTTCACATATATTTCCACACCTGCTGATTTACCGACTTATGTATAATCATTGCTAACCTGCTTGATTTATCTACATTTACATTACAGTATTACATAGTTACTAATAAATGTTATTAGTTAATAGCAATACTGGACTCCAAAGTGTTTTCCATCTCTGCTGGTTCTTTAACCCGTCACGGGGTATGTGACAGTTCATCTGTGAGTAACTGCAGGAGATCACTGTGAGTAGAAAGGAAAAGTGTATATTGGGGATTGGACCACTTGTTACCAGTAATGGACTCCTTCCTTGGGGGTTAAGTGGTGGTTAAGTTACAGGATCAATGGCCAGAATTCTGGACTACTAATTCAGAGCCCTGATTATGAATTCTACTTCATAATTATATTACCATATAGTATTTAGGGATTTTCAGATTAATTAAATACACTATGAATACTGAGGAAAACTAGCAACAGTACCATGAAGCCACTGGATTTGTGTAAAAAAACATCTAATTTATTAACGAAATTCAACCATTTTTGTGTAATATATCAGCCTTGCCTTCATGTGGCTCCAGATCCACCCAGTGTGATTTACTCTTAATTGTCCCCTCAGTTTAAGAGTAATTTGGGATAGACAATAAATATAATGTCTACATTCTACCAAAACAAAGCACTCACATGTCTGTGCCACACCCACTATTCAGTGCCAATTATCAGTTCATCTCGAATGAGCATTCTGAGGATGGGTAGCTCCTTTAACCAATACAGCAAGGTTATTGGTTCACAAGATTCACACTGCTGTTGGCTCTGGTGCTCCTATGATCTACTGATTTCCTGTGTAAAGTGACTATGAAGAAGCCCACACCACCATTTCTAATTCATTCTGCCTGCATAAAGGATCTTGAAATGACAAAAATGTAAATCTACATCAATACTAATCCATTTATTTTGTGCTTTGCCATGCCTCTTCCATAGTAGTAATATTTCCTTGAACATCAGCACCAGTGTATTTGAGTCATTTGCCAACCTGCACACCACCGTGCCCAACTGAAATAGGTCAGAAAGTTGCATCTTTTGGTCTTTAACCTGATAGCACATTCACTTATCTCTTCAAAGGGTCAAATTATGCATATTATCAAAGTATACAAGAGTGTTCCAGCCATTTACTGCACATATCAAGTCTGTAACTCACAAAAATCTGAGGAGACTGGATTAAAATGTCACCTTAACATTTTTCAATATCCTTATAAGAGACCTCACGCTTGGTTTGCAGTGCGAATAAACCCATTATGATTTCATTTGTCTCTGTCCCTGTGCCCAGTGGACTAACACTCTTTAACGTTGCTTTGTTCTGTGTCCTCTCTCAGCACCTCAGTTACGTCATCTGCCCTCAGCAATATCTCCGCATGTTCTACATACGCAACAGAGGGTGTTACCTCTCATATTTTTCTTGTTCACCAACATACCTGCCATGCCCATTGCCTGCCATCACTACTGCTCCATAAAGATATACCTTGTCTCTTCCCTCTCCACTTGATAATTCTTCATGGTCCATCCGTAGTAGCAATAGCCCAAATTTGTAACCAGGGTTACATCCATGGGTTGCTCTGTACTGGTGTTCAACAAGCAGCAAGAACAGAGCTTTCAACCAAATATCCTTTATTGAAAGAAACACCACCCAATGAACAGCAGTGATTGATATAATAATGTACTGAAAGTCATGGCACTAGTACACCTGGCACTTAAATATACTTACTCACTCAATAGTCTATGTACACATTTGACTATGATTTATTTTATATTATTTAGATATAGTGTGGGACTGGCTCTTCCAGCCCAATGAGCCACTTTGCACAGCCACCCACCTATTTAGTCCTAGCCTAATCATAGGATGTCCACTTAAGCTACTAACCGGTACATCTTTGGAGCGTGTGAGGAAATCAGAGCACCTGGAGGAAACCCACAGGGAGAACATACAAAACTGCGGGGACTAGGCCACAAGCCACAGTGTTGCCTGTTTACAGCTGCCAGGAGCTGGTGCTCTCCAGCAGGGGCAGTGTGGCATGGCATCCAGGTAGAAGACAGTACCGCCCCCCAGTGTCCACTTGGCAGAAGACACGCTGTACTGTGGTCGACTGCAGATTTCTGCAGCATTCATGGCTCGGGTATGGACTTTTTTTTTGTGTGGCTATATCTTACTGATATCTTCATATGCTTGCTATCTTGTATGTGCTACATGTGATTTGTGCTGTGTGACTGAGTACTGCATTTTGGATTTTGGCCCTGGAGTAATACTGTCTCGTTTGGATGTTCATATATGGTTGAATTGAAATTGAACTCCTTACATGTAGCAATTACTTTGTCCTGAGACTTCAGCTCAAGTACAATGAGTATAATATTACAGCAATACTGCAACTACATTGCAAGCCTCTCTAGGATGATATCTCTGATGTTGAAGTACTATTCATAGCTAGCAATTTAGTAGGTATACAATGTAGCCTGAAGCACATGTCATAAGTCAGAATGATGAGTGCTTTTTTTAAAATGGGTTTCCAACCTCCCATATAGCCATTGCAACATACATTGTGCTTACATATCACAGAGTTTGCGACACAAGTTCTTACAATGTTCTCCAAACTGATGTGTTAAACTTTCTGCAAATTGGTATCTAATGTAAGGCCTATTTGTGTTTTATAATAATGATCTAGAGGTAAAGAATGGTGAATAATTGCAGGAGAAAACAATTGGACATTGTATAGGAAATTATGAGTAATTATGCTATAGGACTTAATCTAGAAGTCCGGACCAAGGATATGGAGAAAACCACATGGTATCATCTCGTTTTTGGATACATCTGACTGGCACTGGTCACTTTGTTAACTGAGCACTTTGGTCATCTCAACTACTTTGTCACCATTTTCCCCACAATCACCCACAAATATTTCACCCACAAATATTTCACCCATTCCTACCCCTAAAACCCAGAGGGTCCTCAGATGATTGTGCCTGGCATTCAAAACCTCCCTTCAAAACTGATTTATCTTAAATTATAAAGTGTTGGTGTTTGCTAATGAGAGAGCAGTTGGTTACATTTCTGGTGAAGAGGCAAATACTGGGCAGTTGTAACTGAGTAAAAAGGAGAGACAGGGAATGAATCTGAGCACTGTGGGATGAAGGCACACACATCCTCTTCCTGCCTCTGAGGAATTTAAAACCCTAAAACTTGGTGTCAAGACCCTTTTCTGCTTTATGTTTTAGCAGGCAGTTTAAATCATTTAAACTTTTCTTTCCCTAACTGTGTGGAGGAACAGGCTTGATAGTTAAAGGTACTGTGGGACTTTGAAAGGATTAACGGAATGATTATTACATTGGAACAGCACAGCCTCTGTGAATGGCATTAATAAAATACCATTTTCTGTTGCTACCTAATGCTCAAGTTCCAAAGAATATATAGTACCGAAAAGGGCTATTTTATGCTATCTCATTTCAGGGCAAGAAGCTGATTCTGCCTGATTTCCCACACAGCTTAATATTTCAGTTTGACCATCTTGTGTCTCCTGGCACCAGGTGTTAAGTAAGTTCTGGCAAAAGGAAGGAAGCAGTCATTATTGGGTGTGAGGGAGAGTGATTAGAAGATGTAGCAATTACATACTGGAGTGGCCATTTCGTGTTTGAACTGGTGCAGTGCCATGAAGTTTAATAGTAGCTTTGTGATTTATGATACATTGGTTAATGACATGTTACTGGTCATAATAGTAACAGGCTGTTTGGTAGATATGCAACCATTCCAAGTCTTGGTCTATTCTCAACAGTTTTCCCTCAAATCCCTTTTCTTCATCCAAATATCCCATTTAGTTATGAAGGCTGGCACAGTTTTAATTTCTGCCACTGGCATCGTAAGTGCACTAACCTTCCTCCAGCCTAAGACTGCTCTGGATGTGTTTCTAATTTTCTGTTCTCACACCTCAACTGGTGACAACAAAAAAAAAAATGAAGAAAATAAATTTACCCATTAAATCCAGAAAATGCTGAAAGCACTCAGCTTGTCAGGAAGCATCTACAGGAAGAGAAACAGTTAATGTTTCATGTCTGGAACTGTGGAGAGGAAACAAGTGAGCTTTCAGCAGCAGAGGAGGTTGTTGGGGGGGGCGGTGGTGGTGTTGGCATATGGTTAGAACAAAGGTAGAACCAAATCATCTGATGTGGTAGATAAGGGACAGTAAAGATCAGAATAAGCTACTTTGTCTGTGTAATATGTTGCAGTAATCCTCATTGTAACAGTACGAGCAGCCAGAAGCTCAGATTCAGTCCTGCAAACTGTGTGTGGCTGTTCCACAAGGCAGTTTGCATTTGGTTTCTCCACTGTAGAGGAAGCCATCTTGTGAACACCAATTGTAGTACATTAGATTGGAAGTTAATTGGGTGTCACAGTGCCAGTGATCAAATGATTGGAGTTTAATTCCAGCACCTATCCGGAAGGAGATTGTATGTTCACCCTGTGACCACTTGGAGGTTCTCTGGTTGCTTCAGTTTCCTCCCACATTCCATAAATACATACAAGGCCATAAGACATAGGAGCCATTCGGCCCATCGAGTAAACTCCACCATTCCATCACTGAATATGAGGTCACAAATGCCAGTTTTTAGCTTTATTTCATTTTAAACATTTGCAAACAAAATATTTTTCCATCTATTTAGATCGTCACCTATTTACTTGTTACCTGTGTTCCGGTCCATATGGTTTTGCTCTTCTATCAGTGAAAATTACAACCTCTTTGTCACATTTTTATTAGTGACTGTTTCTGTCATACCCAAGCGCACTCTCCCAGCTGCTTTTGATACATGGACAACCATTCCTAGTAAATGGCCCATATCACGGCTTTCCATAATGAAGCCCTCATTATCTGTGTATGTATCAGGATACACAAGTTGAAAAAGAAATGTGTCGATTTATTTACTTTTTTTCATGCAAAATCAGTATGAGGGAATTTTATTCCATGTCCTAAATTTTTGGGTAGTGATTTGTGAATTCCATAAGGGCAAATGTCCATTATGTAAGCACAGAGGTTATCTGTATTCTGTTGTTGATAAATATAATAAATGTGAACTGTCTGTGATAACAACTCAGACAATACCATCTCCTAATTACTCTGAATTAAATAAAGACAGAGCCATTTGCACTTTATCTGTATTGATATCTGGTCCTCTGGTTCCTGCACGGTCATACCAAAACCCCCACATAGGACTGAGGAGGGCTGGTTTAATGGGCTAATAGCCACAGTCTAGCAACAGTTTGGTGATCAGCATTAAATTTGAGAAAGTGAATACAGTGTTATGGTCAGTAGTAGAAAATGGAACAATAAGATGTATAATAAATAAGTGTAGCTGCTATCTAATTGTAACTCTGGCTGCAAAAGGAGAAGGTGGGGTATGGGGCTAGGACCCCCATCCTGTAAAAACACAGAGCTACAGAAATGCCAACAGAAGATCCAAAGGCCTCATCCCTGGGAGAGGAAGGATACACCAACTTGGGCTGCACCTGGAGACAATGTAAAAGACTGGCCAGGATAGAGGACTTTCGTGAACTACTGTTGTCAGCCTATGCCCCAATTGAGGTGATAGGCTTAAACACCACCCTACCCAATTGTAAATGGTATACTGTTCAGTCTAAATCCTTCATACAAATTAAAATTTGCTTTGCCATCTTCAGCTTGCAGCCAAACTAGTTGTGAATAACTAACACCATTAGTGACAAGTGCTATGTGTTGTATTATTTTGTGTTAGCTGTAGATAGGTGACTGGACGGTAGAAATAGCTCTATGATTGATTACAGCACCAGCAATTTTAGATTTTCTAAAATAAAACTTATATCAGTAAAATATGATCAGATCTATGTAAACTCCATCGCCCAATAGTCGGTACTAGAGAAAATGCAGACTAAAAAAAAAACTGAAGTTTTTTTCCACTCATTTGCAGTTTTGGTTTCTGGGTCAACAAATTCACAGCTTTAATCACTTCAATCCAACAAACTAAACCAGTTCATTTTGGTTATCCTAGAGGCCTGTGGCACTCTTGGCAATGGGGACCCATCAACTGTGCATCCATAGTCATTCTCCCTCCCAGTGCAAAGCGTGCACGGCTATTAACAGATATCAAAACTGAGCTTCCATCAATTGGATCTGACATGTTGCTACTTGAGCATGTAACATTGCTGACTTGAATTTATATTCAACCTTAAAGATAACTCAGTTAACTCAGCATTTCCCATGCTCTGCTCTTATTATTCATTCACTCCAGTACTGGTACGGGATATAAAAGTATTTCACTAAAGTTCTTTTGAAAAAGAGTGGGACAAAGCTTTTCTTTAGAGAATTTTGCATCAAATCACAAGTTTCAAAATAATCTTTACATTTCTATAAATTCAACAGTTCATTAAGCACAAAGCAGATGCTCATTTCCCTTTATTAAAACTGAAATTTTACCCAGAAATTTACCAGAGAGACTAATACTAAATTGTGGTGAAAATCATGCCAATAGCTTTAACAAACTATTTAAAAACTGAAAATAACAGCCAGACTGCTTTATATACGTTAATTTAATTTTTTTTAAACAATATTAAGTATTTTTAATCAGAGGGAGATATTGTTTTATCAGAAGTCAGGTTGCATATCTGTAAGCCAGTGTAAAGTGTTCTGAGGGGGATTTCCAGATTGGTGTGGTGTTTCCCCATGCAATTTATTTCCATGATGTAAAATGTTTTATTCTTATGGGAACAGTTAGTGCTGTCCCATGAGTTATTACCCAACTAGAAATCACATTGATGGAGGGGAAGCAATGACCAGAGCTGAAGTACAAACTGTTCAGTCACCTAGTTTAACAGTGGAGCAAGTGAGCTTTATGACCGCAGCAGCCATGTTCTCCTACTGAACTAATTGGCATGTTAACCCAGTTGAGTATTGATTAGAATGACTCACATTACTGAAGTTTCCCTAATTATTTCAGTAATAATGTAATTTGATTGAAGGAGCATAATGTTACTATTCTTTTGTGCATGCTTTATTTAGTTTCAAGAAATATATTAATTCAGATAGCAATTCACTTTCTCCCTCCATCTTAATTGACCTATAAGTGAAAATTGTTTGTAAGTTTGTTGAATCCTTATTTTTTTGCTGAATATTAAAGCTCAGTCTTAATTGTTTCAATTTATTGATGATCAGAAGAGTGATGCAACTTAATTTTATAATATAACTTTAATTAGACATTCATTAATGTTCTGATCTGAATAAATGATTTGTCATAAGCATTACCACAGGCCACAGGAGGCGGTGAAGGGGATACCAATCGTAAACTAGTATTCTCATTTTACAAATATTTCCTTTTAGAAATATTAAAAGGAATAAATACAAATCCTTTAACTAAATTTCAAATGCCACTACTCTTCCTGAGCATGGTTTGTATATCACGGTTTGTTTGTCTGAAGCCTTGTTCAACTTAAGTTGAAAGCTGGGAGGATTTGAATACAGGCAACATCCTCATTATTTTACACATTGAATGGTTTGATACATATAATGACTATTTCCTTCATAAAGGAAATGGAAACAAGTTGTGCTGCAAGCTTTTGCACATATTGATCATATGTGCCCTTGCTCTCTTCACTTGTCACTTAACAGTACGCACATTGGATTCTGTAGAAAGTGAGTACTGAAAATATTATTAATTCAGTCAGCCAAAATGCTACATCAGTTCTTTAACTGCCAGGGTTGGCCAAAGTAATCAAAGAAATGTTGTAATTATTCAAGAAAATCCTGATGAATTGAGATTGATTCACGAACAAGAGAAAATCTGCAGATGCTGGAAATGCTTCTCTCAATTCCTCTGTCTCTGCTGCATCTGCTCTCAGGATGAAGCTTTTCATTCTGCAATGAAGGGGCTTCCCTTCCTCCACCATCAGCTCTACCCTCAACCATATCTCTTCCATTTCATGCACATCTGCTCTTACCCCATCTTCCCACTACCCTACCAGGGATAGGGTTCCTCTTGTCCTCACCTACCACCCAACCAGCCTCCACATCCAGCACATAATTCTCCAAAACTTCTTCCATCTCCAATGGGATCCCACCACTAAGCACATCTTTCCCTCCCCACCATTTTCTGCTTTCCTTTGTCCATTCGTCCATCCCCACTGATCTCCCTCTTTGCACTTATCCTTGAAAGTGGAACAGGTGCTACACCTGCCCCAACACCTCCTCCTTCACTTGCATTCAGGGCCCCAAACAGTCCTTCCAGATGAGACGATACTTCACCTGTGAGCCTGTCGGAGTCACATACTGTGTTCGGTGCTCCTGGTGTGGCCCCCTGTGAAACGGTGAGACCCGACGTAGATTGGGAGACCGCTTCGCCAAGCATCTGCACTCCATCCACCAGAACAAGCTGGGTTTTCCAGTGACCACCCATTTTATTTCCACTTCCCATTCTCATTCTGTAATTAGGCTACACTTAGGTTGGAGGAACAACATCTTATCTCCTGTTTGGGTAGCCTCCAACCTGATGGCATTAATGTGGATTTCTCAAACTTTTGGTAATGCCCCCCCCTTCATCATTTCCCAACCCCTTTTCCCTCTCTCACCTTACCTGCTTGCCCACCCATCATCTCCCTCTGGTGCTCCTCCCCCTTTTCTTTCTTCCATGGCCTTCTGTCTCTTTCACCAATCAACTTCCCAGCTCTTTATTTCATCTCTCCCCCTCCAGGTTTCACCCATTACCTGGTGTTTCTCTCTTCCTCCCTCCTCCTACCTTTTAAAATCTACATCTTTTTGTCCAGTCTTGCACGTGGCCAAGTGGTTAAGGCTTTTGTCTAGTGATCTGAAGGTCGCTAGTTCGAGCCTCAGCTGTGGCAGCGTGTTTGTGTCCTTGAGCAAGGCACTTCACCACACATTGCTCTAGCGAGGAGTGGCGCCCCACACAGACTTCCAATCTGCGCCTTGTAAGGCATGAAAATGCCCGACGTAGGCCTCTCATAGTCTGAGTCGACGTTCCCTACCCCCTCCCCTCCCTTGCCGAAACATTAACTATGCTTTTTCCCCCATGGATGCTGCATGGCCTGCTGAGTTCCTCCAGCATTTTGTGTGTGTTACCCTAATTGGGATTGATTTTCATTTGGGAACAACATCAAAATAACTGCTTGTTTCAGTAGTGATTCTATAATTCTGTTTCTTGGTATTTCAATTGTGTATGAATAATCCTGGCAAAGGAAGCAGTGACTAATCAATATGCTTAGTTTTCTTCAGATTTTATAAGATGTAGCTGAAATCACTAAACAGGCTATTCATACAAGTGGAATTCTTTAATAATAAATCATTTCACTTTAATAGAAAAGGCTCTCAGCTTCTTATGGAAATATTGTTATTCCTCTGTGTCGCAGTATAACCAGGATATCCCTTTGTTCTGGTTATGATAAAATAAGACTTTACTGTTTATTCAGTGTGCAACCAACATGCAAGTGCCATGTTTCAGGGATAGTAACAGAATATCCTTTACCTTGAAGAATAAGATTCAATTAATAAGCACACCTTCCTCAATAAAATCTAAATCCTTTTGCAATAACTAGGGTTATTTCTGGATGTCAGATTATTCTATATTCTGAGAGTTTTACGTTATTTTTAAATAATAAAAATACAGGTTCCCCACTTCTCTTTTTGTTTTCACGCTTTACAGGAATTGTGTGATAACTTACCTATATAGCTGCAAATATTATCCTTCACAATCAGAAGAAAGGTACTGGCTTTTTGGATGACTGTGTGAATATAGAGAACTAAACAGAAATCACCGAGTCATTTTCTGGGAAAGACCAATGTACTCAGTGTACAATGTACTCAATGTACTTATTAAAACAGCATGGTGATAATATCTTTGCCAAAACTTTCAAGTTGGAACAAAAAAATCATGAGTGAAGGGAAAAAGGGCACTGCTAAAATTAATCTGTGTTCTGGCTACTAATTTAGTTTGCGTCAAAAATCAGATTTACATTTTAGTTTTATCAACTTAATTCTGAAGGTGCCTTTGAGGAGTTATATTATTTAGGAATAGTGTTTATTGGGACTTGGATATTGTATCTGAAGTCCTAAGACCACAAGATTATAAGATCATAAAATAAAGGAGCAGAATTACACCATTTGGCCCATCGAATCTGCTCCGCCATTTCATCACAGCTGATCCATTTTCCTCTCAGTCCCAATCTCCTGCCTTTTCCCTGTATCCTTTCATGCCCTGATTAATCAATAATCTATCAACCTCTGCATTAAATACAGTCAATGACTCGGCCTCCGCAGTCACCTTTGGCAATGAATTCCACAGATTCACCACTCTCTGGTTAAAGAAATTCCTCCTCATCTCCATTCTAAATGGACATCTCTCTATTCTGAGGCTGTGTCCTCTGGTCATAGACTCCCCCGTCACAGGAAGCATCCTCTCCATATCCACTCTATCAAGGCCTTTCACCATTCAATAGGTTTCAATGAGATCCTCTATCATTCTTCTAAATTTAGCAAGTACAGGCCCAGAGCCATCAAATGCTCCTCATATGATAAACCTTTCAATAAAAGAATTATTTTTGTGAACCTCCTTTGAACCGTCTCCAATATCAGCATATCCTTTCTTAGATAAGAGCCCAAAACTACTCACAGTATCCCAAGTGAGGCCTCACCATTGACTTATAAAGCCTCAACATTAATTACATCCTTGCTTTTGATATTTCACTGCTCTTGAAATGAATGTTAACATTACATTTGTCTTTCACACCACCGACTCAACTTGCATCCTGTACAAGGGCACCCAAGTCTCTTTGCCCCTCAAATTCTTCTTCATCATGCTTGTTTTACAGTTTAAATTGTCAATAATCTTTAATCCTCTAGGGATAAAAATAGAGCATGTGGAATAGATATTCAGCTAGAATGGAAGAGTTGGGCCTCCCGGTAGCCGACACAAAATGCTGGGCAAGTGTTATTTAGCTTCCAAACACTTCTTTCCTTAAAGTTGCAATCAAGATAACAGAATAGGTGGAGGCTTTCATCGGATTTTGGGCAGAGCAACTTGCTGGGAAAAAGTAATCTTACTCCAGCTGTGTAACAGATTATATGTAGGTAGGTACCATATATACTGTACAAGTTGAGGAAATGCAATTTATAAGCCAGACTTAAAACTGAATCAGACACGTAAATGAATGCTCAAGAACTCTATTATATTTTCAGTTGTTGGTTGGTTCTTTCTCTGGGGATTGGAACTCAACGCTTTAGCCTCATGGTGACTAGTCAACTTCTACCGCTTCAGATCAGTACTTAGTGCTCCATCTTTAAGCATTGTCAGCAGATGATTCCACAGCAAAAGACCTCGCAACAGAACACAACACTCTCTGAATAAATAAATCAAGCATGGATTACCAGCTGTGAGGTAGACATAGAAAAAACTGTACAGTATGAACAATTACACAAAAGGTGCTGAGGCTAACTGTACTATTCTAAGCAAACATGTAACAGCAAACCTGAAGAGAAGAACTTTTCCATTGCCTCAGCCTCTACATTTATTTAATGTTTCTGGTAATGAGCTAGAGCCAGCTCCTACATTAACACCACTATTTATTTTCAGAAATGCAGAAAGCACCTGAATCAGATAGATGGTTTCTTTTTTCCCCAGTGAGGTGAGCCTAGAGCAAAGAGGAAGGTGATGAAGTTGAGCAGGGAGAAATTTAAACGAAAGCTGAGGGGCAAGTTTCTCACGTGGTTCTCTGTAACAAGCTGCCAGAGGAGGTGGTGGAGACAGACGCAACTGTAATGTTTCAAAGGAATTTGTACAGGTACACAGATAGGAAAAACACTAAGTGATACTGGTATAATGCCGACAAATATAATTAGCAAAGGTACTGTATGCATCATGGACAACACATATGAGATCGGCCAAAATGTCCCATTTCTGTGCTGTACAATTCTATAGTTTTCTATGAATATTTCAGTTTTTTGTTTCTTTTTTTGGTTTATGTTTGAGTAGTTTCTTCAGTTTACTAGCAGATGACAAAATTGGCTATTCTGCTCATTTAAAAAATGCTTAATTCACAACATTCATCAATTTTTGCTCTTTAAGTTCCAATTAAATAAAAAACAGCAATTAATAAAAAACAGTTTAGTTCAGACTGCAACTTAGTTAGTTCTTGAAAAATATCTTTTTTTAAAAAACTTTCTCACAATAACATTGTTTCTTGTCCCATTTCTCTCTGCTCTTTTACTCTTGATGGTCTTGCATCAGTGGACTCCCTGTTTGTTGCAAAAGCCAGTGCAGCATTCTTAAAACAAGATAAATAAAAGTACAAATGCTGCATGATTGAAGAAAAACACAATAAAACGTAGAACGGTACAGCACAACACAGGCCTAACAGCCTACAATGTTGTGCCAGCCTGTGGACCTACTCTAAGATCAATCCAACCCTTCCCTCCAACATAGCCCTCCATTTTTCTGTCATCTGTGTGCCTCTCTATATTAAATATCCATAATGTATCTGCCTCTACCCATACACTCTCTTAACTTACCTCTAACATCCCCCTTGTACTTCCCTCCAAAGCAAGCACAGAGTTTTCCATTGGTATTTTACACCCAAGGAAAAAAAAAATCTCTATAAATAAAGTAGAAATTTAAAAAAATCTGTATATATTAATATCCTTTAGCAAAAATCTCCCTTAAATTCTCATTCTGGACAAAGACTGTGGATAAAAATTTCCCGCCATATAACAAGCATTATTCAAGGCTTGCTGGATTTTTAAAAAAATGCAACACACACAAAAATGCTGGAGGAACTCAGCAGGTCAGGCAGCATCTATGGAAAGGAATAAACAATCAACAATTCAGGCCAAGACCCTTCTTCAGGACTGGAAAGGAAGGTGGAAGACACCAGAGTAAAAAGGTGGGGGAGTGGGGTGGGGAAGGAGGCTAGCTAGAAGATGATAGGTGAAGCCAGGTGGGTAGGAAAGGTAAAGGGCTGGAGAGGAAGGAATCTGATAGGAGAGGACAGTGGATCATAGGAGAAAGAGAAGGAGGAGGGGACCCAGGGGACGTAATAGGCAGGTGAAAAGAAGTAAGAGGCCAGATGAGGAAGAGGAGAGGGGAGTGGGGAGAGACTTTTTTACTGGAAGGAGAAATTGATATTCATGCCATCAGGTTGGAGGCTACCCAGAAGGACAATAAGGTACTTTTCCTCCACTGTGAGGGTGCCCTCATCTTGGCATAAGAGGAAGACATGGACCGACATGTTGGAACAGGAATGGGAATCAGAATTCAAGTGTTTGGGAAATTTCTGCTTCTGACAGATGGAGCAGAGATATTCAACGAGTGGTCCCCTAACTTGCAATGGTGTCACCAAAGTAGAGGAGGCCATACTGGGAACAGTGGACACAATAGATGACCCCGGTAGATTCATTGGTGAAGTGTTGCCTCATCTGGAAGAACTGTTTGAGGCCCTGAGTGGTGGTGAGGAAAGAGGCAAATGGACAGGTGTAGCACTTAGGCCATGTGCAGGGATAAATACTGGGGGGGCGGGTGGCGGGGAGATTAGTCGGGAGGGTGGAATGGATAAGGGAAAGTGGAGAGGGGTTGAGGTAAAGATATGTTTAGTGGCAGGCTTCCTTTGGAGATGGCAGAAGTTACAGAGGATGATGTGTTGGATGCAGAAATTCATGGGGTGGTAGTTAAGAAATAGGGGAAATCTCACTGTAAAGGTGCAGGAAGATGGGGTGAGCATGGATGTTCATGAAATAGAGAAGATGTGGGTGAGGCTGGGGGGGCGGCTAGCTTGGGTCTCTAGGGTTATAGAGCACCTACAGCACAACACATGTCCTTCGGCCCACAAAGTTGTGCCGAACATGTCCCTACCTTAGAAATTACTAGGGTTACCCATAGCCCTCTATTTTACTAAGCTCCATGTACCTATCCAAAAGTCACTTAAAAGACCCTATCGTATTCACCTCCTCCACTGTTGCCGGCAGCCCATTCCACACACTCACCACTCTTGGTGTAAAAAAAATTACCCCTGACATCTCCGTACCTGCTCCCCAGCACCTTAAACCTGTGTCCTCTTGTGGCAGCCATTTCAGCCCTGGGAAAAAGCCTCTGACTATCCACATGATGAATGCCTCTCATCATCTTATACACCTCTATCAGGTCAGCTCTCATCCTCCATCGCTCTAAGGAGAAAAGGTCGAGTTCACTCAACCTGTTTTCATAAGGCATGCTTCCCAATCCAGGCAACATCCTTGTAAATCTCTCCTGCACCCTTTCTATGGCTTCCACATCCTTCCTGTAGTGAGGCGAACAGAACTGAGCAGTACTCCAAGTGGGGTCTGACCACAGTCCTATATAGCTGCAACATTACTTCTCGGCTCCTAAATTCAGTTCCATGATTAATGAAGGCCAATACACCGTATGCCTTCTTAACCACAGAGTCAACCTGCACAGCTCCTTTGAGCATCCTATGAACTCTGACTCCAAGATCCCTCTGATCCTCCACACTGCTAAGAGTCTTGCCATTAATACTACATTCTGCCATCATATTTGAATTTTGGTTTCCTGATATTATTGAATGTCATTTTGTTTCAACTAAATGGAAATAACAAACGACCCTTGAGAAAAGATTAATGATAGGGGATGTATAAAGTTCTTGTGAAGAGTGAAAGGAAATGGCATTAGCATAAAAAGATAAAAAGATTCTGTCTTTCTGACTTTTTGTCCTCCAGAACCATTGGAAGGGCTATACAACAGAAATCTTTCAACCTCTATAGAAGAATACTTGTGACACTTTTCAGTATTTCAGTAGTTACTTTATATGCCACTTAGAACCTTGATAAGTTTCCAAAAAAACTTCATAGCCTGTTATAAATTAATCATTTATTCTACCAGGCTGCTTCCATGCCTTAGTTTTATTCCATATATTGTGAATTTAATAAATAGTCCATGAGTTGGGAGCATGAATTCTGACTATTTTGCCTGACATCTATCCCAAGCATTAAGCACTTGTAGAGCTCAATGGAAACTTGCATGGAAGGAGTTTTTTTATATTTAAATCTGCCAGTTACAAATATTGTTTAATAATATTTATAAGTCAGAAGTAAGAACAGCTTGCTGCAATGTGTCAATCCGAAATCACCGAACTGTTGGCTTTCTTTAGTTTTAGAAATATTCTAATATGTCTTGATTCTAGTTATTAAAACATCTATTATGGATGCATCTATTTCTCAGAATAATCGCTATTTCAATCCATCCCAAGGGTTGCGTGCTTATCATCTCAAACTTGCATGTTTTTCCTTGTAACCAATATTGACAGAATAAATGTGATTATGGACTCCTGCAGTGAGTTACTGGAGAGTAACAGTGAATTTTAAACCAGTAATTCACTCAATGGAATTCAGTTGTTTAATAAAAATATTGAGAAGCCGGCACAATTATTACAAACCTGCTTTTAACTCAACATTGCTTGATTTTAAAATATTATTAATTGCCAAGGGAGATGGTTACATTCTCTGATGTTGAAGGTGGGCACAACTATGAGGAGTAATTTTGCCTAAATTTTGTCCATGGCTTCTTGTGCATAAATACAAACAGCTTAATTATTGGTCAAAAACGGAAAGGAATTCTGCAAGCATCACCACTTCTGATTTTATACTGGAAGAATGCCATTGATGAACCAGCTAAAGATGGTGAGGATATTGGATATCATCTGATAGAACTCCATCTGTAAACTCCCGAGTCTGGGCTGATTGGTCTCCAACAGTCACAGCAGCCTCTTTTATGATGTGTGACCGGATGGAAGAAAGTTTTCCCCCGATACTCACTAAATTCAAATTCACTAGGTTGCTTGAACCTATGCTTCGTTAAATGTTGCCTTAATGTTAAAAACTTTAAGCTTTAGTTCATTTGTTCATGATTGCTTTCAATTAGTTTTTGGGCAAGAAGCCTGGACAGAAACAGTGAATAAGTGCCACTTCATAGTACCTTGGACAACAATTGCCATTAATTAGATTGTCCTGCTTTTGTGAACAGGGCATACCCAAGCTATTTTCCATTTTTAGTTGGCACCAGCTGAGTAATTATACTGAAGTAACATAGATAGACATATAACAGCAGGCCTATGACAATACCTCGCTGTTTTCTAAGTCCAGGTTGTCCACTTGTATCTTCATACATTTGACATAAAATAAAGTTAGCTAAAGATTGATTTTTTGATGGTTTGGACCTAAACAAATTATCTTTGTATTTCTGGCTGGAGATGTTTCACCTTTGTACTTACATGCTGGATCACACCAGAATTGAGAACAATGATGCCTGTCCACCCAGAAGTTTGTTATTTAGTAAGCCTGCAGAGCCTTCATCTGATCTGTTGTTTCTGGAGCTACTTTGCTCTGCCGAAAATATGCTGCTTCTACAGTTCAGTATGCAGTGCCTTGTCTTGAGAATTAACCAAATAGCACTTCGCTTTTTTTAAAGTATCTGTTCAGCAATGTTCCTGAATGTTCTTCTGTGATCTTAGATACAGATTTGAGAGTCATATTAAAATAATAAATGTGTAGTTAGAAATGGCTGGTCATTACCAACTTTTGTCAAATATAAGGAACTGTTTATTTTAAGGGTAAGTGTTTTCAGCAATGTGGACGGTACTTTAAAGTCATCTACATTTTCTACGTTCAAATTAATTGAATTTGTTGGCCAACAAGCAACTGACGAAAGTCTTGGATCAGAAAAGTTGATCCTTTCTCTGTCCACAGAGGCTGAATGATTCGCTGAGTGTTTTTCAGCATTTTCCGTTTTTTTTATTCCTGAAAGGCAATTCTTTATCCTGGTCCTCTGGAATTCCTTTTGATTTGGTTTGAATATTTTGAGAATGGACAACATACTGCACAGAATCCAATTCATAATTCTTTAAAAAGAACATTTCCTATATGAATAACTATAAATGAAATATTCATTATATAGTAAATACTGTGTTTTATCATTGATTCCCTTCTTTAAAAACGTATTATTATATATATTTAAAGACAATGATTGCCCAACAATTTAGATGATAGTAAATTAATAAAACATGCAAGGTAGGAATTCCTTCTTATTCAACGTGAAAACTGACCAGATACATTTTGATTTCATATAAACCAGATGTTGGAGAGTTATTTTTAAACGGTTTCACCATTCTTACATATACAAAGAGAAGATCTAAATACTGCTTACCACGACGTGACTTGCGAATGACTCTTTCAACTCTTCGCTATTATAGTCAATGCAAAAATGAAGCGGCTCCACGGAGAAATGCCTGGTGTGAGTAAAACGGAAAAGTCAGTCTGTGAGAGTGGCTGTTCCAAAATATATATATATGTATGTAAAAGAATAATCGAGCCCACCCTTTTCAAAGGGCAATTCCTCAGATATATAGTTAGTTTTTCACCGGAACCTCGTTAAAACGTTTCAAACCCACGGATTTCTCTAAACTGAGTGGAGATGAACTGAACATCCCATTCCCACCCCTTACGTGATGTCGCAATTACGAGGATTCCCTCGTTTACCGAGCCGCCTCGCAGCAAAGGGTAAACATACTCCCACGTAACGCAGGAGGAAGCCCTACGGGAAAGCCTCGGCAAAGGGTGAAGCCTCAGCCTACACCGGTGGAAAACTTTACATCAGCAACAACGGCAACAATATTACTGAGCTGTAATTTACAGTAAGAATAGCTACTAAATCCCTCCCTACCATTTTTTTTATATTGACCGTAAATGGCCGTTTCTTTTTACAAAATGAGTATGTAGGTTTATTGAACTTTTTGTATCAAATGACACAGTTTTACCTACAACTTCTCAGAAAGAAGTGGTGCTGCTGTCTCTCACTGTATTTCGAGCCCAGACCGGAGGATGAAACTGAATATCAGTCCCCACCTCCATTTCCTCGGCTGTTCAGTGAAATTCAGTTACATTAATTGATGCTTAAAGAGATCATTGTGGCTGAAAGGTGTAGCCATGGGCACTCACATGGGTCTATGCCCGCCTTTTTGTCGGTTACGTGGAACAGTCTATGTTCCAAGCCTACACAGGTGTTAATGCCCCAACATTTCCTACACTACATCCTACTTCCTGCATCCATGCTGATTTCTTCGACTTTATCAACTTTGCCTCCAACTTCCACCTTGCCCTCAAATTTACCTGGTCCATTTCCGAGGCCTCCCTCCCCTTTCTCCATCTGTCTCTGTCGCTGGAGACATCTTATCCGCTTGTGTCTTTTACAAACTCAGTGACTCTCACAGCTACCTGGACTGTAACTCTTCCCACATTGTTTCTTGTAAAAACGTCACCTCCTTCTCTCAATTCCTCCGTCTCCGCCGCATCTGCTCTCAGAATGAGGATTTTCATTCCAGAACGAAGAAGACATCCTCCTCCTTTAAAAAAAGACTTGCCTTCATCAACGCTGCCCTCATCCGCATCTCTTCCATTTCGCGCAAGTCTGCCCTCACCCCATCCTCCCAGGGATAGGGCTCCTTTTGTCCTCACCTACTGCCTCATTAGCCTCCGCGTCCAGCACATAATTCTCTGTAATTTCCGCCATCTCCCGCGGGATCACACTACCAAGCACATCACCCCACCTCCCCCTTTCTGCTTTCCGCAGGGATCGCTCCGTACACGCGAATCTCTTGTCCATTCGTCCCTCCCCACTGACATCCCTTCGGGTACTTAACCTTGCAAGCAGAGCAAGTGCTACACCAGCCCCTACACCTCCTTCCTCACTACCATTCAGGGCCCCAAACAGTCCTTTCAGGTGAGGCGACACTTCACCCGTGAGTCTGTCAGGGCCATCTACAGTATCCGGTGTGGTCTCCTGTATTTCGGTGAGACCCGATGTAGGGTAGGAGACCGATTCACCGAGCACCTGTGCTCCGTCAGCCAGAAAAAAAGCGGGATGTCCCAGTGGCCACCCACTTCAATTCTAATTCCCATTCCCATTCCCATATGTCCATCCATGACAGCTTCTACTGCCACGATGCGGCTACGCTCAAGATATATTCTGCCTGGGTAGTCTCCAACCTGATGGCATGAGTATGGATTTCTCGAACTTCCTGTAATGCCCCACCTCCTCCTCCTCTCCTTCACAATTCCCCATTCCCTTTCCCCTCCCCCTCTCTCCTTATCTCCTTACCTGCCCATCTCTTCCCCTTCCCTTTCCCTTTCTTTTACCGTGTTTGTCCTCTTCTATCAGATTCCCCCGTCTCCAGCTCTTTATCTGTTTCACCAGCTCTTTAATTGACCCCCACCCCTCCCAGTTTCACCTATTGCCTTCTATTTCTTCCTCACCTCCCCCATCTTAATCTGACTTCTCATCTTTTTTTCTCCAGTCCTGGATGAAGGGTTTCGGCCTGAAACAGCAACTGTTTATTCTTTTCCATAGCTGTTGCCTGGCCTGCTTAGTTCCTCCTGCATTGTGTGTGTGTTGATTGTGGCTGAATTAACGGGTGATCATTTAATGCATCATTATACTTGTGTGAATCCCTTCGTGCCTTCCTCCACAGTAATGCATTTATATTTCAAACTTCCAGCATCTGCATTTAATTTGCCACCTAGCTGCCAGACATCAGATTATTTTTTTGCAGAGATGTTAAGTCATGAACCATTTAATGTTGGGAGTTAATGTTGTTTCCAAGTCAGGATGGTGTATGGTTCTGTCACAACCAGGGACAATTTAAAGGGAAAGGGATTTTTTGTTAGTATGTGGACTGTATTTTCTGAGTGTCACCTCATGAATATGCAATATTCCTGGATTGTTTACATTTTATGTCTAATAGTTTGTCTTTGCTCTAGCTCTGGGCTTTCACCTTGTATTGCCGGTGTCTCATTTGGGATCATGGGGATTTTTAAGATCTCTTTATAATGATCACTTTTGTTCAATTTGCGATTACTTAATTAGCACAGTATTTCAATGTCTTGCACTGTAGTTCTTGGCTTTGGGGATTATTGTGTCATCTGGACACCTATGTTGTCTGACTGGTACTGAATTCCTACATGCTCCAGGGTGTATTTCAGGGGGGCATGCCGACCCCTCCTTGTTTGGTTGTTGTGGATCCTTGTCTGGCAGGGCCAGATTAAGCTCGTGCGGGGCCTGTAGCATATGTTATAAAGGAGCCCTAAATTTAAAAAATGCACATAAGTATTAAAACATAAATTATTTACTTGCATAGTAAAGTAATTCAATTTTTTCATTTGCTATACAGCCAGATAATATGACAAATGCCTGACACTTCCGTAATAGTATTACTTACATGTAGGTATCAATTTCAAATGTCAAAAGTAACAAAACTACAATTTCAAAGTTACATTTTCTAGATCTAGCATGAGCAAATTTGTTGATGATACTGGAAATATCTATTTCACGCAGAAGTTCATGTTTGATGCCCATTAGAGTGAGATTGTTCAATCTGTTTTGACCCATGGTGCTCCTTAGTTCATTTTTAATCCTTTTCAGTTTTGAAAATGAGCATTCTCCACTGCAGTTGGTAACCATGAGTGAGAAATAGATGCACAAGGCTTTTCTTACATTTGGAAAACATGACTCCAAAGAATTGTCAGTTATCAGATGGTACAACTGTAACTCTACAAGGTCTTGTTTGGCACCAATATGAGAAGAAAGATCAGTTTTCAACAGTTCAGTAAACTGCACAAATTCTTCGTCAAGACTTTCTTCTAGATGTTCCGGATATGATTTAATAAGATTTGATGACCACCTTACGATCTCTTTGGGTGTAAACGACTGTAACTGATGAAGGAATCCAAAAACATCATTCACCTTTAGATAAGTTTTCTGCCTTTTTGACGGGGCAGAAAGCAAGCTGTCAATAATGGCAAGAAATGTTCAGCTTTTAAACTTCTGAAAAGACGTTTGAGACTCAACAAGTGGATCAAGAGTGCTGGAACCACTGAAATAATCGTACGCACGATTTTGCTTGTGTTTTCTTCGAGTTTGCTGTTGATAATCTTCACACTTGGTCAGATCCTTGGCTTTTTGCTCAATGTCTGAAAAAGTAGACCGCATAGCTTGAATATATCCATGCAAGGATTCATAGAGTGCACAAGCTGTGTTCAAGTCTTGGCTAGAAGATTGCAAAGAAGCACCGGTCATTTGAAAATGCTGTAATACTTGATCCCACAATATGACCATTATTCCTGTTTCCAACTTCATCATGGTTGAAAGTAGTCCATGAGCCTGTTGTCGACACTCTGCCTTCTGATCATGTCATGGGCTGGTCCATGAAGTCCACATTCCAATTCACGGTCTGGTCTATTGATCCTTGTTCCGGGTTTTCCTATTTTCTTCCTTGTTTCTGTTGGGTGCCTTAATTGAGGTACCTGATTCTCATTGTGGGCTGGCACATAAATACCTCTCAAACCAAGGATTCCCTGCTGGACTGTTCTCTTCCCTTCCCCTTCCTTCTAAAACCTTCACCGGCAACCTCATCAAGTTTAACTGCCAGAGTGAGACTGCAGCCTTGCCACGCTAAGAGAAGAAACTATCTATTGTTGAGTTTGGAACTGTCTCTTTGTGTCCCTGTGTTTAGTGTCCGTGTTCTGTGTGCGAGTCCTGGCCGTACGTCCTGTGCTTCCCAAGGAGGGGTCCTGACTCTGTGTACCCTGTTCCTGTGCTAAAGTCCAAGGCTCTGTGTTCCTGTGTTCCAAGACCAAGTCCAGGTGCCATGTTCCAGCCCTGTCCAAGTCTGAGCTTCGTGTCCTCACCCAGCACAGGAGTAGCTTGCCCAGCCCGGTGCTGGAGATTCCTCGTCCTGTGCGGGATCGTCCTCATCCAAATCCTCGGCAGTTTACCTCGGCAGCCATCCTGTCCCTGCCTCCTAGAAAGGGTCCTGTCCCTGCGTCCAAGAAAGGGTCCCGGACCTGCATCCTAGGAAGGGTCCCAGCCCTGCGCTCCAAAGAGGAGTCCCAGCTCCATACCCAACAGCCTAACCATGCTGAGTCCAAGAGCCGAGCCAAATCTAGTTCAAGAGCTACGTCCTGTGCTGGAGATTCCTCGCCCAGCCCGGTGTTGGAGTTCCCTCGTCCTGTGCTGGAGATCCCTCGTCCAGTCCAAGCCACGTCCAAGAACCTCGTCCTGTGCAGGAGTTCCACGTCCAGACTTGTAGCCTAGCCTCGTCCAGTCTTGTAGCCACATCTTGTCCTCACCTAGATCGGGGGTCTGAGCCCGAATCAAGACCCAGGTTCCAGGTCCCTCTCCAGTCTCCTTCTTGGAGTCCTAGACCAGGCTCCTCGTTCCTAGTTCCTCATCCGGGGCCCGTGTTTCTAGACCAAGTCTTCGCCCAGGCCCTGAATCTAGTCTAGTCCAGGGTCTGTGTCAACGTCCAGCGTCGTTTCTTCCTTACTCACCTTGCTATCTCGATAACCCCAGTCCTGTTCCTAGTACCTCAGTGTCTGTGTCTTGCATTTGGGTCTGCTCCCAATGCCGTCCTTGCATCAGATCATTGTTATTTGAAATGTCATCCAAGACTTGTTTTATTGCAGAAAAGCTGTGTAAAAGTGCTTTTGTTGCATCAGCACCTGGTATCTGACATTCTTTTCACAATGGGCAAATGAGCACCACCATCAGATAATGCAGCAGAAAGGAGATCCCACCAAAAAGTAGAAGCAGAAAAAAATGAGTACAGGCTTTCTACAAATTGAAAGAAAATTAATGCTTCTTGACAACATTCAGCAGCACATTTTTCAACCAAATTTAGTGAATGTGCAAAACATGGAATGTAATCTGCAAACTCATTCAGCTCTTTAACTCGTGCTCGTAAGCCACTATACTTGCCACTCATGTTGCCGGCATTGTCATAACTTTGACCACGGCAGTCTTTTATATCAATGTCATTTTCTTTTAAAGAGTCAAGTAAACTTTGAGTGAGCTGTTCAGCACTATGACCTTCCATATCCAAAAACTTCACAAATCTTTCAACTGGTCCAGACGACAAAACATAGTGCAGAGTCAAAGTCAGCAGCGCACCTTCCAGCAGTGCACAGCGCATGCTGCAGCGGCTGGGGATCGTGGCAGATAGCACAAAGGCCACCACAACACAGCAAGGAGCCAACATACGCCTGCACACACGCACCATGCAGCATGCAGCATGCAGCTCCCCCACCATGAAAACAACAGCGTTGCCAGATTGTCGTGAGAATACAGTGAGATGCCGATTTCACCAGACTGCAGCTTGCAAGCATTTAGTGCAGGGCCCTTGAAAATGTAGGGCCCGTAGCATATGCTACTTTTGCTACTAGGTTAATCCGGCCCTGTTGTCTCGTGAAACTCAGACCGAACTCTTCAGTGTATTGTGCTCTTCAGGATTCTGTGTAGTTTGCCTGAGTTCTTGTTAGTGTTGCTGGTTAATTTCCATAATAAATTTTTTGCTTTATTTGAATTGCTGACGTCTCTGATTCCTGCACTTGAGTTCGCTAGCGGCCCTCTCAGGTTTAGAGACCAACATTCTGGTGGTGTTGCTCCCATAACTTTCACTGCCAGGTCCTTGAAATTGGTAGTGGTTATTAGTTTGGAAGATGCTGCATACGGAGTCTTTGTGAAATGTTTCAGTGCATCTGGTAGATCCTGCTTCCACTGTGTGTCAATAGTGGAGCGAGTGAATGGTTGTTAATGGGATGCCATGAAGAGAGAAAAAGTTTATTGGATGCACAAAGGAGAAGACTTAGGATATGCTGAAAGCCTTGGAAAATAAACAAAATGTGCATTGATTCCTCAGAATCCATGACACATTCCTGCTCAAAATGAGGAATGTACATGTGGGATGCTATTGAGAACCTCAAGGTCACATGTCTGCAGCACATGGAGTACACCACCTCCTTAACTACTCACTGACCCGTCCCATCAGACTCCTCAAGCACCATCTGATCTCCCGCATCAGTCTCCCAGCCACCACAGAGCCCAATGAAAACAAGTCATCCTTGATCCTAGGAAAGATAGACCCTCTGTTGGAATTAGTGAGAAAGGAATGTCATAGGAGTGGATTAGGTAGCATCCCCTTTACATGTTGCAATGGTTTGCTGAGTTGCTGCCAGGTTGAGCCTCACTCATTGCTTATGCAATAGGAAGTTGATACAGCTGTAAACCACATCTAACCTTTGCTATTATCTGGTGAAATTCTATATCAAGTGGTCAGGTTCCCATTAAATCCAATATCTGGACCTCCTTATCATGTTATCATCCTGTTTCAGGACTGGACAGCCAGCTGCTCTGGTGAGATCTCTGCCAGGAACTTGCAGGTCTGTTCCTCAGCAGAGGTTGGTAAAAGGTGCCACATAGGAGGGAGGCCTAGACCTTGATCAGAAGCCAATGAGAAACACCCCTTGTTTTCCTGACATCAATCAATTTCCTCAAACAGCTGAGAGCTACTGAAAATGCCAGAAGGTAACAATTGGACTCCAAACTGCAATGCTGGAGCCTAGGTCAAATCTGTTCAAGGCCGAATGATTACATGACAATAGATTCCTCCGTCATTACAAACCAAGGCAGCAATCAAATGCCATGATTTAGAGAAAGGTTGGGTAAGACTCCTGGGTAAGACACCATCACTCTTCCCACTGTAGGAGGAGAGTTAAGTTTAAGACTGCTTTGTTCATCTAGCAGATTGCTTCTATGAGCAAACACTCAATGCTATAGAAGTATCAGCATATCTATTCAAATTATGGGAAACAGTAGTCAGTACCTCAGATGGCAAGAGTCCTATCCTGAATGATCAAAGGTGAAACCTCACACCATTTGTCCACTCACCTTGATTAAGTCAGTGAACTGGGGTGAGATGTTCCATTGGGCAAGGCGCGAGGGTGAAACTAAAATTGACATTGTCATGTTTATCAAGTTGGTAGTTTTACAGCAGCATTGAGCATATTCATTTAGGGATAAGTTAAAATAACTGGGGAGTGGGAGGGGGCAGCCTTAGTTGTGGAGCATTCATTCAGAGAAGCTAGTTAAAAGCCCACCACAGCAGCAGGGGAATTTAAATTCAAGCTATTAAGTGAAATGGATATTTAAAAAAAAATCTAGCCTAAGGAGAATAAACATGAAATTACTGGATTTTTAGAAAGATGTATCTGGTGAAGGGAGATCAATTATTTTGATCAACGAACACAAGAATTCAGAACAAGAGTCAGGCTGTACTCAAATAATGTCTTCATAAAAGCCAACATAGCATTTCTTTTCCCAGTTGTTTTCTGCACCTGCTCATTACCATTCAACAACTTGTGTACAAGCATACCTAGGTCCTTCTGAAAATAAACACTTCTTAATCAGTCGGCATTTAGCAGTGCTCTTCTTACAGATATGGCCGCTGAAGTAGGTGTCTGCACATTTCTCCACATTATATTCCACCTAACATGTTCCTGCCCACTCTATTACTTTACCTCAATCCCATACACGCTTCTTTGTGTCTGCCTCTCTATTTGCAATACCACCTTGTTTTATATCATCAGCAAATTTGGTAATAGGTGACATTTATTCCATTTGCCAAATTATTGGTGTTGATAATGCCAACCAAAGAAAGAACTATACTATCTCCCTCTTTGCTTTATGTCTGATAACCGATTATAAATATAACCAATTCCATTTTTTCTAACTTTATTGACCAACTTCCTGCATGGAACTTTATCAAAAAGCCTACTGAAAACCTAAATGTACTATATTCCCAGGTTCTCCCTAACTATTTCATTTGTCACTTTGAAAGAACTCCATTGGATTGTCCCACGTGATTTCCCTTTACTAAATCTGTGTTGTCTCTTCTCAATCCAATTATTTATCTTTACAGGCTCTGTTAGTAAATCCTTTATTATAAATTCAACATATTCTTTGCTACTGATATTAATGGGTAAGGGATTCCATATTTTCCTCTTTTCTTTACATAGGTACTCACATTTGTTAGTATCTAATATATAAGACCCACTCCAGGATCTCTAGAATTCTGAAAGATAATTGAAAATACATCCACTGACTCTATAGTGGATTCTTTCAAATTTGTCGGCTGTAGATTGCAAGGATTGATCTGCTTTTTGTGTTACAATTTCTCTCATTTGACATCAATAATAATTTCTTTAAGTTGTTTTATTCTTGCTAGACCCTTGATTTTCTATTTCTAGTTTTAGATGTCATGTCAAATCTTTGCAAACTTCTAGGAAGTAGATGTGATTTCTTTGTATTTGCGGGGCCCAGGACAGGGTCTTTGAAATGCTAGCATTTAAAGTTGCTGACCCACTCTCCCTCTGATTCTCGAATGAAGATTGGGCCATGGACCTCCAATTTCCTCCTCCAGAGGTCAATAATCAGCTCTTTGGTCTTATAACATTGAGTGAGAAATTGTTGTTGTGGTACCACTCAGCCAGATTTTCAACCTCCTTTCTATATGCTGATACCCCACTACCTTTAATTCTGCCAACAACATTGCTGTCATCAGCAGACTTGTTTATGACATTGGAACTGTGCTTAGCCACACTGTCTTAAGTGCAGAATGAGTAGAGCAAGGGGCTAAGCACACAGCCTTATGGTGTACCTTTGCTGGTGGAGATTGTCGAGGAGATGTTGTTGCAAGTCTGAACTGACTGGGGTCTGCATGTGTGGAAATCGAGGAATTATAGGGGCCTAGGTCTTTAAGCTTATTGATTAGTTTTGAGGGGATGATAGTACTGAATGTTGAGTTGTAATTGATAAAGATTGAAGGTTGAGTGAAGATCCAATGAAATTGCATCTGCTGTGGACCTGTGGTGCCAGTAGGCAAACTTGTGTGCATCCAAGTCACTTCTCAGGCAACTGTTGAGATGTTTCATCACGAAGCTCTCAAAACATTTCATCACTGTGGATATAAGAGCTACTGGATGATAGTCACTGAGGCAGGTTACCACATTCTTCTCGGACACAATATAATTGACGTCTGCTTGAAGTGGGTGAGTACCTCAGACTGCTGAAAGGAGATGTTAAAAATGTTGGTGAACTCTACAGCCAGTTGATCAGCACATGTCTTTAGTACTCAGTCAGGTACCCTGTGTGGACTGGATGCTTTTGTTATTAAAGCATAAAAATAGACACCATTATTTATTTAAGTTTTGTGTTATTTTCCCATTCCCCATTATAAATCCTCTGTAATTGAGCCAGATTAACCATCCCTAGTGTTTCCGAAGCTCTTTAATGTTTTATATGTTTTGCCTGGTTACTCATATGTTCTTTCTTGGCTTTCTTTATCAATTTCTTGCTCTTCCATTGCTGATCTATCAAACATTTTGGCTGGTTAGCATTTCTGTATAAGCTTCATTCCTTGATTTAATAGTGAGTTCTCCTGTCAGCCATGGATAGTTCAGTGTTCCTGTTGGGGTTTGTGTCATAGAAGAATATATCCTGTTTCCTATTTGTAGGTCACGTACTATTTAAGTGCTAACTTTGCCTATCCACCAACATTTCTTTCCCACTTAACCATCATACCTTTGTAATTTCTTTTATTTAAACTTAAGACACTAGTTTTGATTTGTTGAATTATTTTGAATCAGGTTAATTTAATCCATCACTGTTGTAAGAGAAAATAATACCAAATCTTTTATAAATTAAGAAGGCAAAATGTCTTGTTGAACTTTGGAAGAAAAACTAAGCAGAAGAATAAAAACATCTTGCTGTGGTTATTTAGAGACCAATAGATTCTGCAAACTCTTGTTTGCAGCTCTGGTCTCAGGAAGAGATTTGAACAAAAAAAGTTCATCAGATTGATTCCTGAGGTGGGGTGACTTTTGTATGAGGATGGATAAGATGGGTTGAGTTTATATTAATACATTTAAACATGAAGAATATACAAGGATGATACTTTCCTAGATTGGAATGAACCAAGGCCAGGATTTCATCACATAGAGATCAGCCATTCAGGACCTGTTGTTGTTCCTTGCCTCACCTCATGGTGAACTGGGTGACAACCTTGCCTCTGCTTTAGCATTCTTGTCTGTTTTATCCTGAGGTCGAGTTACTAGCTCAGCACTCAAGTCAGTATGGATGGAAAGCGTGCAAGGAGCTGGCCAGATTTGAACCCGGGACCATTCGCCTCAAAGTCCAGTGCAGGTGCCACGACATCACCAGCCGGCTAAGTCAGGAGTCAGATGAAACTAAATAGAACATAAAGAATACTTGGAACTCTGTACTTTAAAGATCCTTGGAGCTCACTTACTGAGTATATTCAAATCAGAGATATTTGACACGTATAGATAATTGGATATTAAAGCAATCAAGGGAATATGAAGTTAGAACAAATGACGTGGCTTAGAGTTTAAAGGTTATGTATGATTTTATCGAAAGGCAGGTGAGCCACAAGGGATTAAGTGGGCCACTCTTGCTTCTATTTCTTATGTTCTTCAATTTTCCCTTTCTTTGCTGGGTCTCAGATGACTGAACTACAACAACCACAAATTACTTCCTTTGTGCAAGACTTGACCAGCCAGAGCAGAACTTCCCTTAATTTCCATTGACATTAAATAAAATGTTGCTTTGACATCAATGCCAGTGACCTTAACTCAACTTGCCTATAGACAGATTAACTTCTGTGTGTCATTTTTCAGGTCTTTGGCAAATCAGTATTCGTTATTCATTGTTCATTTCTCTTGTCAACTTGTCAAGGTCAACTTCTTTTTCCTTCTAGTGAACATTAAGGGAAATTCCATCAATGATGAAGGAACAGCGATATATTTCTCTGTGATTGCGGGCTTTGAGGGGAATTTGCAGCTGGTGGTGTCCCCATACGCCGTTTGATTTACCCTCACTGGTGATGGAGATTATAGAGGCACCATCAGACAAGTCTAGAAGAATGACTGCTATGGATTTTGTAAATGATACATCCTGCAGTCCTATCCACCAACAGTGCTGGAAATGAATGGTTGGTTGATTTGCTCTCCGATGTTGGCAATTTACTTGCAAGCGTTTTGTCACCATGCAAAGAGACATTGACAGTGTTCTCTTGATTGTGGTGTACCCTCCAAATGCTTGGCCTTTATATACTTTTCAATCAGCTGATTGGACATCATTCCAGAAACTCATTTGAGATGTGGGGAGGAAAACTTGTCATTCATTGGCAGTATGGCGAACTTCATATGTTGTGGTCTAGAATTTTGCTGGCATTGGATCATAAATAGGATTGAGGTCTACATGTTTGTTTACAGAACTGTTCATGGAAATCCACGCTTCTAGAAATTCTCTTGCATGCTGTGTGTTCACTTGTGCCATGACTTTCATTGATGCCCAGTGAATTTGTGCCCATTTTGATCCTCATGGGTAAAGACCAGGGGGAGTTGGTCATGCTGCTTCTTAGCCAGTTGATGTTCTGGATCCTCGTGGATAGTTTTCTCTCAAGTTGGCTGGTCTACTAGCTTGGTTCATTCTTTTACTCTTCAGTTTAGTTGACCAAGCTAGAAGAAAATTACACGCAAGGATCCATGAACATCAACTGGCAACTCTCCCATCATCCACCCGAGCTACACATCTCCCAAGGAAATGAATATTTAGAGTGGTAGATGTGGTGGATATTCTTGAGGTTTCTTTTTAGTGTGTGGTCAAAACTTTGAGAAGATTCATTATTGGATCTTTACTGGACCTCTTCCTGGAGCCACCATTTTCATGTTCACTGGTTCAGTTGAGTGTCTGGTTAATTGTGACCCCCAGGAAGTTGACAATGGGGAACTGGTCAAAATTAATACCCCTGAATGTTGAGGTAGTGTTTGGAGAAGATCATTATGGAGAGTTGTCAATTCCTGTGTAACACAGATCTTGATGCATGTGGGAATGTAGTGACTCATTTCCTTAGGATTATGAATTGAATGGAATCATCACCAAATATCCCTTTTTTTAATTAAAAAAAAGGATACCAGTGAAACAACTGCAGGTGGCTGGACCAAAGGTATTGGGCCAAGGAACTCCCATAGCATAGACCTGGGGCTGAGGTGATTTATCTTTAACAACTGCTATCATTTTCCTTTATGTGTGTAATTACAGGGACAAGGTCCAGCACCTGTCTGCGTGGTGTGCTGACAGCAACCTGGCCCTTAATACCCAGAAAACGAAGGAGATCATTGTGGACTTCAGGCATGCCAGGAGTCACACTCACGTCCCCATCTACATCAACGGAACTGTAGTGGAGCGTGTATCAAGCTTCAAATTCCTTGGTGTCCACATTTCCAAGGATCTCACCTGGTCCCTGAACTCCTCCATCCTGATCAAAAAGGCACAACAGTGCCTTTATTTCCTGTGGAGCATGAAGAAAGTTCACCTCTGTCCCAGGATACTGATGGACTTTTACCGCTGTACCATTGAGAGCATACTCACCAACTGCATCTCAATGTGGTATGGCAATTGTCCCGTATTGGACCGCAAAGCACTCCAGTGTGTGGTGAAAACTGCTCAGCGGATTATCGGCACCACCATTGAGAACACCAACCATAAACGCTGCCTGGGCAAGGCGAAAAGCATTATCAAGGATGCATCCCACCCTAACCATGGACTTTTTACTCTCCTTCCATCCGGTAGGCGCTACAGGAGCCTCCGCTCCCGCATCAGCAGGCACAAGAAGAGCTTCTTCCCTGAGGCTGTGACCCTGCTGAACCTCACATCACAGCGCTGAGCAGTATTGCATCCGTATTGTACTGTCTCAGTACTTTTACATTTGTGTGCTGTAGCACTTTTTTTATTCGCAGTTATTTTGCAAGTAACACTATTCTTTGAATTTCTGGTCGGATGCTGAATGCATTTCATTGGCTTTGTATCAGCTTGGAAGCCACCAAGGAGGGATATGAAGTATTATTCCTCTGATTGGAATTTTCAGGTTGGCAAATGTAATAGTGTTTCTGATATGGACTCGAGAGAGATATAATTAGTTCTATAACATAACCATTCACCCCTACAGCCAGAAAGGTGTGGAGTTTCATAAACTATGCTAAGTCCATTTCTCAGCTATTTCTTCACATTGCATGTCCTGTGATGAGTGTGATCTTGGGAGGATCCATATAACCTTCTATTCCTTTCTGATCATGAACAGTATATATCAAGCCACCTTTTAAAAAATATCACTATGTGTTTCTTCATTCATACGATGTACTAGCTAGTTCCTGGAATCTTCAGAATAACCCTATTAATATCTCCATTGCAAGGCAACCATGTGAAGCAGCAGAGTGAGGTACTGTCTGATATCAGGGTACTTCTGTTATCTTGAGGAAGTAACTTGGTTCCTCTGATAATCATAAAAAAGATAATCATACAAGAATTATGTATTTTCAGGAATTAAATGCTTAATAAATTCAAAGAACTACTTTAAATAACATGAGGAGGAAGTTGGACTTTGAAAATCCCCGTTTAGCAGATTGTTGAAAAGCCTAAATAGAAGTGATAAAGGTTAACCAAATATCCCACAGAAGTAAAAAAAAAATACGGTTTCAGAGGTTTAAAATGATGTCTCAACTGAAGGTGGCACACAAGTAAGAGTGGAACAATTTATATGAAGGTCAGAGTGACATGCTGCTGAAAATCCCCCCAAGAGCTGCTGAAAGCAGCGTGGCTTCGTATTGTTACTTTGCATTCTTATAAAGGAATAGACATGAATGATTTGTCTGCAAGTTAACTTGAAATAGAGTGTACGGGTGTCAAAAATTTGAAGTGTTATATTTTAATGTATCATGGGTTTAGCATCTTTTAATGTTGATATGGCCAGGGGCATTGATAAGGAATAGTAGCTGTTAAAGAAGTTTACTCAGTAAAATGTACTCTATTTTCAAACTGCTGATACTGATTTTAATCATCTGATTTTAATCAGTATTTAGGTATTTGAGGGTGACAAAGTCATTCAAGTCAACTTCAAACACCTTGTGATTTTTTTTGTTATGAAAGTATTTTCTACTGGTACTATTTAAAATATTAATGTTTATTTATATCCTCTCTGCTCCCGTTACCTATAGGAAATTTTTCCTGCGAGTCTTTTGAGGAGTCAGATATGTGCCTATAAGACCATAAGACATTGGAGTAGAATTAAACTAATTGGCCCATCAAATCTGTTCCGCTATTTGATCATGGCTGACCCATTTACCTCACAAACCCATTCACCCCCGTAACCTTTCAGGCCCTGACTTAGCAAAAATTTATCAACCTCCGCTTTAAATATATTCAATGATTTGGCTTCCACAGCCGGCTGTGGCAACAAATTCCACAGCTTCACCACTCTCTAGCTAAAGAAATTCTTCCTCATCTCCATTTTAAATGGACGTCCCTCTATTCTGAGCTGGTCCTAGACTCCTCAACTGTAGGAAATATCCTCTTCGCATACAATCTATTTGGGCCTTTCAAAATTAGATAGGTTTCAATGTGATCCCCCTCATTCTTCTAAATTCCAGTGAGTACTGGACCAGAGCCATCAAATACTCCTCATTTTCATGAATTTTCATTAAACCCTCTCCAAACATCAGCGCATCCTTTCTTTGATAAGGGGCCCATAACTGCTCACAATACACCAAGTGAAGCCTCATTAGTGCCTTATAAAGCCTCAACATTACATCATTGTTTTTATATTCTAGTCCTCTGGAAATGAATGCTAACATTGCATTTGCTTTCCTCACCATCGACTCAACCTGCAAGTTAACCTTTAAAGCTCCCAAGTCCCTTTGCACCTCAGAATTTTGTATTTTCTGTCCGGTTAGAAAGTAATCTACATTCTTATTTTATTCCTTCCGCCAAAGTGCATGACCATACATTTCTGGACACTATTTCATCTGCCACTTCTTTGCCCACTCCCCTGATATGTCTAAAACCTTCTATAGCCTCCCTGTTTCCTTAACATTACCTGCCCCTCCACCTGTCTTCGTATCAAACACAAAATTGGCCACAAACCCATCAAATCTGTCATTCAAATCATTGACATACACTGTAATGAGAAGTAGTCCAAATGCCACTTGTCACCAGCAGCTAATCAGAAAAATTTATCTTTATTCCCACTCTTTGCCAATCAGCCAATGATCTGTCCAGGCTAGCATCTCTTCAGCTTCCTTTTTCAGACCCTCAGGTGTAGTCCATCTGGTCAGGCCACTTACTTAACTTCAGACCCTTCAGCTTCCCAAGCACCCTTTCCCTAATAATAGCAACTGCACTCACTTCTGCCCTCCGACACTCTCGAACATACTATCTATCATCTCTGCAGATTCCCGTATAAGCTGAAGGACATCAATTTGCAGCTCCAGTTTCACAATACATTCAGGAGCATGTTAAGACAAGAAAGATGACATCACACATTGTATATGGAAGGCAAGAGTGAAGAAGAGCCACTGCCAGTGATGCAGGTCAGCCTCTATCTCCTTACATCTCTCAGCCATTTTGGGCACTTTGCTTCTGGGAATAGAAACCAGGGAGGATCAAATTTATACCAGAATTTATAACATCCTGTCTGTACATATCAAGGCATAACTAACAGGGAGCATTTCTGCTAAAGTCAATTCTATGCAGTAATTTATTTGCAAGTCTTTCAATTGACTACGTTTAATTCAATGTTCACAACTTGCTTTTTTTCTCATTGGAGAAACCAACCATAGAATAGGCACCTGTGTTCAGTCCACAATGGTGACCCTGAGCTTCCTGCTCCCTGCAACTGTAGTTCTCCATCCCACTCCCATTCAGTTGGTGGCTTCTGTACTGTTACAGTGAGGCCCAGTGTAGGTTTGAAAAACAGCACATCATCTTCCGTCTCAGTACTTGGCAGCTTTCTGGACTCATATTGAAGCCTACAATTTCAGGTAACCTGATGTCTGCCTGCATCAATTGTTCATCTTTGCTTTTTCTCTCTGGAATTGGAGGACATAACTAAACTAACCTTGATCTACATTTTTCAACTCCTACGGTCTTTCGTCTCTGTAACTACTCCCATTCGCTGTTTGACAGATAAACCAGTCCCCATGGTAACCCAGGGATTTCCCCTTCACCACCATCCCTGCAGCTTAACAAATTCATTCTCTCTTCTTCCTAGTCCTGACCAAAAGTCTTTGAACTGAAATATAAATTCAGTTTCTTTTCCCACAGATGTAGCCTAACCTGCCAACTATCTCTAGCATTTTATGTTTTTACTTAAGCTCTATTTTAAATCCATCACTTACTACACATTAATCGCAGAGGTTACTTTCAAGTTCAAAGTTCAAAGTAAATTTATTATGAAAGTGCATATACGCCACCATATACAACCCTGAAGTTCATTTTCTTGTGGGCATACTCACCAAATCCATAAGAGGAAAATAACCATAATAGAATCAATGAAAGACCTCATCAGTTAGACATTCAGCCAGTGTGCAAAAGACAATGAATTGTGCAAAAACAAAAAAAAAGAAACAATAATAATAAATTTACTTGTTTCTTTTTTTAAAATTTATTCATTTATGGGATGCGGGCATTGCCTACTAAGCCAGTATTTATTGCCCATTGCTAGTTGCCCTTGAGAAGGTGGTGATGAGCAGCCTTCTTGAACCAGTGCAGTCCCTGAGGTGTAGGTACACACAGTGCTATTAGGGAAGGAATTCCATGATTTTGACCCAGTGGCAATGAAGGAATGGTGATATGTTTCCAAATCAGGATGGTGAGTGACCTGGAGGGAGATTTCCAAGTGGTGGTGTTCCCAGGTATCTGCTGTTCTTGTCCTTCTAGATGGTAGTGGTCGTGGGTCTGGAAGGTGCTGCCTTAGGAACTTTATAGGCAATAAATATCAAGAACATGATAAGAAGAGTCCTTAAAAGTGAGTCCATAGGTTATGAGAGCATTTCAGTGATCAGTGTGTGAAGTTATCCCCTTTGGTTCAAGAGCCTGATGCTTGAAGGGTAATAATTGTTCCTGAACCCGGTGGTGTGAGTCCTGAGGCTCCTGCACCTACTTCCTGATGGCAGCAGTGATCAAAGAGCATGACATGGTTGGACAGGGGTCCCTGATAATGGATGCTGCTTTCCTATGGCAATGCTCCATGTACAAACGTCTGTAGATTTGCTCAACGATGGGGAGGGCTTTACTTGTGATTGGCTGGGACCATATCCACTACTTTTTGTCGGGTTTTCCATTCGAGGGCTTTAGTGTTTCCATGCCAGGCTGTGATACAGCCAGTCAATATACTTTCCAGAACACATCTATAGAGATTTGTCAAAGTTTTAGATATTATGGCAAATCTTCTCAACCTCCAAGGATAAAGGCACCACCATGCTTTCTTTATACAAACGGTTTGTAATTGCACTTATGTGCTGAGCCCAGGTATGTTAACACTGAGGAATTTTAAGTTACCGACCCTCTCCGCTTCTGTTTCCCTGATGCGGTCTGGCTCATGGACCTTTGATTTCCTCCTCCTGAATTCAATAATCAACTCCTGGGTCTTGCTGACATTGAGCAAGACATTGTGATTGCGGCACCACTCAGCCAGATTTTCAGTCTCCCCTCCTATATGCTGATTTGTCATATCCTTTGGTTTGGCCTACAACAGCTTAGTGTCATCAGTAAACTAGAACATGGTATTGAAGCTGTACTTAACCACACAGTCATAACTGTGAAGTGCCTAAAGCAGGAGCTAATCTTCAAAGCTTATAATGAATCCTCTCACACCATTGTCCTTTGGCTTTTCTTATGTTTTGGTCTCAGCAGGATTCATGAAATTAGACTGGATAGTAAGCAGGGATCCAAAGATCAAATAACTTATAGATGTAAAAGAAGGTGGAGGAGATGATTGGAGTGACTTGCTTAAGAGGGGCATTGGAGGACAAGAGTCTTCCCTGCTCACTTTGGAGAGAACTGCATCTTCTCTCCAGAGAGAGGACCTGGCTGCAATTATGGATGTCACTGTTCTCAGCTCTTATTACTGAGAAGATCTAAGATCTTGTGAAAAACAATGTCTAGAAATTCTGGAGGTCCAATGTGGGTGTGCCAGATGGGTGTTGTATCAGTATGCTAATGTCTGGATTGATCTTGGGTCCCCTACTGCAAATCCCTTGAGTCTTTGCAAAGGCATTGGATGCTACTGATATGTTATTGCACAGTTCCATGGTATGATTTAGATGAAGGGATTAAAAGTAACATTAGCAAATTTGCTGATGACACAAAGCTGGGTGGCAGTGTGAAATGTGAGGAGGATGTTATGAGAATGCAGGGTGACTTGGACAGGCTGGATGAGTGGGCGGATGCATGGCAGATGCAGTTTAATGTGGATAAATGTGAGGTTATCCACTTTGGTAGTAAGAACGGGAAGGCGGATTGTTATCTAAATGGAATCAAGTTAGGAAAAGGGGAAGTACAACGAGATCTAGGTGATCTTGTACATCAGTCACTGAAAGCAAGGATGCAGGTACAGCAGACAGTGAAGAAAGCTAATGGCATGCTGGCCTTCATAACAAGGGGAATTGAGTATAAGAACAAAGAGGTCCTTCTGCAGCTGTACAGGGCTCTGGTGAGACCACACCTGGAGTACTGTGTGCAGTTTTGGTCTCCTAATTTGAGGAAGGACATTCTTGCTATTGAGGAAATGTAGCGTAGGTTCACCAGGTTAATTCCCAGGATGGCGGGACTGTCAAATGTTGAAAGATTGGAGCAACTGGGCTTGTATACTCTGGAATTTAGAAGGCTGAGAGGGGATCTTATTGAAACATATAAGATTATTAAGGGATTGGACATGCTGGAGGCAGGAAGCATGTTCCCGCTGATGGGTAAGTCCAGAACCAAAGGCCACAGTTTAAGAATAAGGGGTAGGCCATTTAGAACGGAGTTGAGGAAAAACTTTTTCACCCAGAGAGTGGTGGATATATGGAATGCTCTGCCCCAGAAGGCTGTGGAGGCCAAGTCTCTGGATGCTTTCAAAGAAGAGGTCGATAGAGCTCTTAAAGATAGTGGAATCAAAGGTAGTGGGGATAAAGCAGGAACTGGATGCTGATTGTGGATGATCAGTCATGATCACAGTGAAAGGCGGTGCTGGCTTGAAGGGCCGAATGGCCTACTCCTGCACCTATTGTCTATAACAATGTGAACTGAAAAGTGTAAAGGAGGAAAGTAGGAAGTTGGCATGGGGGTGAGCAGTCAGATCACACGTGGAGGTCCGTGTTAGGAAGCTGCCTGATCGTCTTCAGGAAAGATTGGTAGGTGGACTCATGGGACCAAAGAGCCTTTATCCATGCTGTGTTGATCTGTGACTTTGTGATCAGGCTAAGCCAAATGGGAAGTTATTACCAATTTTAAACTAGGAAATGTTGAAAGCACTCAGCAAGTCAAACCTCATATGTGGGAAGAGAAACAGGGATCATGTTTGTGCCCAGGAAGGGTGGTTCAATGATTACTGAGTCAGGGACCTTGGTTGATCAAAGGGTTGTAGAGGTGAGAATGGTTAACGGAGGGAAGTCAGGACAGTTAGGGAAGTTGAGACAGTTAGAACTTCCAACATCAGGAGCTCTCAGAAATGAGAGTCTGTGCCCTGGGGATTGGTCAGCAGGTAGTGTCTGTCAACGACACTGGGATAGGAGAGGATTGTGGAAGGCAAAGATTAAAGTAAGCTCTAGGACTTCTCTGACAGGAAGCCAATCTTCTGTTGCAGTATTAAAACCTGACTGTCCTGTCAGTCCCCAATGAGAACCTAGATTCCATTGCGACGTTCCAAAATTGCAGTGAACGATAATGATCTGTGCACAACTGACATGGAAACTATGTGAGTCATACAATGGTGAATTGCTCCAGAATTATCCACTCAAATTTTTGAAGACCTGCTAAATAACCCAGAAATGGTTGTTATCACTTATCATTCCAAGTGAAGTCAATTTTCATTTGCATAATACTGCATAAAAAGCATCTTTATGCAATGTAATTTCTAGGCACATAAACCATCCAGCATTTACAGCAAGGTTACTGTGTTAACACTGAGTTGCCTACAGGAAACAGTGAGGACAGTTCTGTCTATCTAGGCCAAGTATAGAAGCAGTTATGCGAGCCTAAAGTCAGGTTTTCTTTTTTGTTCTTTCTAAAAGACATAGAATAACAGAAATTAACTTTAAAATAACTATAATGGGAAAATTGCACAACAGTGTAGGATTGTACTATGAGTGGAACAGAAGAAGCTGAGAGTACACGTAACTGAATAGTTTATTGAAAGCAGCATTACAGGTGGACAGTGTGATGAAAAATCTTCATCAGTCAGGGCATTGATTATAAAAGTTGGGACGTTATATTGCAGTTGTTAGTGAGGCCACACTTGGAGTACTGTATTCATTACAGGAGAGATGTGGTTGAACTGGAAAGAGTGCAGTAAAGATTTACAAGGATGTTGCCAGGACTGGAGAACATAAATTATAGGGAGATGTTGTCCAAGCTAGCTCTTTGTTCTTTGGAGCTTAGGAAATGAGGGACGACTTTATTGAGGTTTATAAAATGATGAGGAGTATAGATAAAGTGGATGTAGCAGTATTTTCCCAGGGTATAGTGGTCCAAACCTATAGGGCATAGATTTAGGGTGAGGGGGGAAGATTAAAAAGAACTTGAGAAACAATATTTTTTTAATGTATTGGGTGGTGTGTTTAGGGAATGAGGTGCTGAAAGACAAAGGTACAATAGCACAATTTAAGAAGCACAAGAATCATGGACAGGTGCATAGGAGGGACTGGTTTAGAGAGATATGGGCTAAACACAGGAAATTGGAATTACGTTTGTAGATGGGGTGGGGGGAACTTGTTGGACTAAAGGATCTTTATCCATGCTGTATTGCTCTGTGACTGTGTGATAAGCCTCAAGCAGACAGGAAGTTATTACCAATATAAAACTAGGAAATGTTGAAACCACTCAGCAGCTCAAGCCTCATCTGCAGGAAGAGAAACAGACGTAAGTTTTCAGGTCAAAGGCCTCTTGTTAAAATTGAACTGTTTCTCTACCAACCAATGTGGCTTGACCTGCTGAGCATTTTCAGTATTGTCTGCTGTTATGTTAGATCTCCACCATCTCCATATCTTTTATATTCACGTAGTTATTTACTTCCAACAGTCCCACTGTCTATAAGAAGGCAACTGATTCCTTCACTGTGTGCAGGTTATCTGATCCTGATGGTAATTTTGACCTGTAACTCACAATGGCAGCTGTCATAGTTAATTTAGCAGGAACTTTTTATGGCACAGAAGGAAACTTTGGACCTTCGTTGTTTCTGGATATCCTCCTCCTCTACCGAGCTGAGCTTCCCCAAGCACTAATTTAAGTCAGGATACTACTCTATGGGAATAAGCCCACCAGAGTTCTGAAGAAGAAAATATCCCTCCCATTCATAGGCTCCCTGCAGGTTTGGGCAGAGTCCAACAGAATCTTTGCAGGTGAGCTCCTTGAGTTAAAGTCTCCAGGAAACTATGCTCCAAGCTCAGGATAATTGCCAAATGGCCTCTACAACTTATGAGTTATGACCTAGACTGAGTGCATAAATATGTATGAATCTTAGTATAACACAATACACTGAATATAAAAATAAAAATTAGTTCCCCTTCAAAGTATTTGCATAATTAATAAAATAGTGGAGAAAGCACTTTTTATGACCTCAGAATTTCCCAATCGTGGCAATGAATCTATTCACAGCAAGCTCCCACAAGTATCTATAGAATGAATAACTGCGGCAATGTGGTGGTGCAGCTGGTAGAGCTGCTACCCACAGTGCCAGAGACCCAGATTCAATCTTCATCTGCAGTGACCTCTGTGTAGAGCTTGTACATTCTCCCTGTGACTTGCCAATTTCCCCTGGCTGCTCCGATTTCCTCCCATATCTCAAAGGTGTATGTTAATCAGTCTCTGTCCATTGTCCCTGGTGTACAACTGAGTGGAAGGAGATGGGGAGAACTGTTGAAAATGAGATTAGTGTAGGAATAATGTAGATGGGTGGTTGATGATCAGTACAAATGTGATGTGCTGAAGAAGCTGTTTCAGCGCTGTTTCTCTCCACGACTCCCTGACTCCGTCTGTTGTTTTAGGTGCTGATTTGGGATGAATGCTGGCCAAGGCCTGAGTGACCTTCTATATGATGTCACAGTTTCAGTCTGACATCTTAGATACAAAATAGCACTTCTGATTGTAAAGCATTACTTTGGTTTCAGTCCATGGTTTGATCTCTGTAGTGGGTGTCACATCCTGGACTCTATCGCAGGGTATATGCGCCCTTGCAGGTGGGCTGCAGAACACGTTTGGCAATGGTGCTCATGAGCATGCACGTTCTAGCCAATTAGTGTTTCATTTTTTTTAGATTATGAGAACATTCAGTCCTCTTTTATTGTCATTTAGAAATGCATACATGCATTAAGAAATGATACAATGTTTCTCCAGAGTGATATCACAGAAAAACAGGACAAACCAAAGACTAACACTGACAGAACCACATAATTATAACATATAGTTACAGCAGTGCAAAGCAATACCATAATTTGATAAAGAACAGACCATGGGCACGGTAAAAAAAAAAGTCTCAAGCCCCAATCGACTCCCGAGTCCCCGATAGCAGGCGGCAATAGGGAGAAACTCCCTGCCATAAACCTTCAGGCACTGACAACTTGCCGATGCCTTGGAAGCACCCGACCACAGCCGACACTGAGTCCATCCATCCGAAAACTTTGAGCCTCTGACCAGCCCCCCCGATACAGCCTCCCGAGTGCCATCTTCTGCCGAGCGCCTTCGACCTCACCTTGGCCGCTGAAACAAGCAAAGCCGAGGATTCGGGGCCTTCTGCTCCGGAGATTCCGGTTACCACACAGTAGCAGTGGCAGCAAAGCAGACATTTCAGAAGTTTCTCCAGATGTTCCTCCGTACTCACATCTGTCTCCATCAAATCAGAATCGTGCACGGTACCCTACTTGACAGATAACAGATATCATTCACCGGAGAGGCCGCCATCTTCTCCTCCTCCTCCTAGTTGGTGGCATGTAACTGCCTTTTTTTTGTTCCAGTCTTGTTGAAACTTGACCAAAAGCACAGCAACATCTATGCTTCCTGCTTGCCTTCATCCTTATTCCAGGAAAGAAGACTAACCATTTTGTTTGATGCTGTAATGGAGCAGTATTCATTTAGTAATAAGTCAATGCTCCCTAGCTACAGTGTTGGCGTTAGCCTGTTGGCCCAGCATTCATTGTTTTTCCTTTTTCCTGCACAGTTCTTATTAAAGGTCAGTTCATCTGCTTCAGGGTGCTGGCAAGATCCACCTTTCCACACAACCGATCCAACTTGTGCCGGAGGGCAACCATTGGGAACAGCTCTCTTTCTATGTTGTTGATATGCCTGAACTGCTGCTGGTGCTTGGCTTTCCTTGGTCTTTCTCGACATGACCTGTGGATTGATTGGTCGCTAAAAGTTCAAGCCCCTTTCAACATATCCCATTCTGTGCCAACAGCTTGTGTGGACCTATCTGGTGTTCCAGCTGAAGATGCTGATATTCTTGAGATCTTCAGTAAGCATAATGTCACGTCCCTGCCTCTGCTCTGGCTAAACAACTGCACCACTGTAAAGAATGCTTCAAGAAGGCATTGGCCTTGGGGTTTATCTGTCCGTCAACCTCGCCAGCAGGGGCGGGCTTCTTTTTTTGTGAGCAAGAAGGATGGCAAGCTCCATCCCTGCATTGATTATCAACCTCTCAACAGCATCACAGTGAGGCACGGCTGCTGTCTTCTCCTGCTTGCCTCTGTGTTTGAACGTCTCCAAGGAGCACCTATATTTGCCAAGATAGATCTGCGTAATGCTTACAACCTGGTTCAAATAGGACCATAAGACCATAAAATATAGGAGCAGAAGTGGGCTATCTGACCCATTGAGTCTGTTCCACCATTTCATCATGACGGATCCATTTTCCCTCTCAGCACTAATCCCCTGCCTTCTCCCCGTATCCCTTCATGCCCTGACTAATCAAGAATCTATCAACCTCTGCCTTAAATATACCCAATGACTTGGCCTCCACAGCTGTCTGTGGCAACAAATTCCACAGAATTCACCACTCCTTGGCTAAAGAGATTTCTCCTCACCTCCAATCTAAGTGGATGTCCTTCTTTTCTGAGCCTGTGCCCTCTGGTCTTAGACTACCCCACGACCCCACTACCAACATCCTCTCCACATCCACTCTATCTCAGCCTTCCAACATTCAATAGGTTTCAGTGAGACCTCCCCCACCCCCTATATTCTTCTGAATTCCAGCACATTGTTTCTTAGATAAGGGGCCCAAAACTGCTCACATTAATCCAAGTGAGGCCTCACCAGTGCTTTATAAAGCCTCAATGTTACATCCTTGCTATCTTTCTTATTTCTGAGAAGGGGACGAGTGAAATACAGCATTCAATGCTTAAACTGTTGAACTAGTTTGTTTTCATATATTTGATGGCATTCTGGTCTATTCCCACTCTCACCAGGACCATGCTTAGCATGTCCCAATATCCAGCAAACCTTGAGACTTGCAGCAAAATGTTTATTCTCAGATGTCTCCTTGAGAATAACCTTTATGCCAAGCCAGAGATGTGTGATTTCCGTAAAGAGCAGGTGGTGTTTTTGAGCATATACACACCCCTTCCAGTGTGTAAATGGAACCAAGTAAAGTAGACCCAGCCATCTACAGTCAAACAGGTACAGTGCTTCATGGGGTTTGCAAACTTTGTCATCACTTCATCAGAAACTTCACTTCCATTGTGGCTCCCGTAAACGCACTCAACATGAAAAACTCTGCAGGATCCCATTGGACAAGTGAAGCAGACTACGTATTCTCAGAACTAAAGTGATGCTTCGCCACTCCCCCAGTATTGCAACACTCGAACCCACCCTGGCCATTCATTGTCCAGGTGGATGCATCGGATGTTGGCATTGGAGCTGTACTTTCCCAGCATTCTTCTGCAGATGTCCAGCTGCATCCCTGTGCCTTGCTTTTATGTTGCTTGATTCTGGCTGAATATAATTACAATGTCAGGAACTGAGAACTCCTAGTTGTCAAGGAGGCCCTGGAAGCATGCCAACATTGGCTGTAAGGGACAGACCACCCCTCTTTAGTATGAACAGATCACAAGAACCTCTCCTACATTCCGGACCCTAAGAAACTCAACTCCCATCAAGCCCATCGGGCTGCCTTCTTCACTTGGCTTAATTTCACCCTCACCTACCATCCTGGCAGCAAGAATAGCAAAAACTGCAGTTCAACATGTCTGAGGATGATGCTAACCCAGAGCCCCTCCTTCCTCACTTGTACAATGCAGCACCAGTAGTTTGGGGAATGGCGACCGCATTCAATGCTTCCACTGGCTACAATGAGTTCCTTGTGATGCCATTTTGTCTGGCTAACACCCCTGCTGTTTCTCGGGCCCTGGCCAATGATGCGCTCGAGTGCATGTTGAATTAGTTTTTTTAATTTTTGGATGGCATTCTGGTCTATTCCCACTCTCACCAGGAACATGTTCAGCATGTCCAGGGAGTTCTCAGATGTCTCCTCAAGAACAACCTTTATGCCAAGCCAGAGATGTGTGTGTCCATAAAGAGCAAGTGCTGTTTTTGAGCCATATACACAGCCCTTCCAGTGTGTAAATGGACCCGAGTAAAGTTCAGGCAGTCATAGTCATAGTCATACTTTATTGATCCCGGGGAAAATTGGTTTTCGTTACGGTTGCACCATAAATAATAAATAGTAATAAAACCATAAATAATTAAACAGTAATATGTAAATTATTCCAGGACATAAGTCCAGGACCAGCCTATTGGCTCAGGGTGTCCGACCCTCCAAGGGAGGAGTTATAAAATTTGATGGCCACAGGCAGGAATGACTTCCTATGACGCTCTGTGTTGCATCTCGGTGGAATGAGTCTCTGGCTGAATGTACTCCTGTGCCCAACCAGTACATTATGTAGTGGATGGGAGACATTGACCAAGATGGCATGCAACTTAGACAGCATCCTCTTTTCAGACACCACTGTGAGAGAGTCCAGTTCCATCCCCACAACATCACTGGCTTTACAAACGAGTTTGTTGATTCTGTTGGTGTCTGCTACCCTCAGCCTGCTGCCCCAGCACACAGCAGCAAACATGATAGCACTGGCAACCACAGACTCGTAGAACATACTCAGCATCGTCCTGCAGATGTTAAAGGACCTCAGTCTCCACAGGATATAGAGACGGCTCTGACCCTTCTTGTAGACAGCCTCACTGTTCTTTGACCAGTCCAGTTTATTGTCAATTCGTATCCCCAGGTATTTGTAATCCTCCACCATGTCCACACTGACCCCCTGGATGGAAACTGGGGTCACCGGTTCCTTAGCTCTCCTCAGGTCTACCACCAGCTCCTTAGTCTTTTTCACATTAAGCTGCAGATAATTCTGCTCACACCATGTGACAAAGTTTCCTACCGTAGCCCTGTACTCAGCCTCATCTCCCTTGCTGATGCATCCAACTATGGCAGAGTCACCCAAAAACTTCTGAAGATGACAAGACTCTGTGCAGTAGTTGAAGTCCAAGGTGTAACTGGTGAAGAGAAAGGGAGACAAGACAGTCCCCTGTGGAGCCCCAGTGCTGCTGATCACTCTGTCGGACACACAGTGTTGCAAGCACACGTAGTGTGGTCTGCCAGTCAGGTAATCAAGTCACAAAGTAGAAATGCCCTGTCTGTCCTAAGAGAATCTCCCTGTATTCTGAGGTTGTGTCCTCTGCTCTTTGACTCCCCCACTGTAGGAAACATCTTGTCCACGGCCATGCTATCGAGGCCTTTCAATAGGTTTCAATGAGATCCCCTCACTCTTCTGAATTCCAGTGAGTACAGGTGCAGAGCTATCAAATGGTCCTCATACGATAAGACTTTCAAATCCAGAATAATTTTCATGAACCTCCTTTGAATCCTGTCTATAATTCTTTTATTCTCCAAATAAAAGAAAACTGTGACTTGAAGCTGCGTGTTGAACAGCATTAAGTCAGATAGTGTTGTCAGATTTAAAATACTACCATTGCTTCATGGCAAAATGTCATTGTCAGTTGCTTTAAAGACAACTTATAATTCTGATACCTGAACAAAGACCACGGGTGGTGATAACCTTGCAGGCTAATGAGTGGGAACAATAATGGATGAATGTGAGGCTTTGTAGAGAGTCCCAGGACTGAGTGAAAACAAGCAAGGGTGGCTACCAGCATGAATTATGCAACATTGGGGATGCAGTCATGAAGTAAATGCCAGAGTATGTTTTATCATTGTCTAACCCACTAGAGCTTCTTTCAAAATGCTTCCAACCACTAATGATGAGGTCAGAGCTGGGTCATTGCAATAGAACTTTGTCATTTGGACCCAGGCAAGCTTTGCTTACAATCAACTTTGGCAGCTGGCTAAACTGTGTCACAACTTAGCTGGTCGTCAAACTTGTGAAAATTTTGTTATTTTTTGTATCATATTTAAATGCATTAACTAACTCCAGTCACATCAAAATAATGTAAGCAACTCGATACGTGGATCCCCCACAGTAATTCCCTTCCTTTCAAATGAGTGGACAAATGTTTCTGTGGCAGGTCCAAGGAAAACAAACTAATCGTTACTCCAGATCTGATCCAGTGAAAAGAAAAATATACAGAATAAGACAAAAGACATAATAATAAAGATAACAGTAAATATAAATGCATAAGATAGCTTGATCATTGATTGTATGTCCAAAAAGTGGCGCTAAGCCCAAGAGTGTCTGTACATAAGGTAACTCTGACTGGAAATTATAAACTAGTGGTGGTGTGTTAGTGGGTGGAGGTGTTGATCAGCTTTACTGCTTGGGGAATGTGACTGTTTTTGAGTCTGGTGGTCCTGGTTGGATGTTATGTAGCCTCCTCCCTGATGGGAGTAGGACAACCATTCCACGGGCAGGGTGAGTGGTATCTTTATGATATTACTGGCCTTTTTCCGGCACCTTTTTGTGTATATGTCCTTGATGGAGGATAGGTTGACGCTGGTGATACGTTGTGCAGTTATAGATCCTTCATGTCCATCACAATGCAGTTTCTGCACCAGCATGTTCGGATGTTCTCTACTGTGTACTTGTACAAGGACATGAGTATTGATATGCATAGTCTGGCTCTCTTCAGCGTCATCGGAAAGTAGAGGCATTGGTGAGCTTTCCTAATTGTGTAGTATGTGTTCTGGGACCTTGAGAGGTTGTGTGTGATGTGAACTTCTCGGAGTTTGAAACTGCTTGCAATTTCCACTGCTGAGCCACTGCTGTAAGGGATTGTGTGAGTGGTTTGAGTTGCTGGAGGAGCTGTTGCAGCTCTGTGTGTCGCCATTTTAACTAATATTCTAACTACGTCACCTGGATAGCTGTGATATTTACTTTCTAGAGAAAGAGACTCAATAGCAAAACAAAGGGCCTAAACATGTTGGGATTAAGTTTTCAACTCATTTGTAAACACACTGAACATATGATTTAGAGCATAGAACAGTGCAGAACAATACAAGCCCTTCAACCCATGATACTGTGCCAATCCTGTGACCTACTCGAAGATCAATCTAGCCCTTCCCTCCTACCTAGCCCTCCATTTTCTTTCATCCATGTTACTAAGATTCTTTGGATGTCCTTAATGTATCTTCCTCAACCACCATCTCTGGCAGCACGTTCCATGCACCCACCACTCTCTGTGCAAATAACATACCTCTGACATCCCCCCCGAGACTTTTCTCTAATCGCCTAAAAATTGTACTCCCGTGTATTAGCCATCTCTATCCTATAATGAGGCGACCAGAACCAAACATAATATTCCATGTGGTCTAACCAGGTAGAACTGCAATATTACATTGTGACTCTTGAACGTAGTCCTCCGACTAACGAAGACCAACACACCATTACCTTCTCAACTACCCTGCTAATTTGTGTGGCAACTTTGAGGGATTTATGAACATGGACCCCAAGATCCCTCTGTTCCTCCTCACTAATAAGAATCCTGCCATTAAGCCTATACCTTGCCTTCAAGTTCAACCTTGGAAAGTTTATCACATCACACTTTTCCAGTTTGAATTCCATCTGCCAATTCACAGCCCAGATCTACATCATATCAATGTCCTATTGTAACTTACAAAAACCTTTTACACTATCCACAGCGCCACCAACCTTTGTGTTATCTGCAAACTTCCATTTCCTTATTCAAGTCATTTTATAACAATCACAAAGAGCAGGGGTCCTAAAACAGATCCCTACGGAACACCACTGGTCACTTACCTTCAGACAGGACACATTCCATCTACTACAACCCTCTGCGTACTGTGGACAAGCCACACAGCCATATTTCTCTGGATCCTATGCCCCTGACTTTCTGAATGAGCCTACCATGGGGATCATTGCCAAGCAACTTAATCAAAACCATATACGCTACATCCACTGCTCCACCTACATAAATTTGTCATTTCCTTAAAGAATTCAGTCAGGCTTGTGAGGCATGACTTGCCCCTCACAAAGCAATGATGACTATTCCTAATCAGACTATGCTTCTCCATAATATAGTCTATCAGTTGAAGCACGGTGAATCCTGAAATTCCTTTCAATTGAATCAGTGGATTTGAATTTCAGAAACAGAGAGCACCAATCTTTGACTTCCACCTTCTATGTTACTGCATGGGACTGATTTCAATCAGTCACTTTAACATGCTGTGTCAGAATAGGGGTTGACTCCTTGGCCAAGGGTGATGCACTTACTTTGAATCACCTGCACTTACCTTTGAAAATGCAAAGTCATAATGTTTCAGACTGTTTTGTTTCAATGAATCCTCATACTGAACTGGACAATCTGACAATGCATAATGCATCCACTTTATCAGATATGATTTATTGCACTACCCTTTACTGTACATAGTGCTTATGCCTCCTACCAAAACGTGAGGTGACATTTTGATGTTACTCAATCTGTCAGGCAACACATTTCAAAGTTTGACCTTTTCTGCTTCTGTTAAAGTAATTTGTAGAATAGAAACATTAACCTTATAACACTTACCACTTGAAACTGAGTTATACAAATCAGTAAAATTACGAATATTTAATATTACTAAACAGCTCATGGTGAGCGGCATGTGCATCGTTGTTTGAGGAAACATAATTGGTCTTTTCAAGGGCCCTCACTCACAGCCTTGTGGTATAATTGAACATATTGCCTATAAACGGGACTCATACATGTGCTTACACACAAAAAACATTTGTGCCTTTTTAAAAGTGTTCCTTTTTAAACATTTCTTGTTAACATTATCACCAACTATGAAAGTGGGCAAAGGACTTTGTGTCACCATTTATCTCACACCCACTCAGGAAATGGACAAGGGACTTTGTGTCACTAATCATCTCACCCTCACTCAGGAAAATGGACAAAGGACTTTGTATCACTAGTCATCTCACCCTCACTCAGGAAATGGACAAAGGACTTTGTGTCACTATTCATCCTAACTCAGAAAAATGGGCAAAGGACTTTGTATCACTAATCATCTCACCCTCACTCAGGAAAATGGACAAAGGACTTTGTATCACTAGTCATCTCACCCTCACTCAGGAAATGGACAAAGGACTTTGTGTCACTATTCATCCTAACTCAGAAAAATGGGCAAAGGACTTTGTATCACCATTGACCCACACTCAGGATTCATTTCTTTATTATACTTTTCCCACATGATATCATTTTCAACGCGCATAACCCTTTTTACTTAGCTTATGATAGAAATTGAATAAAAAGATTTTGACGTACAAAAATCAGAAATAACTCAAAAAATGTGAGTGCACCAAACTGACATTCTGTGTGAATTAAAATGACCCTGACAACATAGTTTTTCATAATATTCCATAATATTTAATTCTATGAAATCTCCCCTCAATCTTCTATATTCAAAGGAATAAAGTTCTAATCTATTCAATCTTTCGTTGCAACTCAGGTTCTCCAGTACCAGCAGCATCCTTGTAAATTTTCTTTCAATCTTATTTATATCTTTTCTGTAGGTAGGTGACCAAATCTGCACACAATAGTCCAAATCTGGTTTCACCAATGTCTTATGCAACGTCAGCATAACATTCCATCTCCTGTACTCAAAACTTTAATCTACAAAGGCGAACATGCCAAAAGCTTGCTTTACGAATCTATCTATCTGTACCACTACTTTCAACGAATCATGGGCCTGTTTTTCCAGATCCCTTTGTTCTACCTCACCCCGCAGTGCCCTACTGTTCACTGTGTAGGACTTACGCTGGTTGGTCCACCCAAAGTGCAACATAACATGATTAGGAATAGTCAGCATGGCTTTGTCAAAGGCAGGTCATGCCTTACGAACCTGATTGTATTATTTGAGGATGTGACTAAACACATTGATGAGGGTAGAGCAGTAAATGTAGTGTAAATGGATTTCAGCAAGGCATTTGATAAGGTACCCCATGCAAGGCTTATTGAGAAGGTAAGGAGGCATGGGATCCAAGGGGACATTGCTGTGTGGATCCAGAACTGGCTTGCCCACAGATGGCAAAGAGTGGTTATAGACAGCTCATATTCTGCATGGAGGTTGATGACCAATGGTGTGCCTCAGGGATCTGTTCAGGACCCTTGCTCTTCGTGATTTTTATAAATGACCTGGATGAGGAAGTGGAGGGATGGGTTAGTAAATTTGCTGATGACACAAAGGTTGGGGGTGTTATGGATAGTGTGGAGGGCTGTCAGAGGCACAGTGGGACATTGCTAGGATGCAAAACTGGGCTGAGAAGCGGCAGATGGAGTTCAACCCAGATAAGTGTGAGGTGGTTCATTCTGGTAGGTTAAATATGATGGCAGAATATAGTATTAATGGTAAGACTCTTGGCAGTGTGGAGGATCAGAGGGATCTTAGGGTCAAAGTCCATAAGACACTCAAAGCTGCTACGCAGGTTGACTCCGTGGTTAAGAAGGTATACGGTGTATTGGCCTTCATCAACTGTGGGATTGAGTTTAAGAGTCGAGAGGTAATGTTGCAGCTATATAGGACCCTGGTCAGACCCCACTTGGAGTACTGTGCTCAGTTCTGGTCACCTCACTACAGGAAGGATGCGGAAACAATAGAAAGGGTGCATAGGAGATTTACAAGGATGTTGGCTGGATTGGGGAGCATGCCTTATGAGAATAGGTTGAGTGAACTTGGCCTTTTCTACTTGGAGTGACAGAGGATGAGAGGTGACCTGATAGAGATGTACAAGATGATGAGAGGCATTGATCATGTGGATAGTCAGAGGCTTTTTCCCAGGGCTGAAATGTCTAGCACGAGAGGACATAGTTTTAAGATGCTTGGAAGTAGGTACAGAGGAGATGTCAAGGGTAAGTTTTTTACGCAGAGAGTGGTGAGTGCGTGGAATAGGCTGCTATCAGCAGTGGTGGAGGCAGATACGATAGAGTCTTTTAAGAGACTCCTGGACAGGTACATGGAGCTTAGAAAAATAGAGGGCTGTGGGGAACCCTAGGTAGTTTCTATAGTAAGGACATGTTCAGCACAGCTTTGTGGGCATAAGGGCCTGTATTTTGCTGCAGGCTTTCTATGCTTCTATGTTAAATTCCATCTGCCGTTTCTCAGCCCATTTTTACAGCAGGTCCAGATAGCACTGCAAGCCTTGATTGTCTTTCTTGCTGTCCACTACACCTGCAATCTTGGTGTCATCTGAAAATTTCTTGATCCAGTTGACCACATTATCATCCAGGTCATCGAAATAGATGACTACAATGGGCTCAGCACCAATCCCCGTGGTACCCCACTAGTCACAAGCCTCTAGTCAGAGAGACAATCATCTTCTTCTCCCACAAAGCCAATGTCTGATCCAATTTACTACCCTATCTTGAATGCTGCGACTGAATCTTCTTGACCAAACTGCCATGCGGGACCTTGTTAACCGTGACTCAGCTCACAGCTTTATTTCAGCCAGGAGCCCGGCCCTCTGGGATTAGGTGTCGGCTTCGGGGCCCGACCCAATTGACAGCCTGGGCCCCCAGCAGCTGGAAGTGGCAGCGGAGTCTCCCCTGTCACTTGGCCTGACCCGGAGCGCCTGACGACGCAACCCGCCGATCGATCCCCATGGGACGCATCCACCAACCTCAAAGAGCTGACAACAATACACTGCATCGACTGAAACCTGGAAAGATGCACTATTTACTGAGGAAGCATGGGAAAAGAGCTGGGCTGCTGGTCAGATTGAAGCTGAGGGGCTTTGGGGTCCCTATGCCCACCACCCTACTAGCTAATGTGCAAGCCATAGAGAACAAGGTGGATGATCTTAAAGGGATGCTCACCAACTGCAGGGAGATGCAGAACTGCTGTGTATTCTGTTTCACTGAGACGTGGCTCTCCCCTGCCACCCTTGACTGTGTCATCTGACCAGAGAGATTTTCGATCCATCGGATGGACTGCACGGCGTCTTCGGGCAAGACGAGGGGAGGTTGTGTCTGCCTACTGATCAACACTGCGTGGTGCTCGGACACAGTGGCACTGACAAGCTCCTGCTGCCCGGACCTGGAACACCTGTCAGTGAATTGTCGTCCCTACTATCTGCCACGGGAATTCAACTCGGTCTTACTGACAGCGGTTTACATTCCCCCCAGGCGGACGTGGAGTGTGCTCTGAACATACTGTATGCCAACATCAGTGAACTTGAGACCAGGTATCCGGAGACTTTGCTCATTACAGCCGGGGACTTTAACCAGGCCAACCTCAGAAAGGTGCTACCAAAGTTATACCAACATGTCTCCTGCCCCACTAGAGGCCCGAATATACTTGACCACTGCTACACAGCAGTCAAGAATGTCTACCGTTCTGTCCCATGACCTCACTTTGGAAAATCGGATCATCAGGCCGTTCTCCTCCTCCCGGCTTACAAACAGAAACTGAAGCGGGAGGTCACTGTGTCAAAAGTAGTGTCGCGTTGGACGGAGGAAATGGATGAGGTCCTCTGTGACTCCTTTGAATCGGTGGACTGGTTAGTATTCAAGGACTCGGCAGCTAACCTCGATGAGTATGCCTCAGCTGTCACGGACTTTATTTGGAAATGCACGGAGGACTGTGTGTCTTGCAAGACGATCCAGGTATTCCTTAACTGGAAACCTTGGATGAATTATGAAATCAAGTCCCTTTTAAAGGCTAGAGCTGCGGCTTTTAGGTCCGGGGATAGCAGTCGCTGCACGGAATCCAGGCGTGATCTCTGGAAAGCCATTAAGGGCACCAAGAGGCAATATCGAGCCAAGTTGGAAGCCCAGGCTAACCAGAGGGATGCCGGTAGACTATGGCAGGGTCTAAATGAGATCACTGGGCTCAAAGAAAAGACTGAGAATATCAATAACTGTAGCGCTTCTCTTCCTGATGAACTTAACGTATTCTACGCAAGATTCGAACAGAAGAGGAGCGTCCCACTCCCTCCGGATGAACCGGACCTGGTGGCATTGAGATTCATTGTCACCGAGGAGGACGTTAGAAGGGCCTTCCTGAAGATAAATCCAAGGCAGGCGACAGGCCCAGATGGCATCCCAGGATGGGTTCTCCGGGCCTGTGCAAGCGAGTTAGCTGGAGTGTTTGCTGACATCTTCAACTGCTCCTTGCTTCAGTCTAAGATCCCCTCGTGTGTTAAGAAGGCAACGATAATCCCGGCGCCGAAGAAGAGCAAGGTGGCATGCCTGAATGACTATCGACCTGTGGCTCTGACATCAATTGCTATGAAGTGCTTCGAGAGATTGGTTATGACACACATCAACCACAGCCTACCAGTCAACCTCGACATTTTGCAATTCGCCTACCAGAGCAACAGGTCAATGGCAGATGCCATCTCTCTGGCCCTACATTCCTCCTTAGAACACCTGGAGAATAAAGACGCATACGTAAGGCTCCTTTTCATTGACTACAGCTCTGCCTTTAATACCATCATTCCAAATAAACTGATTCCTAAGGTCCGGAACCTGGGCCTTAACACTCAGATCTGCAGCTGGATCTTCAACTTCCTCACAGACAGGACCCAGGCTGTAAAAATAGGGGGACAAGCTCTCCTCTACAATCACTCTGTGCACCGGTGCCCCACAAGGCTGTGTACTCAGCCCCCTGCTGTACTCACTATACACCCATGATTTTGTAGCCAAGTTTCCATCGAACTCAATATATAAGTTTGCTGATGACACCACAATTGTAGGCCATATCTCGGGTAATGACGAGTTTGAGTACAGAGAGGAAATTAAGAACCTGGTGGCATGGTGCAAAGACAATAACCTATCCCTCAACGTCAGCAAGACGAAGGAATTGGTTGTTGACTTCAGAAGGAGTAGCGGACTGCACGACCCCATTTACATCGGTGGTGCGCAAATGGAACAGGTCAAAAGCTTTAAGTTCCTTGGGGTCAATATCACAAATGACCTGACTTGGTCCAACCAAGCAGAGTCCACTGCCAAGAAAGCCCACCAGTGCCTTTACTTCATGAGAAAACTAAAGAAATTTGGCCTGTGCCCTAAAACACTCACTAATTTTTATAGATGCACCGTAGAAAGCATTCTTCTAGGGTGCATCACAACCTGGTATGGAAGTTGTCCTGTCCAAGACGGGAAGAAGCTGCAGAAGATTGTGAACACAGCCCAGCACATCACACAAACCAATCTTCCGTCCTTGGACTCACTTTACACCGCCCGCTGTCGGAGCAGTGCTGCCAGGATAATCAAGGACATGACCCACCCAGGCAATACACTTTTCGTCCCTCTTCCCTCTGTTAGAAGGCTCAAGAGCTTGAAGACTCGTATGGCCAGATTTGGGAACAGCTTCTTTCCAACTGTGATAAGACTGCTGAACGGATCCTGACCCAGATCTGGGCCGTACCCTTCAAATATCCGGACCTGCCTCTCGGCTTTTTTGTACTACCTTGCTTTCCATTTTTCTATTTTCTATTTATGATTTACAATTTAAATTTTTAATATTTACTTTCGATTTGTACTCCAGGGAGCACGAAGCGTAGAATCAAATATCGCTGTGATGATTGTACGCTCTAGTATCAATTGTTTGGTGACAATAAAGTATAAAGTAAGTAAGTAAAGTTAGTCAAGTGCCTTGCTAAAGTCCATGAAGACAACATCCATTGGCTTGCTTTCATCAACTTTACTAGTAACTGCCTTGAAAACTCTATAGGATTGGTTAGACATGACCTAGCACACATGAAGCCATGCTGACTATCCGTAATCAGTCCTTGTTTATACAAATACTCATATATCTGGTCCCTTAAAATAACTACCAGTAACTTGCCCACTACTGGTATCAGGCTCACCGGCCTATAATTTCTTGGTTTATTTATTCTTGGTGCCTTTCTTAAACAGTGGAACAGTGGAACAACATTGGCTATCCTCCAGTCCTCCGGTATCTCAACAGTTGTTAAAAGATGAATTAAACATTTCTGCAAGGGCCTATGCAGTCTCTGTGCTTGCCTCCCACAGGGTCCAAGGGACACCATGTCAGGCCCTGGGGAGTTATCCACCCTAATTTACTCCACATGTACCTCATTTGTTCCCTCCTGCCTATACCTACTATGCGCCTATTTTTTTCTTAACTGGGGCCTCAATATCTTTCAAAAACCAAGGTTCCCTAAACCTGTTATCTTGTCTTTTATTCTGACAAGCACATACAAACTTCGTACTTTCAAAATTTCACTTTTGAAGGCTGCCCATTTATCAAGTACACCTTTGTCCCAATCCACACTCGCCAGATCCTTTCTGATACCATCAACATTGGCCTTTCTGCAATATAAAATCTGAACCCATGACCAGACCTATCTTTTTCCACAATTACCTTGAAACTAATGGCATTATGATCAGTAGGTGCAAAACGTTCCCCTATACAAGCGTCAGTCCCTTCCTTGTCTCTTTCCCGAATAGCTGATCAAATATTGCACACTTGCTCATTGGGACTTCTATGTACAGATTAAGGACACTTCCCTGAACACATTTGACAGACTCTATCCATTCTACTTCTTTTACAGTATGGGAGTCCCAGCCAGTATGTGGAAAGTTAAAATCACCTACTATAACGGCCTTATGTTTCAAAGGTACATTTAATGTCAGAGAAATGTATACAATATACGTCCTGAAATACTTTTTCTTCGCAACTATCCACAAAAACAGAGGAGTGCCCCCAGTTAAATGTTAGAACCCTAAAGCCCCCACCCCCCTGGTTCCCCCCTCCCACGTGTAAGTAGCAGGAAACCAATGATCCCCCCTCCACCACCAGCAAAAAAAAAAGAATCAGCACCCGCCACTGAGCACACAAGTGTGCAGCAAAGCATCAGCAAAGACAGACTTGCAATACCCAAAGACTACTTGTTCACCCAATATTCTTGCAACAGCCTGTGATCTCTCTACAAATTTGTTCCTCTAAACATAGAAACATAGAAACATAGAAAATAGGGGCAGGAGTAGGCCATTCGGCCCTTCGAGCCTGCACTGCCATTTATTATGATCATGGCTGATCATCCAACTCAGAACCCCGCCCCAGCCTTCCCTCCATACCCCCTGACCCCCGTAGCCACAAGGGCCATATCTAACTCCCTCTTAAATATAGCCAATGAACTGGCCTCAACTGTTTCCTGTGGCAGAGAATTCCACAGATTCACCACTCTCTGTGTGAAGAAGCTTTTCCTAATCTCGGTCCTAAAAGGCTTCCCCTCTATCCTCAAACTGTGGCCCCTCGTTCTGGACTTCCCCAACATCGGGAACAATCTTCCTGCATCTAGCCTGTCCAATCCCTTTAGGATCTTATACGTTTCAATCAGATCCCCCCTCAATCTTCTAAATTCCAACGAGTACAAGCCCAGTTCATCCAGTCTTTCTTCATATGAAAGTCCTGCCATCCCAGGAATCAATCTGGTGAACCTTCTTTGTACTCCCTCTATGGCAAGGATGTCTTTCCTCAGATCAGGGGACCAAAACTGCACACAATACTCCAGGTGTGGTCTCACCAAGGCCTTGTACAACTGCAGTAGTACCTCCCTGCTCCTGTACTCGAATCCTCTCACTATAAATGCCAGCATACCATTCACCTTTTTCACCGCCTGCTGTACCTGCATGCCCACTTTCAATGACTGGTGTATAATGACACCCAGGTCTCGTTGCACCTCCCCTTTTCCTAATCGGCCACCATTCAGATAATAATCTGTTTTCCTATTTTTGCCACCAAAGTGGATAACTTCACATTTATCCACATTAAATTGCACCTGCCATGAATTTGCCCACTCACCCAACCTATCCAAGTCACCCTGCATCCTCTTAGCATCCTCCTCACAGCTAACACTGCCGCCCAGCTTCGTGTCATCCGCAAACTTGGAGATGCTGTATTTAATTCCCTCATCCAAGTCATTAATATATATTGTAAACAACTGGGGTCCCAGCACTGAGCCCTGCGGTACCCCACTAGTCACCGCCTGCCATTCTGAAAAGGTCCCGTTTATTCCCACTCTTTGCTTCCTGTCTGCTAACCAATTCTCCACCCACACCAATACCTTACCCCCAATACCGTGTGCTTTAAGTTTGCACACTAATCTCCTGTGTGGGACCTTGTCAAAAGCCTTTTGAAAATCCAAATATACCACATCCACTGGTTCTCCCCTATCCACTCTACTAGTTACATCCTCAAAAAATTCTATGAGATTCGTCAGACATGATTTTCCTTTCACAAATCCATGCTGACTTTGTCCGATCATTTCACCGCTTTCCAAATGTGCTGTTATCACATCCTTGATAACTGACTCCAGCAGTTTCCCCACCACCGACGTTAGGCTAACCGGTCTATAATTCCCTGGTTTCTCTCTCCCTCCTTTTTTAAAAAATGGAGTTACATTAGCCACCCTCCAATCCTCAGGAACTATTCCAGAATCTAACGAGTTTTGAAAAATTATCACTAATGCATCCACTATCTCTTGGGCTACTTCCTTAAGCACTCTAGGATGCAGACCATCTGACCCTGGGGATTTATCTGCCTTCAATCCCTTCAATTTACCTAACACCACTTCCCTACTAACATGTATTTCGCTCAGTTCCTCCATCTCACTGGACCCTCTGTCCCTTACTATTTCTGGAAGATTATTTATGTCCTCCTTAGTGAAGACAGAACCAAAGTAATTATTCAATTGGTCTGCCATGTCCTTGCTCCCCATAATCAATTCACCTGTTTCTGTCTGCAGGGGACCTACATTTGTCTTTACCAGTCTTTTCCTTTTTACATATCTATAAGAGCTTTTACAGTCTGTTTTTATGTTCCCTGCCAGTTTTCTCTCATAATCTTTTCTTCCCCTTCCTAATTAAGCCCTTTGTCCTCCTCTGCTGAACTCTGAATTTCTCCCAGTCCTCAGGTGAGCCACTTTCTCTGGCTAATTTGTATGCTTCTTCTTTGGAATTGATACTATCCCTAATTTCTCTTGTCAGCCATGGGTGCACTACCTTCCTTGATTTATTCTTTTGCCAAACTGGGATGAACAATTGTTGTAGTTCATCCATGCAACCTTTAAATGCTTGCCATTGCATATCCACCGTCAATCCTTTAAGTGTCATTTGCCAGTCTATCTTAGCTAATTCACGTCTCATACCTTCAAAGTTACCCCTCTTTAAGTTCAGAGCCTTTGTTTCTGAATTAACTATGTCACTCTCCATCTTAATGAAGAATTCCACCATATTATGGTCACTCTTACCCAAGGGGCCTCTCACGACAAGATCGCTAATTAGCCCTTCCTCATTGCTCAAAACCCAGTCCAGAATAGCCTGCTCTCTAGTTGGTTCCTCTACATGTTGGTTCAAAAAACCATCCCGCATAGATTCCAAGAAATCCTCTTCCTCAGCAACTGCTGTTCCTTTATTGCACACATTTCTAATTTCCTGTTTAATACCATCTCCGACCTCACTACTACTGTTAGGCGGCCTGTACACAACTCCCACCAGTGTCTTCTGCCCCTTAGTGTTACGCAGCTCTACCCATATCGATTCCACATCTTCCCGGCTTATGTCCTTCCTTTCTATTGCGTTAATCTCTTCTTTAACCAGCAACGCTACCCCAACTCCCCTTCCTTCATGTCTATCCCTCCTGAATATTGAATATCCCTGAATGTTGAGCTCCCATCCCTGGTCACCCTGGAGCCATGTCTCTGTGATCCCAACTATATCATGATCATTAATGACAATCTGCACTTTCCATCCATCCACCTTATTACGAATGCTCCTTGCGGACTGTTGGGTGGTCTTTTATATAGAACTATTAAAGTGGTCATACCTTTCCTATTCCTTAGCTCACCCCATCAAGCCTCAGTAGAAGGCTTGTCCAGTCTGTCCTGACTGAACACTGTCATAATTTCTTCCCTGACTAGTAACACCAATCCTTCTCCTTTAATCCCTTCTGTTCTATCACATCTAAGAGAACAGAACCTCAGAATACTGAGTTGCCAGTCCTTCCCCTCCCACAACTAAGTCTCACTAATGGCTACAATATCATAATTCCACAAGCTCCATGCCCTGAGCTCATCTGCTTTTCCTGCAATACTACTTACATTGAAATGCACACAGCTCAGAACATTGGCCCCACCACACTCAACGTTTTGATTCCTGACTTTGTCTAAGGCAGCGGTCCCCAACCACCGGGGCCGCAAAGCATGTGCTACTGGGCCGCAAGGAAACGATATGAGTCAGATGCCCCTTTCCTCATTCCCTGTCGCGCACTGTTGAACTTGAACATAGGGTTGCCAACTGTCCCGTATTTTCAGGGACATCCTGTATACTGGGCTAAATTGGTTTTTCCTGTATTTCCCCCGCTAAGGTAAAGTGTTCCTATGAAACCTTTTGTGCCAAAATGGCGTAAAGCGAAGAAGCAATTACCATTAATTTATATGGGAAAAAATTTTGAGCGTTCCCAGACCCAAAAAATAACCTAAAAAATCATACCAAATAATACATAAAACCGAAAATAAATAACACTAACATATAGTAAAAGCAGGAATAATATGATAAATACACAGCCTTTATAAAGTAGAAATAATGTATGTACAGTGTAGTCGGGAAGATGAAGGCAAAACCAATTTGCGGGAAAAAAAATCGGCACGTACACGCATGCGCACATCACATGCGCACGTCACGCATGTGCACACAGGTGCCCACGCAAGGCTTCATGGTCATAGTAGTCTTTCCTGGGGTAAAGTGTCCCAGGATTTGACTGCTACTTTTGTCCCTTACTTGGGAGTGAGAAAGTTGGCAACCCTAACTGTAAAAGACATGCTGAGGTGAGTTTAACCCTACTTGAAACCCCGTCCCCCCACCCCCGGTCAGCCGGTCTGCAAGAATATTGTCAATTTTAAACTGGTCCGTGGTGCGAAAAAGGTTGGGGACCCCTGTTCTAAGGTCTTAACAACATCTGCCTCCACAACCACTTCACTATCTGTTCTGGCTAACCCCTGCAACAATTATGGTGCACTAAAATTATGAAATAATTATTCAGCTATTTTTCAAAAAATGCGTTATCTTCTGATATAAAGCCAATCAAATATTTTAATTTCACTTTGTGACATGCATTTCTTTCAAACAAGCAGTGTCTAGCAACATTCACACAATTTTTATCAATAAGCATATAAGTTTTGTTTGAATATACAGTAAATCATGAGTGAAAAAGCCCATGGGTCTTGTATGTAGATCCACTGCAGACTAGTTATCACTGGCTTTCAAATGGTTTAGGTCACCTGCTTACCTTTGCTCCAGCCACAGAAACCCACAGGCAGGCGTTTACTGGAAATGGGCTAGTTTGAAAAGAAATATACCTTTTACATAGTTACAGGTGTGAAAGCAAATTACTGAAAAAAACTCAACCTGCTCAACCTGCACTGACGTTTGTTCTTCCCACTAACTGTATTTGAGTAGAGAGGGCAGGAAGTGCATATACTCATGAGATTTTGAAAACGAAAGTAAACTAAAATGTGTGCAGTTTTGGCCACCTACCTACAGGAAGGATGTAAATAAGGTTGAAAGAGTACAAAGAAAACATAAAAGGATGTTGCCGGGTCTGGAAGACCTGAGTTATAGGGAAAGATTGATTAGGTTAGGACTTTATTCCTTGAAACATAGAAGATTTAGAGAAGATTTTTGCAGAGGTATACACAATTATGAGGGGTATAGACAGGGTAAATGCAAGCAGGCTTTTTCCACTGAGGTTGGGTGGGACTACAATCAGAGGTCATGGGTTAAGGGTGAAAGGTGAAAGGCTTAAGGGGAATATGAGAGGAAACTTCTTTACTCAGAGGGCCGTGAGAGTGTGAAATGAGCTGCCAGCACAAATGGTGCATGCAAGCTTGATTTCAAAATGTAAGAGAAGTTTGGATAGGTACATGGATGGTAGGGGTATCGAGAGCTATGGTCCCAGTGCAGGTCGATGGGAGTAGCAACTTAAATGGACTAGATATGCTGAAGGCCCTGTTTCTGTGCTATGATTATGACTCTGTAAAGGGTCATAATCTGAGACACTTATTCTGGCTTTATTTTTCCATTTACTTTAGTATAAGGATTACTATGTAATCTTATGCTTTTCTACTTTTTAGAGGTCACAAGCACTATTGTGAGGGAAGAGGTTGTTCAGACATTGACAATGATCTTTTCATCCTCACTGGCTACAGGAGTAGAATCAGAAGATTACAGGATGGCAAACATTTTCCTTGTTCAAGAAAGGAACAAAGGTAAATCTTAGGGATTGAGTGGATTGTTAGGGGAAAGGATTTATGAGCATTTGGAAAAGCATAGTCTAATTAAGAATAATTAAAAGGGCATGCCCTTTTCTCACTGTTACCATCAGGTAGGAGATACAGAAGCCTGAAGGCACACACTCAGCGATTCAGGAACAGCTTCTTCCCCTCTGCCACCCGATTCCGAAATGGACACTGAAGCTTTAGACTCTACCTCACTTTTTTTTTTAATATACAGTACTGTATTTCTGTTTTTGCACATTTTTAAAATCTATTCAATATACATAATTAATTTACTTTATGTTTTATTTTATTTATCATTAATATTTTTTTCTCTCTCTGCTAGATTAAATATTGCATTGAACTGCTGCTGCTCATTTAACAAATTTCACGTCACACGCCGGTGATAAAGATTCAAAAAACATTATTGTCATTCTAACTGTACATCAGCTCTGCAGGGCAGAATAAGACAGTGTTTCCCAGGAGCAGTGCAACCATAACATAACAAACGCAACACTAAATAATAAACGTAACAATAAATAGTAAAACACAACAGCCACGTGTCAGTTAAAATCAGTTATAAGTGTCCAGTGCAAGTTAAAAGTGTCCAAAGCAAAGTCAGGTGGAGCAGCTATTTAGCAGTCTGACTGCCTGTGGGAGGAAGCTATTTAGTAGCCTTGTGGTTTTAGTTTTGATGCTCCTGTAACGTTTGCCTGATGGCAGAAGAACAAACAGTTTATGGAGAGGGTGTGAGGGGTCTTTAATGATGTACTGTGTCTTCTGGAGGCATCGACTTTGAAAGAGGTCTTGGACAGACTGTAGGGAGACCCCAATAAGTCATAGTCCGGATCAGGGTCCCTTTAAATTTAGCTTGTTTATGTTACGATCCGGACCGTTGATTCCCTGTTTTCCCATGTCCCTCGACTTTGGTGATTAGAGGCAATTAACACTCGGCTGAAGCAGTAGTTTATAGTCTCCGGCTTTCAGCCATTCGGTGCGGGAGCGTCTGCAAAGTCATGGCATGCCAATGTCATCTGGCTGGAGCAAGCCTAGTCTCCGCCCGAAACGAGTGCCGGTAATTCACCTTTCCTCACCGGAGCAATCCTGTCAAGTTACCTCACCAAAGCAAGCCTGCAAAGTTTCCTCACCGAGGTGGGTCCGTCAGTTAACCCGCCGGAGGGAATCAAGAACCACTGTCTACTGTTCCCAGGCTGAGTTGAGAGCTCACCACTACCCGGAGGCTCCAAGTCAAATCCTGGCTCCGGGGGCATTCAAGTACCATGTCAAGTCCTGGTCCTGGCAGCATTCAAGTACCATATCAAGTCCTGGTCCTGGTGGCATCCAAGTACCATGTCCACATCCTGGCTCCAGTGGCATCCAAGTACCACGTCCATGTCCTGGCTCTGGCAGCATCCAAGTACCACGTCAAGTCCTCGCCCTTGCGGCTTCCCAGTTCTCTGTCAAGTCCTGGCCCTGGTGGTCTGTGATTCCTGTCCTACCCCCTTGTCTGAATCCCTTCTCTGCCCCTCTTGCCTCTAGCCCTTGTCTGCAGCTCCCGCCTGCACTTCAGTCTAGTTCCATCACTGGAGCTAGATAGGTACTGTCTGGTGTTCATTCGTGTTGGTCTTCTCTTGTCCTGTCCTCGCCTCTGTGGGGTAAGTCAGGTTGTCTTGCCGTTGCCCCGCGGGGAGTCGTGTCCTGTCTTGTCTTGTCCTTGCCTCCGTGGGGTAAGTCAGGCCGTCTTGCCGTTGCCCCGTGGGGGGTCATGTTTTGTCGTGTCTTGTCCTCGCCTCCGTGGGGTAGTCAGGCTGTCTTGCCATTGCCCCGCGGAGGGTCATGAGTCCTGGCCCTATGTCCTGTACCCAAGGAGGGGTCCCAACTCTGTGTTCTGTGTATGTGTCCATGGTTCCATGTACCTGCTCTCCCGAGACTGAGGCCCTGTGTTCCCATGTTCCTCCTCTCCCTAGCCCATGTCATGTCCATGCCTGGTTCTGGGGTCCGAGCCCGAGGCAAGACCCAGGTACTGGGTCCTTGCCCAGTCTCGGGCTCAGAGTCCATACCCTAGCCTCTTCATGTCTCCTCTAGTTCTGGGAGCCGATTCCGAGTCCTAGCCCAGACCCTTGGTCCCAGCCTGGTCATAGTCCTCAGCCCTTGTCCAGTTCGCTATTCCTGCTCCTACCTTGCTCTCCTGGTATCGAACAATAAATTAAATCTAAGTAACCTCACAAGATGTGTCTTGCATTTGGGTCCACCCTTGCTCCCAATGCCACTGTGACACAATAACCTTCTCTGCTCCCCTAACCACCCTCTGCAAGGCTGTTTTGTTAACAGCACTGCAGCTGAAGTACCAGGTTGTGATGCAAAAGATCAGCACACTCTCAATCACGCCTCTGTAGAACGTAGTTAAGATGTTGGTGGGGAGTGATGCTTGTTTAAGCTTCCTCAGAAAGTGCAATCTCTGCTGGGCCCATTTCACAATCCCAGTGGTGTTCCTGGACCAGGTGAGATTGTCCGAGATCTGCACCCCAAGGAACTTGATGTTTTCCACTCTCTCCACTGTGGAGCCGCTGATGCTGAGGGGTGTGTGCTCAGGCTGAGACCATCTGAAATCGATGATCATCTCCTTGGTTTTAGTGACATTAAGCATCAAGTTGTTATCACTGCACCAGCTCTCTAGGTATTTGACCTCCTCCCTGTACATTGTTTCATCATTTTTGCTGATGAGCCCCACCACTGTGGTATCATCAGCAAATTTTGATGATCAGGTTCTCCTTGAATTCGGCTGCACAGTCATGTGTTAGCAGTGTAAACAGCAATGGGTTAAGCATATAGCCTTGTGGGGATCCAGTGCTCAGCGTGATGGAGTCAGAGATGTTCCTGCCAACACGGACTAACTGTGGTCTGTCTGTCAAGAAATCCAGAATCCAGCGACACATGGCAGTGTTAAGGCCAAGCAGCGACAGTTTCTCCACTAGTCTCTGCGGGATGATGGTATTGAACGCTGAACTGAAATCAGTGTACAGGATTCTGGCATAAGTGTCTTTGTTGTCGAAGTGAGAGAGAACTGCGTGCAGTGTGGTGGATATTGTGTCCTCCGCAGAGCGATTTGGACGATAAGCAAACTGCAGAGGATCCAGTGATGAGGGGAGGCTGGCTGTGATATGAGGCTTGACAAGCCCTTCAAAACATTTCATCACAATGGGGGTCAGGGCAACGGGATGGTAATCATTCAGACAGGTTAGAACTGATTTCTTTGCTACAGGGATGATTGTGGAGGTTTTGAAGCATCTGGGGACAATGGCTTGACTAAGGGAGATGTTGAAAATGTCTGTCAGGACATCTGCTAACACATCAGCACATTCCTTGAGCACACGTCCAGGGACGTTGTCGGGACCTCCCGCTTTTCGTGGATTGACCCTGGCAAGGGTCCTCCGTGTTTGCTCTGGATCAATGATTAGAGCCGGCTGGTCAGATGGTAAAAAGGGACTGGCTCTCCCCCTTGCTGTAGTGTTTGATGCTTCGAAGCGTGCAAAGAAATTGTTAAGCCTGTCTGGAAGAGAGGCATCGCTGTCATCAGTTTTCTGCCTGATCTTGTAGTCTGTCAGAGCTTTAATTCCCTGCCACATCCGTCTGGTGTCACCTGTGTCACAGAAGTGTCCATGTATTTTGCCCGCGTAGGCCCTTTTCACTTTCCTGATCCCTAGTGAAAGCGCAGACCTGGCTGAGCGAAGCGCACTCCTGTCCCCCGATCTGTAGGCTGTGTCACGGGCCTTCAGTAGTGAATGCACCTCTGTTGTCATTCACGTGCGGTGAAGGTTTTCATCACAGTGACATTCTCCGTGCATTTGGCTATGCAGCTGATTACTGCCTCCACATACTCCTCAATGTCTGTATGGTCATCATAGGAGGCTGCTGTTTTGAATATGTCCCAGTCTGTGTACACAAAACAGTCTTGTAGTGCTAAGGCTGCTCCTTTTGGCCAGACCCTTATCTCTCTTTTCTCTGCTCTCACACGTTTAAGCAGTGGTTTATATGTTGGTGTTAGCATGACAGATATGTGGTCAGAGTGACCAAGTTGGGGCGGGGGGCTGCTTTGTACGCCTGTGGTGTATTGGTATAAACCAAGTCCAGTGTGTTGTCTCCCCTGGTTTTGAAATCCACATATTGCAGGAATTTGGGGAACACAGTCTTTAAGCTGTTGTGGTTAAAGTCCTCAGCATAATAAACCTGATTCTGATTAGCATGTCTTTGTGAAGGGCAGGTCAAGCCTCTTGAGCCTGATTGAGCTTTCCGAGGAATTGATGAAGCAAATTGATGACGGTACAGTGGTGGATGTGATCTATATGGAATATGGTAAGGTTTTTGACAATGTTCCCCATGGAAGGCTTATCTCGAAAGTCACGAAGCATTGAATTGATGGAAGCTTGGCAGAAGGCAGAGGGTGGTAGTAAAGGGAGTGTATTCTGTCTGGAGGTCGATAACTAGTCGTGTTCTGCGGGGATCTGTTCTTTCTAATTTTTATAACTAACTTGGATAAGGAAGTGGAAGGGTGGGTTAATAAGTTTCTGGATGACATAAAGGTTGGTGAAGTTATCAATTTTATAGAAGACTGTCATAAGTTACAACAGGATATTGACAGGATGCAGAGGTTGGCGGATGGAGTTCCATCCAGAAAAGTGTGAAGTGATGCACTCGGAAAAGTCAGACTTGAAAGCAGAGTACAAGGTTAATGGCCATATTCTTAGGTAACAGAGGGAGGAACAGAGGGATATTGAGGTCAATGTCCAGATTTGATAGTTGGTGAAGAAGGCATATGGTGTGATGGCTTACATTAGTTAGGGTAATGTTGCAGTTCTGTAAAACTCTGGTTAGATCACACTGGAAGATAATGTTCAATTATGGTCACCTCATTATGGGAAGGATGTGGAAGCTTTAGAGAAGGTGCAGAGGAGATTTATCAGGATGCTGCCTGGATGAGAGACCATACCTTAGGAGGAATGATTGAGAGAGCTATGGTTTTCCTCTTTGGAAAAAGGAGGATGATGATAGAGGTTATGATGATAAGATTATGAGAGACATAAATAGGTTGGACAGCCAGCACCTTTTTCCTAGGGCAGCCATGACAATTACCAAGGGACATCCTTTTAAATTGAGTGGAAGAAAGTTTAGGAGAGAACACAGGGGATACCAAAACTCTCTTCAGATATAGAAAGTGTAAAACAAAGGCGAGGGTAGATATCTGACCACTGGAGAATGATGCTGGAGAGGTAATAATGGAGGATAAGGAAAGGGCATACAATTGAATAAGTAATTTGTATTGGTCTTCACTGTGAAAGACACCAGTAGTATGTCGGAGGTTCAAGAATGTCAGGGGACTGAAGTGAGTGAAGCTGCTATTACCAGGGAGAGGATGATTGAGAAACTGAAATGTCGGAATGTAGATATGTAACTCACCTGGACCAGATGGTCTATACCCCAGGGTTCTAAAGGAGGTGGCTGAAGAGATTGTGGAGACATTACTGATGATCTTTCAAGAATCAATGGATTTTGACATGGTTCCAGAGGACTGGAAAATTGCAAATATCACTCACCCTTCAAGAAGGGAGAGAGGCAGAAGAAAGGATTTACAGGTCAGTTAGCCTGATCTCAGTGATTTGGAAGATCTTGGAGTCGATTGTTAAGGATGTGGTTTTGGGGTACTTGGAGGCACATGAAAAAACAGGCCAAAGTCAGCAGGTTTCCTTAAGGGAAAATCTTGCTTAACATATCTATTGAAATTCTTTGAAGAAATATCAAGCAGGATAGACAAAGGAGAATCGGTAGATATTGTGTACTTGGATTTTCAGAAGGCCTTTGGTAAGCTGCCACACATGAGGCTGCTTAACAAGTTAAGAACGCACAGTATTACTGGAAAGATACCAGCATATATAGAGGACTGACTGGCAGGAGGCAAAGAATGGGATAAATGGAGCTTTTATTGGTGTATCAAATGGTTGTTGTGTTGCATCTAGTGTGGTAGTATACCAGGTAGTGCTGGTCATTCTCGCTTTCAGCTTCCACTGCTGGCTAGCAGGCTCTTGAAAAGAAAAGCTGAATACATGTCTCTCCCCATCGGTACATAGCCTCTTCAACATCAAGCCTCATGTAGTGCCTCCTCGCTGAAGACAGATGGAAAATAAACACCCTTTGGGCTCAGGCTGAACTACAGAGGACAGGGAGGAGGTCTGACCCCTGCACACATAGCACACAGGCCCACTAGTGTATGGACACATCCTGGCGCTCGAGAACCTAATCCTCAGCTTTGTGTAAATATCCCTACTGCTTTGTGAGCAGCCTCAGGAGAGGCAAAGGCTATGAGAGTAAACCCAGACTAAAAATCTGGAATGGAGCCCCTAAGGTGTCTGGACGGCACTGAACATCCTTCCAGCAGCTCCTACAGCCAAGCTGGTGCCAAACATATTGTTTTGCTGCCCTTCGGTTAGGCTGAGAGGGGATCTTGACGACTGGATATCCCAATATTTCCATAACTTCTGCCCGAGCTTGTGCCCTGGAGAGGCCGCTTCCATTGTCCTTTGAGACAGATGGATGCCATCATCATCATCATCATCATTTCTGGTTGGCTGCCAAAATCTAAGAAAGGATGTGCTTACCTTGGAGAGGATTCAAAAGAGATTCATGAAAATGATTCTGGGAATGAAAGGCTTGTCATATGAGGAACATTTGATAGCTCCGGACCTGTACTCACTGGAATTCAGAATAAACGGGGGGATCTCATTGAAACCTATCGAATGTTGAAAGGCCTTGATAGAGTGGATGTGGAAAGGATGTTTCCTATGGTGGGGAAGTTTAAGAACAGAGGACACAGCCTCAGAATAGAGGGACGCCCATTTAGAATAGAGATGAGGAAGGAGAGACTGATGATTAGCTAGAGACTGATGATTCTGTGGAACTCATTGCCACAGGCAGCTGTGGAGGCCAAGTATTTTGGTATTTTTAAGGCAGAGGTTGATAGATTCTTGATTAGTCAGGGCATGAAGGGATACGGGGAGAAGGCAGGAGACTGGATGAGAGGGAAATGGATCAGCCATGATGAAATGCCGGAATGGGCCAAATAGCCTAATTCTGTTCCTATACCTTATGGTTTTATGTCTCATAATCTGTATATGGAATGCACGGTTGGGGTGGTGGCTGAATGAAATATTTAAAAAAATATACCTGGATTTAAATGGAATATCTTTCATGGATTTATAAGAAACTATCTATTAAAGAAAAGTTGAAATTAGGTTTATTGTCATATACACAAATACATGTACTCACAGACAATGAAAATCTCACTTCTGCAGCATCACAGGCACATGGTATCATTCACAAGGAATATACAGAATAAATTAACCATTAATTAAACACAATTTTTACAATACAGAACACAATTAGAGCAAAAAACAATGTCTTTTTTATTCTATTTGAAAAATATTTTCTTCCCTTGGATTCCCACATTCGTTCACTTTAACTCCGACCAGTTGTGTCTTCCTGTAACTAACACTATTTGCCGGATGAGGTAAGAAATGAATGCACTTTGAAGTGCCCTGGTTACCTCTCCCATACTGAGCACCATAATGGCCAACGTAAACAACAGGAATTCTGCAGATGCTGGAAATTCAAGCAACATACATCAAAGTTGCTGGTGAACGCAGCAGGCCAAGCAGCATCTATAGGAAGAGGCGCAGTCGACGTTTCAGGCCGAGACCCTTCGTCAGGACTAACTGAAGGAAGAGTGAGCAAGGGATTTGAAAGCTGGAGGGGGAGGGGGAGGTGCAAAATGATAGGAGAAGACAGGAGGGGGAGGGATAGAGCCGAGAGCTGGACAGGTGATAGGCAAAAGGGGATACGAGAGGATCATGGGACAGGAGGCCTAGGGAGAAAGACGGGGGGGGGGTGACCCAGAGGATGGGCAAGAGGTATATTCAGAGGGACAGAGGGAGAAAAAGGAGAGTGAGAGAAAGAATGTGTGCATAAAAAGGAGTAACAGCTGGGGTACGAGGGGGAGGTGGGGCCTAGCGTATGCACACATTCTTTCTCTCACTCTCCTTTTTCTCCCTCTGTCCCTCTGAATATACCTCTTGCCCATCCTCTGGGTCCCCCCCCCCCGTCTTTCTTCCCGGACCTCCTGTCCCATGATCCTCTCGTATCCCTTTTGCCTATCACCTGTCCAGCTCTCGGCTCTATCCCTCCCCCTCCTGTCTTCTCCTATCATTTTGCATCTCCCCCTCCCCCTCCAGCTTTCAAATCCCTTACTCACTCTTCCTTCAGTTAGTCCTGACGAAGGGTCTCGGCCTGAAACGTCGACTGCGCCTCTTCCTATAGATGCTGCTTGGCCTGCTGCGTTCACCAGCAACTTTGATGTATGTTACCATAATGGCCAAGTTGGGACTTCTGTTTCTGGGTATGTAGAAATTCTGGTGTTGCCACAGGACAATATTGTTGTCATTTCCACAGAAAATCCAGGCCAATGGCATTCTTCAACTCCTTCTGCCCTTATCTAGTTAAGCTGAAGAAGGCATGGGCTTCAGAGGTTCCCTAAATGACTGCCTGGTTCCTTGTAACAGGCGCTGACTCAGGCAGTTCTGAGTAGTTTCAGATTCAATGTTGAATCACTGACCTTAACTAGGGACACCAGAAATAACTTCCTCAGTCATAAAATGTGAGTCAAATTGAGAGAGAAATCCTATTCCCTAGTTAAAATCCAGGAACAGCCATTCCTTTAAAGATGCACATTCTGCTGACTACTTTTCCAATGCTTCTTTGTGACCACTGATTTCATCCTTTCACCATAGGGTCTTGGGGAACTGTGAGATGTCTCACAGAGTGCTGTCAGTTAGCTGCAGCAGCAGTAACAAGGAATAGGAGCTTGTGAGCTTTGCCAGTGATTCTGAATGAATGGCTGTGAGTTCTGGACATGCACGCGTGTGCCCTCAGACGATGCTGCGTCCATCACTTTGCCCCTCTGCTGAACCTCACAATGACACTGACAGTAGAGCAGAGTCTTGCTACAATTGTCTGCATCATGCTGGAAAATTGCCTCTCAGACCTGCACTGCTATTTCATTGATTTCATGAGTGCACAGTGGGGGCAGCTATTAGAGCTGATGCTCACTGCTCCCAATGACCTAGATACACCTCTGATCTCTGGTGCTGTCTATGCGGAGTTTGTCCATTCTCCTTGTGTTTCCACTGAGTGTCGGATGTTGTCCCGCATCACAAAGGTTTGAGGACTTTTAGGTTAAAAGGCCACTGTCAGGTGCCCATAGTTGCATAGTTGAGGAATATTAGTGGGAATATTAGTAGAGAATGGGAAAGCATAGACCCTGAGGAACAAATGGCTCCCTTCTATATCCATCAGGAAATATGGAAAAGTGGAATGGAGACTATTATTTTATATATATCTTATAGATTTATATTTAGAGATACAGCACTGTAACATGCATTTCCAGCAAAAGCCAGCGATGCTCAATTGTACCCATGTGACCAATGTACTAACTTGTACATCTTTAGACTGTGGGAGGAAACTGGAGCACCCAGACGAAACCATGTGATCACAGGGAGAACGTACAAACTCCTTACAGACAGCAGCAGAAAACTGATGCTACTACACCACCCCTACAGATCAGGAACAAAAGTGAAAATGGACCTGATTTAAATTAATTTCTTGTAAACTTTGCACAGCTCTTCCTCCTACCTTCTTCCAATAAATGAGTGTTCTGTTTTGGTAGGATAGGAGCTACAGCTACATGTATCTGTCTTTTGACAATCTGATTAATTATTATTTTTATCTTTTGTGTCTGTTTACTGTTAATCAACCCCTAATTCTTTTCCCTTTTGTTTTCTGCTTTCCCTAGGTGACACTTCTAAACACATAAGAAATAGCAGCAGAAGTGGACCGTCAGACCCCTATCCCTACCCTGTCATTTAGTACAGTCACAACTAAATTTTCAAGCTCAACTCCACTTTTCTGCACCAACTTTGTATCCTTTGTTTCTTTTATTATCCAAAAACTGGTTATTGATTGAGGCCCCAGAAGCCTATGTAAATAGAGCAATCCAAAGATTTTTTTACTGAGTGGTGAGGAAATTTCTCACTATCTTAAAACCAAAACATTTCACCCCTCACTCTAAGACCAGGTACTGGATGCCCTAGCCAGGAGGAACTATGTCCTTGGAGCTATTTGTTAAACTTCACAATTTTGTAGTTTTAATGTAATCACCGCACAGGGTTCTAAACTACAAGAGAAGATAGGCCCAGTTGACTAAACCGATAGGACATTAGTTGCTTACTGAAAACCAGATGTGTACCCTTTATCTTTATTTACTGGAACCATGCACCATATTTCAGTTGCAGTACCATGTGGGCACTATATTATTCAGGTAAGTTGTCTTTATTCTTACGTTAAAATACCCTCGCAACAAAGACCAACTTATTCTTTTGTCCTCCTAACAGTTTAGGGTATCAGCATGGTATCCTTCACTGATTTGTGTGCATCAACATCAAGGCCATTCTGAACTTGAGCAGTTTTCAGCTTCTCACCATTTAAAAACTACTCTGCCATTCAAACTTTCCTACCGATGTGAATGACCTCAGACTTCTCCCTATTTTACTCCATCTAACATTACCTCACTTATTCATTTAGCCTATTGATATCCTTCCAGTTTGTAATTTGGAAAACTTTCATAAGATTGAAATTCTGTGTGTTTTAAGAATGTTATCTGGATTTAAATGTATATCACTAAAAATAAATGAGCTGTGTTTAAATGACTTTGTTAGCTGAAAGTACCTCCTCCTTGGGAGGGAGGTGGACCCACTGCTCAAATAGTGAGTAGTGGCAGCTAAACTCATCATGGAGTATAAACAGGGAAGTGAACCAGCTTTTGAAGAGTAGGCAGATACAATATAACCTCCCTTTAGTGAGGGTACCCATAACTATTTATATCGGATAGGGCCTAAAGTCTTCGAGTTTAGAACTTTGCGGTCAGCAAACCCAGTACTATCAGCATCAGCACCCAATGTGATCTCATTATACTAAAGTATTATTTTAGAAGGAATTACTATTTACCAGTATTTAAAAGTTAATTATGCCAGTGTCCAAGAAGAGCACTCAACAGCTATCACCCAGTGGCAATCACATCTACTGTGATGAAGTGCTTTGAGAGGTTGATCATGACCAGAGTCAACTCCAGCCTAAACAAGGACCTGGATGAACTACAATTTGCCTATCATCACAATAGGTCTACAGGGGATGCAGTCTCACTCGTGATCCATTCGGCCTTCAATTTCCTTGACAATAGCAGTACCTATGTTCGATTGCTGTTTATTGATTACAGCTCAGTGTTTAATCTTACCTTCAGTTCTAATCAACAAGCTCCAAAACCTGGGCTTCTGTACCTCCCCCTGCAATCGGATCTTTTTACCTCCTCACCAGGAAACCACAATCTGTGCGGATCAGAATTACATCTCCTCCTCACTGACAATCAACACTGAGCATATCAAGGATGCATGCTTAGCCTACTGCTCTACTCTCCATACACCCACGATTGTGTGGCTACGCACAGCTTAAATACCATCTATAAATTTGCCAAAAACACAACTGTTGTATGCAGAATTTCAGATGGTGACGGGGAGGCGTACAGGAGTGAGGTAGGTCAGCTAGTTGAGTGGTCTCACAACAACAACCTTGCACTCAATGCCGTAAAACCAAGGAATTGATTGTGGAAGGGGAAGTTAAACCAGACTAGTTCTCATTGAGGGATCAGCAGTGGAAAGGGAGAGCAGTTTCAAGTTCCTGGCTATCAATATCTCTGAAGATCTATCCTGGGCCCAACCCATTGATGCAATTTCAAAGAACGCACAACAGTGGCTATATTTCATTAGGTGTTTGAGGAGACTTGGTGTGTCACCAGACTCTCACTCTCATAATAATACTGATGTGATTCTTTACTCAGAAGGTTGACATTTCTGATGACAGAAGTTGTTCAGACATGTTACTATCAGAGATCACCCACTTTTTAAGGTTTATAAAGGGAGTAACTCTTGAGGTAATCTGATTAGTCAATCTGTGTTGTGTATCTAAAGACAGAGATGCAAGTCCAGCTTTAAGGAACGATTTGTGATTAAGTACAAGAAATAATATTCTACATTAGAAGGACTTGATATTCATCAACAATGACATGAAGAAACTCAGTCAAGTCAAAAAAAAATTTCTCAGTGCTCTACTAGGGTAACTAAACTGATACAATCAGACAAGCAAGGCATTTACTTTCACAAGTTTCCTTTGCAGACCAAACCAAACCATAGACTGGTTTAATGCACAATCTAAAACAATGGCTAAAATATCTAAGATAATAGCTGCTGAAAATTTAACAATTTCCAAGTGGATTGCCACTATTTTAGCTTGGGTTAAAGATTTTTTTGCAGTTTTCCAATGGACGATTCCCATGGCCATTAGAATTACTATTTTAATAGGGCTCCTTCTGTTGAAACTTTGAAGCCTGCAAGGACTGAAGTTTGATGACTTCTGGCTTTTGTATAACAGTTTCACTCCTAAAACTCCGCAAACTCCAGTATCTGACCTGCACTTCCATGGATTATTTCTCCTATGTCCACTTTGCCATAACTTTGCTCGTTTTACCTATTCTTCTGATTTGTCCTCAACTTCAGAAGAGTGAAGAACAGAGACCTCCTAAATCATGTGATCCTTGCTCCTCTCCTTTCCTTTGACCTGATCACTAACATTGTGTATGGGTATGCATGTTTCTCTCCTTGTCTTGAGAGGGGGTCGGATAGGTCTCTCGCAAGTCGCCAGTCTATTAACACAATCCCACAGAAAGTGGCGACAACAAACATTTTTCATTCACCTATTTAGATACTACATATTTACTTTATAAGATGGGTAACTTTCTATATAACATTAAAGTTTTATATAATGTACTTTGTAAATATATTACTCATTGCTAATGATGACATTATACTCTGATAGTTTACACCTTTGACTTTTATAATCAAACAATACCTTGTGTGTTATGTTATACATTAGTAAAATACTTACCAGGAGGAGAAAGATGGCTACCTCTGGGGAATGCTATACTCCTGATAACAATTTTACCTATTCTGTTGTGACTTCTTTGGAAACAGTGATGTAATCCTAGGGCCTCCAAGGCATACAGAACATAATGTTGCCACTTGTTGGAACTATTCAACTGTATTTAGTTATTTACTTATTATTTGTTTATAGGTATATATTGCGTATGTGGTACTCCTACAATGCAACAAGTAGGACTGCAAGGCCCACCAATATTGTTATTTGAGTTAAATGTAATGTTACAAGGGCAATCTGTATATTTTGTTGACAAGATCCCATTGGTCTGACAACAGACCAGGTAACCCTTGCTCAGTTAAAATTTTCTGGGAGAACATTGAAGTTGGAAGTTGTGTCAATTCTTCTCCTTCAGGCCCAACCCTTAACCAAGCAGAGGGAGAAGACCTGGACAATTATACATAGTGTCCAGAATTATCAAAATAGGAAGAAACTTAAGAAACTTAACTTAAGGTATGGTTGGTATCAGAAAGCCCAGCTACAGCATACTAATGGGTGTTCACTCATGTAGGAGGGATGTCACCATTCCCTCTACTCTCACATCTTTTTTTCTGGGCATTCAGAATTAAAAGTACAGACAGAATCCTTAAAAGGAGAACTGTACCCTTCCTTACTTCAAAAAACGCTTCACCTTCTATGTACTGTATATTATACTATGGAATCATGTAACTGAATATGATTTTCTGTAACTAAAATGTAAGATTAATAATCCTTAGGCAAAAGAAGACAGGAATACACAATCAGTAACTTGTTTACAAGACTCGTTTTTGGAAAATCTGAATAATGACGTGTACCGTGCAAAACAATGCAAATACCTCTGTGAAAGAAGTGAACAGCTCAGTGTAAGATATTACCAGCTGACCTGATGAACTAATGGTAACAAGGACAGTAATCCAAACTTGCGTCAAGGAAGTGATGAGGACTGTTTATGAAGAAGAAAATCTTGAAGTTGGATAATATGGACATAATATGGATATTGATGGATCATTGTCACGTTCTTATGGAAAAATATAATGGTAACAATCATTTGAGGTTACAGAAATGTGTACAGCTGAGATTAAGGAAGTGAGTACTGTAAAGAAAAAAAATCACACATAAACCCCTGCAATGGGAAGTACTCAGTGAGTTCTTTGAGCATCTGATCAAGAAGAGGCCTTCTAGTACTAGTAATCTACTGGAACAGTGATAGTCTGCTCCCAAGAGGAGTTTGATTTCAAAACTGGTAGCTGCAGGGAGAAGCTGGGTTAGAAATCTTCATTTAGTGTGGGGGTGGGTGAGATGTATATTCACTCTTTGGGGCCAGGGAGCCTTTCTTTATTGCCAAGCTCAGCTTTTTAAACACAGCAGCTGTGAGTTTCTAAAGATCAAAGGGTCGTTTTTAAGTAAGTTCCAACCAATAATTTTTATTCAACTGCTTGTTGTAAACAGGAGCCAGTTTTCAGGTCTTAATGTAAATGTCAAGCAATAATCAGTTTGAAATTAAAAGGGCAGCTTTGCAAACAACACTGTTCATAGAGGAGCCTGATGACCCACAGCACCTGCGCTGTCTTCTCAAGAATTGTAGTGTAAGAAGAAGGGGTTATTTCATTGGGCTTGTTTCAAAACCAGATAAAAATGAGGTTTATGAAACCTATCGAATGTTGAAAGGCTTAGTGGATGTGGAGAGGATGTTTTCTATAGTGGGGGGGGGGGGGAAGGGGTTGATGACCAGAGGACACAACCTCAGAGTAGAGGGAGATTCTTTTAGAACGGTGATTATGAGGAATTTCTTTAGCCAGAGAGTAGTGAATCTATGGAATTCATTGCCACGAGAGACTGTGGAGGCCAAATCATTGGGTATATTTAGGGCAGAGTTTGATAGCTTCTTGATTAGTCAGGGCATGATGGAATACAGGAGAGAAGGCAGGAGATTTGGGGTTGAGAGGGAAATGGATCAACCATGATGAAATGGCAGAGCAGACTCAATGGGCCAAATGGCCTATATCTGCTCCTATATCTTATGGTCCTAGAACACTGTCTAAGTTAGTTAATGAAAACTTACAGACCAGATCGATACAATCACTTAACAAATCAAATATCTGATGTGTTAATAGTTGGAAGGTTTGCATGCTCAAGGGTACAGCTTCACAGCATTAATTGGAGGTACCTGGGAATTCTGTCTTCAGAAGCTTTTAGACCATCTGTGTGCAAAGATATATGGAAATATATCACGTGTGTGTGAAGCCACCCAAGTGGCAGTAAAATACAGCATAAGTGTAGACTGCAGTCAGGCTTTTTAGTAATGGTCCAAGAACGTCAAGAAGCAAGACAGAGAGATTGGGTGAACTAGAAATCCATTCTGTGACAGATGAAACACTCATCCGCAACTCACTGGTATGTCTTTTTAGCTTATAGGAATTGTGCCTGTGTTTTGGAAATCCTTCGTAATTTGGAAATCTTTGATAAGATAGACATTCTCGGTGTGTTTTAAATGCAGTTTAAGAACTTTGTCTGGATTTAAATGTGTATCTCTTAAAAAAAAATATAAAACCTGTTTATACTGCTTTGGATGCTGAATGTTTCTCCTCCTTCGTAGGGAGGATGGACCCACTGCTGAAATAATGGATATTGGCAGCTAAGTTTGCCATGGAGTAATAGCTATATACAGTGCCTATAAAAAGTATTCATCTCCACCCCCCTTGGACATTTTCATGTTTTATTGTTTTCCAATATTAAATCACAGTGGATTTAATTTGACTTTTTTTGACACTGATCAACAGAAAAAGACTCTTTCCGATCAAAGTGAAAACAGATCTCTACAGAGTGATTTAAATTAATTACAAATATAAAACACAAAATAAGACAGTATTTTAAAAAAAAACATGACAACAGGAATTCTGCTGATGCTGGAAATTCAAGCAACACACATCAAAGTTGCTGGTAAACGCAGCAGGCCAGGCGGCACCTATTGGAAGAGTTTCAGTCGATGTTTCAGGCCGAGACCTGACGAAGTCCCGATGAAGGGTCTCGGCCTGAAACGTCGACTGAAACTCTTCCAATAGATGCTGCCTGGCCTGCTGCGCTTACCAGCAACTTTGATGTGTGTTGCTCATAAGTCAGTATTTAGTAGATGCCCCATTGGCAGCAAAGGTCAGGAGGAGGAGAAGATGGCGGCGCGACGCGGCCTCTCCGGTGATGAATATCTGTTATCTGTCAAGTAGGATGCCGTGCACAATTCTGATTTGATGGAGGCAGACGTGAGAGCACGGAGGAACATCTGGTGAAACTTCTGAAATGCCTGCTTCGCTGCTGCTGCTACTGTGTGATCCAGAATTTCCGGAGGGGAAGGCCCCGAGTCCTCGGCTTTGCCTGTTGCTTGGCAGCCGGAGCTGGGGTCAAAGCACTCGGCAGAGATGGTGCTCGGTGCTCGGTGTCGGAGGCTCGAAGTTTTCGGACGGACTCAGAGTTGGACTGTGGTCAGGTCTTCCAGGATGCTGCATCGGCAAGTTTGTGGCACTGGAAGCTCATGGCAGGGAGAGTTTCTTCCTTCTACCATCTGCGTGAGATGTTGGGGCTATCGGGACTTTGAGACTTTTTTTTTTACCGTGCCCATGATCTGCTCTTATCAAATTACGGTATTGCTTTGTACTGTTGTAACTATATATTATAATTACGTGTTTTTTGTCAGTTTTAGTCTTGGTCTGTCTTGTGTTTCAGTGATATCATACCGGAGGAACATTGTATCATTTTTTAATGCATGTATTTCTAAATGACAATAAACGAGGATTGAGTGTCCTCATAATCTAAAAATTACAGCCTTGAGTTTGTGTGGATAGGTCTCTATCAGCTTTGCACATCTAGACACTGCAATATTTCCACATTTTTCTTTACAAAACTACTCAAGCTTTGTCAGATTGCATGGGGATTGTGAGTGAACAGCCCTTTTTAAGTCCTGCCACAAATTCTCAGTTAGATTGAGGTCTGGATTCTGACTTGGCCACTCCAGGACATTAACGTTATTGTTTGTAATCTATTCTTGTGAAATTTTGGCTTTATGGTCATAGGTCATATGTCATTGTCTTGCTGGAAAACAAATCTTCTCCCAAGTCATAGTTCTCTTGCAGACCATCAGGTTTTCCTCCAGGATTTCCCTGTATTTTGTTGCATTCATTTTACCCTCTACCTTCACAAGCCTTCCAGGGCCTGTTGAAGTGAAGCATCACACAGCATAATGCAGCCACCACCATGTTTACAGTAGGGATGGTGTGTTTTTGATGATGAGAGGTGTTCGGCTTATGCTAAACATAGCGTTTATTCTGATGGCCAAAGCTCAATTTTGGTTCCATCAGACCATAGAAACTTCTTCCAGCTGACTCTCACATTCCTCCTGGCAAACTCTAGCTGAGATTTTTTGAGAGTTTTTCCTCAACAGTGGTTTCCTCTTTGCTACTGTCCCATAAAGCTGCAACTGGTGAACTTCCCAGACAAGAGTTGTTGTATGTGGAGTCTCTCCCATCACAGCCATTGTAATTTGTAACTCCTCCAGAGTTGTCATAGGTCTCTTACTGGCCTCCCTCACTAGTCCCTTTCTTGCACAGTCACTCAGTTTTTGAGGACGGCCTACTCTAGGCAGATTTACAGCTGTGCCATATTCTTTCCATTTCTTGATGATTGACTTAACTGTACTCCAAGGGATATTCAGTGAATTCAAAATGTTCTTGTATCCATCTCCTGACTTGTGCTTTTTAATAACCTTTACGGGCAGTTGCTTGGCGTGTTCTTTTGTCTTCATGCTGGAGTTTTTGCCAGGATACTGACTCACCAGCAGTTGGACCTTCCAGATCCAGGTGTATTTTTACTACAAACAATTGAAACACCTTATCTGCGCACAGGTGATCTCTATTTAACTAATTAAGTAACTTCTAAAACCAATTGGCTGCACCAGTGATGATTTGGTGTGTCATACTAAAGTGTGTGTGTGTGTGATGTTGAATACTTACGCAATTAATTATTTTGTGTTTTATATTGGTAACTAATTTAGATCACTTAGTAGAGATCTGTTTTCACTTTGACATGAAAGAGTCTTTTTCTGTAGATCAATGTCAAAAAATGGCAAATTAAATCCACTGTGATTCAATGTTGCAAAACAATAAAACATGACAAGTTCCAAGGGTGTGAGTACTTTTTAAAGGCACCGTATATCGAATAATGTTCTTATCCAAGTCATTGATATACATTGGGAAAAGCTGACGGCCAAGCATCATTTTTTGTGCAATCCATTAGTCGTAGTCTATTAACCTGAAAATGATCTACTAATTCCTACTCTCTTTTTTTTTCCCCATTATTCAATCCTTAGTCCACACAGATATCTCAACCCCAAGTGAATCATTACAATAGTGTATCTTCCTTGTATATTGGAAACACTTGGACTGCATATTTCTGCCATTTGGACTCTAAAAGCAGAAAAGATGAAGCTACAGAGCAAGATGTTACATCATGAATTTTATATCCCCTATATCTGAAATGTTCCCACAGCTGGTGGACTCATTTTCAAGGGCTCTTCATCTCATGTTCTTGATATTTATTGCTTATTTATTTATTATTATTATTGTTTCTTCTTTTGTATTTGCACAGTTTGTTGTCTTCTGCACTCTGGTTGAACACTCCATTTGGGTGGTTTTTCATTGATTTTTTTTATAGGTATTATTTTATAGATTTGTTCCGTATCCAGACAGGAAACTGAATCTCAGGGTTGCATAAAGTGATATATAGGTACTTCGATAATCAATCTACTGTGAACTTTGATTTTCCTGAGAGTTTTACTGCATTCTACCCATGCTCTCAGTGATAAAAAGGTAAGTTGCTCCTTCCTCTGTTATTTGCAATTCATTTTTCCTGCACTAAGCAAACTTTCACACTACTGTTCAGATATAAAAAATAGTCTAAGTGGTTTGCTACATCACAACTTGTTGCCTCAAATTTAGCTTGGAAAACTGGGGCCAAAATTGAGCACATCTACATGAAATACTGTCGAAGGAAAGCAACATCCATCATCAGAGATCCCCACCACCCAGGTCATGCCCTCTTCTTGCTGCTGCCATCAGGTAGAAGATACAAGAAACTCAGGGCTTGCACCACCAGTTTCAAGAACAGTTACTACCCCTCAACCATCAGACTCCTGATCAAAAGGGGGTAGCTCCATTTACTTGCCCATCCATTGAGATGTTCCCACAACCAATAGTCTCATTTTAAGGACTCTTTATTTCATTATCTCATGTTTTCTTTATTTATTGCAATTTATTTACATTTGCGTTGCAGTTTGTTGTCTTCTGCATTTTGTTTGAACTTTCATTGAATCTGTTACTGAACATGAAAATGAAATGAATCTCAGGTAATAAAATTGATAATAAATTTTACTTTGAAATTTGGACTTTTGAGGTTTAAATAAGTACACATGTAAAGTTGTGATGTATTATAGCTGCAAAAGTCCTTGAAAGGATATTGCAAGATCATTTATACTTTTATTAGTATTCACTTAGTAATAATAGATTGTGTGCTCATGCATAGATCACAATTAATTTCACCTTTGTATTATACGTATTAGTGTACACCAAGAATTCTATTAAATTTGTGGATCACATAGAATTTACCTTAATAAATTGATTTAAACTTATTTTTAAATGGAACATCAATTCTATATTATGAGGAAGATAGGTCAATTGATAGCTGTCAGCAACATAGAATCAAACTTTTCAAAGGTCCCTTGTGAGGAAATGTTAAGTTGTTATGTCGTATTTGTTTTCAGAGAATGAAAATGTAAATTTTTGAAAGAAATCTGGTAAACCTGATGTTTACGTAATCCCAAATTGACAGAATTTGCTTTAATGTGTTACCAAGTGAAATCGCAGCAACATGTCACCATGACAAATTGCATTTGTAGCAGCTGAACCATTGCATTAAATGTTAGCCTGTGGTTTGTTGCCATGCCCACTGAGCAATGCTTCCTTCAGCTGGCTTGTTAGGCAGCAAAGATATGTGTGTACTTAATAATTTATTAATATTTGAGTAATCTTTATATACTGTTTGATTAACTATTCTTGACTAAATAATTAATTACAGGTTATATGTATAAATACATTAATTGCATATGTCATCATGCTACCATGTGATTCGTATACACCTTGCTAAAGTAAATTTAAAGTATAGAACCATACCCAGACTCCCGTGTCTTCCTTTGAACTAGCTTAATGTTTTGAAGTTACAAACCATTTGTATGGTTTTATGTTGCATAAAACCTAGATCATTGTTTCATTTCATAGATGCCAGATGAAGAAAGCAAGCTGAAACTAAAACACTTTAAGAGTCAAGAGTTTCCCAGGTCTTTTATGCCTTCAGTAAATACCTGCCCTTTATGTAAAGAGCCAATCTTTGAATTCTGATGTGGCGTGTCCAACATGAAACATACCTACACATGGGTACATCAGTTCACTGAAAATCTGTGTGGGTGACAGTCTTTGATTTTTACTCTTTGACTTTTTCAAATAAAATTTCTCAGGTTATTAGTCATTTGCTTTGAAATGTAATAGAGAAGCATCAAAAAGAAGATTCACTGGGGAAGCAAACTTAATCTTTGGGCTCTCAATAGCAAGTTGACAACGAGCAGATTACAGATATAACCCGCCCTGTGGTGAGTGACTGTAACTAGTTTGTGCCACATAAGCAAAATAAAGAGCTGATTCATATCTGTAACTCCCACTTACAGTAAGATGACTATTACTACCATGGAGACATCATCACTTTTAATAGTAATATTAATACACATATCAATAGAAACTCACTGAGATTTTCTTGAGAGAAATACCACATTTGAACTGAAGGAATTCTTTCCTCAAAGATTTCTTCTTTTCAAATCTTTTTATTGTTATATTATACAAAAGAAATAACACGAGTACATTGAAGTAACAACACTTACAATGTCTCAAAAAAGATGTTATCTTAAGGATTGAAAAAAATTTGTGATAATAAAAAAAACCTACTACACCTAATGGTTTTTTTTTCTCACTTTTTCTGCTTAGTAGGTTTCCTCAAAGATTTATGTATCATTGGGCTTCTCTGTTTCCAAAATTCACATCCAGTGACATCAGTAGAGCCTGCAGCTGTCAGTTCTTGGCCTGTAATGCAGTAGAAGGCAATTATCTTTTCATTAGCTGAACTTACGCAGCTTCTAATCTGACCTAAAACCAATAGACAGACCAAACGGGGTTCAACTTTTTCCTCACATTATTATTTCTCTCCAGCTATCTTATTGAGTCATTACTGTTCATCCATGTTTGACATTACTTCAGGAATGCTGTTAAGATGAATCTGGGTCAAAACACAAGTAAGGAAGGGCAGAAGGTCATGTGCAAAGTTGTAGCTAAAGAGGGACGTCAAGAGGTCTAATAGTGGGATCAAAAGTTCTGCTGGTTGCTGGATATAATTTACATATTATTTAAAGAATTGCATAATAAATCAAATAGTTATAAAGTTGTAGATACTTAGAAATAATTTCACAATTGTCTGTTGAAGCCATATCTTGCCACAAATTGCAGATGGCTAGAATTAGGTTAGCAGTTTACAGAAACACTCTCTAAGAGACACTTAAGAGAGGTAGGTTCAAAGGGGATGTGAGGGGTGAGTATTTTACTCAGAGTGGTGAATGCCTGGTATGGTGGGAAAGGCAAAAACATTAGAGGCTTTTTAGTGACATTTAGATAGGCACATGAATACGAGGAAGACAGAGGGATATGGACATTGTGTGGGTGGGGGTTTTGATTTAATTTTTAAGTGGTTTGGCACAACATTGTGGGCCAAAACGCCTGTTCCTTTGCTGTATAGTTCTATGTTCTATATTCTATGTTTTCCTTGCCCTTCCCCCCAAGGAGAGAGCTTTCCAGTTCCAGTTTTTTAATGAATGGCCTGTTTTTGCTTGATTGGCAGTCAGTGTTAATCTTCAAAGTGCAGGTACGGTGGAAATTCTTGTGTTGGTTTTATCCGATCAGCAGAAAACATGATCAGCTTTAAGTGACTCTGCAAGATAAATCTCACTCTGCAAGCAATGGCTTTATAGTTTAGGATCAAACTTAAGAAATAAACTGATGTGTGTCTTGATCTCTATACTTTGAGGGGAAATATAGTATTCACTGGTTTGTAACTCCTATTAATCATACAAATGTCTTAAAAAATATTAAATGTAGAACCCTCGTAGTCATAGAGCTCTTTGTGGTGAGGTGGTTTCTTTGGGTTACTATGGGGAAACATAATGAATTTCAGAGTACTATGACTGTTTTTGGTTACAAATTTTGTAAGATAATGATGATTGCTCTAGAATGTACTTATATTATTGGTTGATTAAACATTTTTGTTTGTTTAAATAATTAATGACAGGTTATATGTAAAAATGCCTACATCATCACTCTACCAAGTGATTCATGAGCACCTTGATTAAAGTAAACTCGAAGTTACACCTGCATTTTGGACTCCCTTGTCTTCCTTTGAATTAATTTAATGTTTTGAAGTTACACAGTATAACCCTGGGAATGAGGTATTTTTAAAATGAACATGACATGGCTACCAACCAGTTAAAAATGCAACAAGCTGTTCAACATAAAATAAAACACAACAGCAATGTCAAAACAGAGCAGCACGTGTTCTTTGGAAGGGAGGACATGATCAAGTTTAGAAAGAAAAGGTCATCAATGTAAGAATTTAGGATCCATAAACAGTGAGTATTGGGTGACAATCATTTAAAAAAATCAGAAATGGTTGTCTACATCGGAAAGATTGCCGAGTTTGATTACACAACTATTGGAACAGTATTTTGAAGCAAATGAAATAGCCAATGAGAAGTGAGTGCCAATTTTGCAAGCGTATAGGTTTAAAGGAAGTTTGCTTTGAAGTTTAACACAAAATAATCTGCAGATGCTGGGATCAAAGCAACACTCACAACACACTGGAGGAACTCAGCAGGTCGGCCAGCATCCGTGGAAACGATGAGTCGACATTTTGGGCCGGAACCCTTCGTCAGGAGTGAAGAGGGAAGGGGCTTTGAACTTTGACTGCTCCAACCAAACCAGCAGAAATGGCCTTTCCTGATATTGTAAAAGTGATGCACAAACACTTAGAACCAAAACCAATATTGATTGCAGAATACTTTAGGCTTCATAAGAGAAATCAAAAAGAAGGTGAGTCCATTTCAGCATACGTGGCTGAATTGAAGAGATTGTCGGAGTATTATCAGTTTGCTAATGGGTTTAATGATGCTGTTGATGAACAATCTGATAATGATGAGAGTGAAACAGGACTATGTAGCCTTGAGATTTACATTGTGAAAATTAGCAATAGACAAGGAATATGGCTTAGGCCAGAAGTGGATGGCAAATTAATTAAAATGGAGTTGGACACTGGCTCAGCTATTTCAGTCATTCCACAAAATAAGTTTTTAATGGTATTTCAAAGATATTAAATGGAAGCCTGCAGATATCCAACTAAGAACTGAAACTAGAGAAAAGCTAACTCCCGTGGGAATGACATTCATGACTGTAAAATACAACCAGCAACAAGCCACGTTAAGCTTGTATGGTGTAAAAACGTAAGGACTGGCATTGTGGGGATGTGACTGTCTGAGACAACCACAATTTGATTGGAGATCTATCTGCCATTTGCAATGAAGCCAGCTGAAAGTGAATTAAGAAAGGTACAGGAGGATGCCACAACTGTCTGTATCCCAAAAACCATGAACTGTTGCCCAATAGAGGACAAACAGATGCTGTTGCCAACCTCTGCACCTCTGGTTGGAAAGCTTACTGGACCAAGGAAGGATCATGGTGCTCAGAGGAAGCATGGAAGTGATAAAAGCAGAGGGCTGACTACAACTGTTTTTGTAGGCAACTTATCTGAGAAAACCTTTGATATGTTAATCAGACAGTTACTCGCAAAATGTGGCTATGTTTTAAACTGGAAGAGATGTTAAGGAGCTTCAGGAAAATTGCAAGCATTCACCTTTTGTGAGTGCAAAGAACCAGAATCTACCCTGCATGCATTAAGGTTGCATAAACTCCAAGTGGGAGACAAAAAGCTGCTTGTAAACTTAAATGCGAAGCACAAAGCCCAAAGCCCAGCTGGTTGAATGGAAGGCCAAAAAGAAAGGAGTCAATGGAGATATGAAAACAAAGATATATTCTTTCTCTCTCTCTCTCTCCTTTTTCTCCCTCTGTTCCTCTCACTATACTCCTTGCCCATCCTCTGGGCTTCCCCTCTTCCCCCTTTCTTTCTCCCTAGGCCTCCCGTCCCATGATCCTCTCAGATCCCTTTTGCCAATCAACTGTCCAGTTCTTGGATCCATCCCTCCCCCTCCTGTCTTCTCCTATCATTTTAGATCTCCCCCTCCCCCTCCCACTTTCAAATCTCTTACTAGCTCTTCTTTCAGTTAGTCCTGACAAAGTGCCTCATCCCGAAACTTTGACTGTACCTCTTCTTATGGATGCTGCCTGGCCTGCTGCGTTCACCAGCCACTTTTATGTGTGTTGCTTGAAATTCCAGTATCTGCAGATTTCCTCGTATTTGTCAGATGATGTTGTGGATGTGGAAACCAAGAGGAGTGATCAGGTCGTAAAGGGAGCAATAGAAGGACTCATAAGAGGACACTCCAGTGAACTAAATAGATCTAGTAAAGATCAAGATGCACAAGTGAGAAGAAGGAAAAGGAAGGAAGAGATGGAAAGAAGGAACGTAAGAAAGAAAAAAAAAGTTCAAAGTAGATCCAGAGAGAGAAAAGGAAAAGAAAGGTGCCCAGAGCTGTCAGGTCCACTTCCTGCAGTCTCAGAATCAACTCCTACAACCACCACAGAGGAGGCCTCAGAGCCCAAGATTGTTCACAGCTACAAGTTGCACATGCCAAACAAAATGATCCTCCTTGTCGGGAAAGACGTTATCCCACAGGAGTAAGAAATCCTTCATATTGATTAAATCTTTAGACCTGAATAGGACAATTTAAAAGTTGCTGTGCTGTGGATGTCTGTATATAGTAGTGGTGTTATATAGTATACTGTGTATACAGTTGAGATGCATTCTCTATGAGTTGGAGTTTGTAGCTAAGCAGGGAGGAGTGTTGTGTGTTTATATTTTAGTAATATTTGAGTAATCTTGTATATTTATATTGGTTGATGAACTATTCTTGTTAATTTAAATAATTAATTATGAGTTATAAGTAAAATACGTAACCACACTACTGCATGACACATACGCACCTCATTTAAAGTAAATTCATAGTTACACCTGTATTCTTTGGACTCCTGTGTTTCCTTTGAATTAATTTAAAGTTTTGAAGCTACAACAATGGCCATCCTCTTGTCTCAGAAACTTTTCTTCTGATCAGATTGACTGATGATATTCTTTACTCTCTCCAGAATAAGTTATGTTAACTCCTGATACTTACCACCATGGCTAACAGCAGTAACATTTGGCACTGCCCTAGTCATGTTCCCCAGCACCTTTCCAGTGTCACCTCTTTGTAATCCTTTTAGATCTGAATTGTCATTGATCATTGGCTAGTTCTAAGCATAATATAATTACACTCAAATGTCAGTCATGAGTTGTCTTCATGATTTTTCATGCATTATTCTAGAAGGTTGGAGCATAAGAATATCAATTTATTACTGGACATTTTTTAAAATTTTCACATTACAACTGCGACAAAAGCAATATTATTAAAATTTATTTTATAGGTATAATGGTTGAAAATTGGGCACTTGTTACTTAGTAAATGCTCTATGCTGTTACTTCTAATTTTACCATCAGCATGCAAATAAGGTGTGGTTAGAAAGGTTGGAAGAGTACAGAGAAAACTTACAAGGATGTTGCAGGTCTGGAGGACCTACATTATAAGGAAAGATTGAATAGGTAGGACTGTATTCTTTAGAATGTAGAAGACCAAGAGAAGATTTGACGGAGGTATTCAAAATTATGTGGAGTATAGATAAGAAGGCTTTTTCCACCTAGGTTGGGTCATTGGTTAAGGGTGAAAGGGTGAGGTTTAATGGGGATATGAGGGGAAACCTCTTCATTTGGAGGGTTGTGAGAGTGTGGAATGAGCTGCCAGCACAAGTGGTGCATGCAGCTTGATTTCAACACTGAAGAGAAGTTTGGATAGGTACATTGATGGCAGGGGTACGGAGGGCAATGGTGCCAGTGCTGGTCATTTGGAGTAGGAGTTTAAAAAGTTTCAATGTGGACTAGCTGGCCTGTTTCTGTGCTGTACTTTTCTATGACTCTATGCAAGAAAAATGGAAAAGCTTAGAACAGAGTCAACCCACAGTGAAAGTTTGTTGAAAGATTAATGCTTTAGTTGAGGCAAACAAGCATACAACAGATGGTATTAAAGGAACAGTTTGCCTAATTTTTGCAGATCTGCAGAAATGCATTGATTCGAATTTGACCAGTCCTGTCTAGCTTAAAGATAAAACATCACAAGTTAACGAAGCCACTGGTTATTGCAGAACAGGGAAAATGAAAATAATTTTATATGGTATGCAATATCCAGACCATCTGATTTTGTGTGTTTTTCAATAAAAGGACGAGGTTGCACTATGGCAAAATTAGTTCATGGGAAACAGATTAATAGTAGCATTCAAGATTACATGTCAGATGGACATGTAATATACATAGCACTGCCTCTGCCAATCTAATGTGAACAGTTCTTCAATCATGCTGCGGATGTGATAAGGAAAATGATTTCATGAGAAGGTTAAGCATCACAATTTCAGATAATTATTGCACAGTCAGGCCAATAAAGAAAATTTGGTGAAAGCCAGTATCTGCTGCTGTTTTGAAGCAAAGGAGAAAGAGAAAAGGCTGTGAAGCATGAGAACAATAAAAGAAAAGTAAGTATGCTATTTTGAAATAAACCTTATGAGGATAGCATTCCTTGCAATGAGGTAGGAGAAGATGACAGGCATGCTTTATATTTTCCATAATAGGAAGTGCATATGTGAAATTATGATCTTTAATCGACAAGGATGTGCAGTTATGGCCCAAGTGCCGAGAGGGAGAGGGACAGAAGTGAATCAACATCACTGACTTTTAATAGGAACTATGCAGAAATAAAGGAAAAACAATACACAGTAGGCCAACAGGGCCTTTAAATGGAACTTTCAAACTAAATCTAACAGTGGCTTGGTAGCAGTAGCTTTATGTTAAATTAAAATAACAATGTCAGTGGTCTCCTTTCCCAGAACCAGGAAATGGAATGCAGAGAACGTTGATGTTACTCTGCTCTTGATCAAATCTCAACCAGAGTGAAATGAGAGGAAGGGTGTTAAATACCACCAAATTGAAACACTAATTGGCTGGAACGTTCATGCTCACAAGTCTGATTGCCAATCCCGTTTTACAGCCTGCCTGTTGGGGTGCACAGATCTCACAGCAGAGGCCCTGGTTGTGACTCCAACTGGAGGAAAAGTGTAAATTATTTGTTAATACTTACCATTAGGGGAGTGGGTACAATCTAATTATCAAAAGTATGCAATGAAATTCATGAAGGATGAAAGTATTCCCTGGATGTCTTTGTTCTTTGGAAAATAATGTAAAGAATGAAACACATTCCTTATAATTGTTGTTTATTCATTGACAAATATAGAAAACAAGGGGGGAGGCTATGATTGAGTTACTGCCTTTTCCTAATTACCAACCATATTGGTAGGTTTGGACTCACACAAATATCAGACTAAATAAGTATGGCAGATTTAACCCGGGAGGCACCCGAATATCAAGCCTATTAGAGAGGCCGGTGAAGAGCCTTGGCAAGGTGTTTAACAGCTTGCTGAGGACACAGCATCCGTCAAGGCAGCTGAGGAAGAGCTGCAGCTGTGGCTGACTGCTGTGGACAAGTCAGGGCTGCTGGGTAAATTCACGGCTTGGATTTATCAGCATGGTATTCTCCCTCAGATCCTGTGGCCTCTGCTAGTCCATGATGTCCCACTGTTGAGACCTTTGAGAGAAAACTCAGCCTGCACCTGTGTAGGTGGCCGGGCAGCATCACCTTGTATAGGAAGAAAGACAGACTGACACCCCCATCAGCAATGTGAGTGAGGAGTTCAGGCTCAGCCGTGTAACACAGGGAGTCCAGCGACCCAAAGTCTCACACGGATGAGGACGGGCAGGAGGTGGAGGGCACAGGGGCAGTTGAACAAGCCGAAGCACGACTGCTCCCTAGGGTGCTGGTGGGCTCAGTGGCATCGGGACGGGCGGGCTTGGGTTGCCTCCCATCAGTCCGCTACAATAAGGTGCAAGGAAGAGCGAGGCGCCAGTTGGTCCGGCAGAAGGTGTGAGCTGCTGTGGAGGAGCAACGTGCCAGCAGGATTGCTGGTACGCGGCAACAAGCGGCGTGGACGAGATAGGACCAGGTAACGGAGCACAGCATCTCGTGGGGGAAACTCAGCAAGCTCAACCCTGCCGTATCAAGTCCCTGACCCAGTAGGTCTACGATGTCTTGCCAAGCCCAGCGAACCTCTACTGCTGAGACAAGGCCGAAACACCAGCCTGCTCGCTGTGCTGAGGGAAGGGGACACTAGAGCACATCCTCAGCTGCTGCCCAAAAGGCCTGGGGGAGGGGCGTGACTTTAAACAGTGACTGACACCTTGTGCAAAGCCATCGCCGGGCCAATCACCATCATCCAGCAAAGCAAGCAAATGCTTTTATCAAGACAGGGGAGAAGGCCCAAACCCAATCCAAGGAGCATGTCAGCCTCCTTGGAACAGCAAGGGACTGGCAATTGAGAGTCAATCCAGGGAAACACCTCAGATTCCCTGAGCACATCTCCTCAAGCGTGCTTAGACCAGACACAGTGCTGCTGTCAGAGTCATCTGGACGATGTTGGAGCTGACTGCTCCCTGGGAAGACCGGATGGCCCATGAAAGTAAAAAGACGAAGTACCAAGACTGGATGGAGTGCTGCAGCAAGGGGCGGCGGGCAGCAAGGGGAGGTGGGCCGCAGAGGGTTTGCTGGCAATCCCTCTGCCGAGCCTCAGCTGGCGGGTATCTCAGGATCCCAGAAGAGGACAGCTATTAGGAATACCACAGAGGCAGCAGAGCGAGCGTCGAGATGGCTGTGGATCAGGAGGAGTGAGCTGTGACAGAATGCTACTCGGACACAAGTCAGGGCCTGGTCAACCCCAGCTGGGTTATCCGGGCAAGGAGGTCTGATGTTGAAAGACCTGAAACACCCTGTGACCCCGGGTTACATCACTGATGATGTGTTTGAGTGCACTAATACATCAACTTTTTAATAACAATCCTGTGATTTCATAGTCATTACTAATAGTACTTTCAGTATTAGTTAATTTCTTCTATTTATTTCCACTCTCCTGTTGAATGCCTTGTTCAATAGCCATTGCTTCAATGATGCTAGTACAGCAACTTAACCATGAAGTTTGCTGATGGCTTAATAGATAAACGATGGATTATCTTCCGAGGTAGCCCGAATTAAATCTGGACTAATTTAAGAAAATCACAATTCAAAGACACACTATTATATTCATGGACTTTAGTTCACCAAAAGCTATTCATTTACATCTTACCATCAATAAATCAAATTGATTTTATGTTAAGGATCAAAAAAATGTTCAAAGTTCAAAGTAAATTTTATTATCAAAGTACATATACGTACTGTATATCACCGTATACAAACCTGAGATTCATTTTCCTGTGGGCATACTCAGCAAATCTATAGATTTGTAACTATAACAGGATCAATGAAAATTAACCAGACTGCAGAAGATAACAATCTGTGCAAATGCAAATATAAATAAATAGCAATAAATAACAAGAACATGGAATAATGAACTAAAAAGTCCTTAAATGAGATCGTTGGCTGTGGGAACATCTCAATAATGGGGCAAGTGAGTGTATTTATTACCTTTTATTGCAGAGCCTGATGGTTGAAGGGTAGTAACTGTTCTTGAACCTGGTGGTGCAAGTCCTGAGGCTCTTGTACCTTCTCCCTGATGGTAGCAGTGAAAAGACAGCATGTTCTGTGCTCTAAAGGAGAGGATATGAATAAAATCTGAAAAAAAGTTAATATTTAGGTCTGGGAAGCCCTCATCTGTCACTAGTAAAATGAGATCTGAATGCTTCAGAGATAGTTTCTGAATAAAGAAGTTTTGATCAACCATTGCCTTATTGTTAACATGGATGTAACTAAAAAAAAAAGCAGCAATTGTTCAGTGCTCTGGCCTAAGTTGTAAATAGGACCAGAAAAATGGTGCATGGGGACCAGCAAAAGTTGAGGAAAATATAGAAATTTCAGTATTGGCAAGCAATGAAAGACTGCTTCCCTTCATAGGTGAATGATGAGCCCAGGGCTAGAGGCAAAAGTTTCTCATTCCAATTGTTCTCAGGGATGAGTTTTGGTAAACTGAGGTCAATTAGATTCTTTTACCATAAAATAATGCGAGTATAATAAAATAATTACAAGTATTGTGCATGTTGCCAAGGAAAACATTTATTTTCCATCCTAAATTGTCCTTTATGAAAGAGTTTTCATTATGCAAGAAAACACGGGATTGTGTCATAGTAACTATAAAGTAATGGAATTTTCTTTCCCAGTGAGGATTGTGTGTAACTAGAAGTAGTTAGAGATGATACTAACTCAAAAGGTGCTGGAGGAACTCAGTAGCATCTTTGGAGGAAAAAGGACAGTTAATGTTTTGGGTCAAGACTGAACTGGGCTGAACGATAGAGGTTAGATAGCCAGAATTTAAAAAAAAAGTGGAGGGGGTTGGTAAAATAAGAGATAGCAAATAATAGGTGCATTCTGATAATGACGGACAATATATACAGTATGGTGCAAAAGTCTTAGGTACATATATATAGCTAGGGGTGCTAAGATTTTTGCGCTATACGGTGGTAATTTTATGTATTGCACTGCCTTTTTTGCTGCCGCAAACAAAAACAAATTTCGTGACATACGTGAGTGATGATTCTAATATGGGTCTCTATTGTAGACTGAGAATGGGAAAGGGGGAGGGAGAGGTGAATCATGGTTGGAGAAGGGGAAGGGGGAGTGAAGAGAGCAGGGAGCAGTAGAAAGACGTTCTGTAATGATCAATAAACCAATTGTTTGGAATCAAATGATCTTGCCTGGTATCTCAGGGCTGGGTGTGTCTACACCTGCACCATCCCGAGTCCTGGCACTCCTTATCTGCAACCTGTCCCACATCTATCCCACAGTGCTCCACCCTCACCATTTCCAATGTCCTTTGCTCCCGATAGATTTACAAACTTGCTCTCTACTCTACATTGACAAATATAGTACTGTGCAAAAGTCTTAAGCACCCTTGCTATATATATGTGCCTAAGACTTGTGCACAGTACTATAGATGGAGAAGGGTAGAGTGGAAATAGCAACAGAAGCTGGGAGGTGAAAGGTGGAGACTACACAGGGATGAAGATGATGAAATCTATAAGACAGGAGAGAGGAGAATGGTGATTGTGTGAAAGTTATGGTAAGGCAAGGGTTAAAGACAACATCCAGTTGAGGATAGCCTGGGGCAGTTGTAGTCAAGTGAAACTTTTGAAGCGCGACTGCTGGAGACACCCTCTGCTTATTACAGATGAGATAGGCTAGGGTGACTGTGGCAGCATGTACTCAAGCCAGACGAGTGAGGGCTCTGTCGGGAGACTTTCCCGAAAGGTCTTCCTGAAACATGGTGTCCCTTTACACAATCGGGGTGCCAGAGACAGATGACGTAAGAATAATGGAAGGATGTAAAACATGCCCAACAACTAAGGCACAATTGTCTTTACTGACTTCAAAATATCATTGGTTGTCTGCTTTAAGTTTAGATTGACTTTTAATATCTCTATCGTCTTTGCTAACTTCAAAATATCATTTTTATGTGAATGCCAATAGATCCTGCAATTCCACTTATACAGTACAATTTTCTGAATAGTCAATATTTGTAACCGATGAGCCAACTCTGTACAAAAATAGTAGGCTTTCTGATCTGTCTTCAGATCAGAGTGGGTGACAGGGTTCCATGCTGCTTTCCTTGTGCATAAGTAAAATAAAAGAATGCTTAGGTCATAATAGTCCATGTGCTGTGGGTCCCGTTATTTTAGTTATTGTCGCTATTTTATTTTATTACTGATGATAAAAATGGGGCTGGGGTTGTAGGAAAAACAGCTAAACCAGGAAACAGAAAAGTGACTGAGGATGGAGTTTATCGGAAGGTGGCAAATTCAAATGTTCATGCCATGGCTGAAAATGTTCTTGAAAATGTTCTCTTGTTTGGATTCAGCTTCACCCAGACAGTACAGCAGGCAAGGACAGACATGCCTGTGCGGGAATAAAATGGATAGTATTTTTATTTGCCTACTAGCAATTGTTTCTAGGAATCAAGTTTGTGATTTGGGTGATGCTGTTGAAGAGGCCTTGGCAACTATCTGTAATCCATTTTGCAGCTGGTACAGAAGGAAGCTGATGATGAAGGGAGTAAATAGTGATTGGGATGTCAATCAAATGTTCTGGATGGTCTCAAGGATTTAATTAATCTTGCAGCGGGAGTAACCCAGACAACTAGTGAGTCCTCTAATACATCATTGACATGTGCTGTGTAGAAGATGGAAAGGATTTCAGGAGTAAAACGTTTCAGGAGCTGACAGAAGGATGTTCAATGTCATCCAGCTGCCTTAGGGGCTCCACTCCAGATTTGCTGTCTGGGTTTACTCCTGTAGCCTTCGTCTCTCTCATGGTTGCCCACAAGGCAGTGGGGCTATTTATCCATAGTCAGGGATCTGGTTCACGAGCACTAGGGCGTGTCCACTCACTGGTGGACACAAGATGATTTGTCACAAGATGCCCAGACTCTGTGGTCTTTTTTTTACTGTGGTAATGTGGTAGTAGATGAGGGTTAGAGGAGACGTTTACAGAATGTAGGAGTCAGTAGCAGTGCTTGGATAGGTATGGCTTCCATCTCTGTAATAGTTTCTATGAAGATTCTTTCATTGGGACTGATCTTAGGGTTTGGTTTAGAACTCTTGGGTTTAAGCAATGTGCCTAAGTAGGTCGTCAATCAGCCTTGTGAATATAAATGTTAAGTTTTGTGTTCATTTATTTACTTTACTTTCACATAAAGTCACTGAGAGCAAATTGTATTCTGCATCTCATTCTTTTGTGTAGCAACTTGAGAATTCTGTAAGGATGATTTCTGTAACCCTGATAGCAGTGTTCACATTTTGGATTTCTGTAGAGTAATACTTGCCACCTTTTGCCAATGATTTGTATTTTCAGCTTTTCTCTATCTTCTTGCTAGACAGTTGTCCTTTTGACTGCATGCTGTCTAATTCCATATGCTTTCTGATACCTTATCAAGAGCCTTTGAGAAATCTAGATATACCTCAACTTCAGTTATACTCTTGTTCACTGTTTCCATTGATACAAGCAAAGGTAGTGGGTAGTCCAGAGTTCTTTCTGGCTGATTGGCTGCCCCTTTTCCGGGGTCACATCCATGTCATATGTTCCTGGTGAAGAAGTATGCAGTAGTCATGGGTAGTGGTTGGCAACCATCTGTCTCGAAGGACAATGGGTGATGATCATACATTGGAAGGTACGGAGATCCTGAGATGCCCAGGTCGTCAAGATCCCCCCTCTTGGCCTCACCAGTGTAGTCCAAAGGAAAGCTTATGAAGGCAATATGTTTGGCACCAGCTTGGCTGCAGGAGCTGACAGAAGGATGTTCAATGTCATCCAGCTGCCTTAGGGGCTCCACTCCAGATTTGCTGTCTGGGTTTACTCCTGTAGCCTTCGTCTCTCCCAACGCTGCCCACAAGGCAGTGGGGCTATTTAACCATAGTCAGGGATCTGGTTCACGAGCACCAGGGCGTGTCCACTCACTGGTGGGCCTGCGTGCTATGTGTGCAGTGGCCGGACCGCCTCCCCATCCTCTGTAGTTTGGCCTGAGTTTGAAAGGAGTTCAGTTTCTGTGTGTCACCAGTGAGGAGGCTCTACACGAGGCCTGCTGTTGGAGAGGCTATGTTCTGGCCTGCAGAGACTTACACATTCAGCTCTCCTTTTTGCAAGACTGCTAGCCAGTGGTGGAAGCTGAAAGTGAGAGCAACAAGCACTACCCACTACACTAACACACTAGACACGTCACAGCAACCATTTTGACACCAGTCATGTATATAATCCAGGACTAATGAGTGTCACAGTGGCTCGAGTGCATTCTGGATTAGAATGATCGTGTCATAATTTTTGATTGTAAATAGTGTGAATTGAGCAACACTCTAGTATTGTATTAATGTGAGGAATCACTTAATAAACCTCTTTTGGAAAACAGGAAAGGATTGATACAAAAAAATTCAGGCATGGCATCCTCTTTTAAAATTATATTAAGTTCAAAGTTCAAAGTAAATTTATTATCAAAGTACTGTACATATGTATATGTCACCATATACAACACTGAGGTACATTTTCTTGTGTGCATACTCAGCAAATACAAGAAACACAATAGAATCAATGAAGGACCACTCTAGGCAAAACAACAACCAAAGTGCAAAAACAAAATAACACACTATGTAAATACAAACAAAGAGAAAAAAATCATAATATTAGTAAATAAATAAGCAATAAATATTGAGAACATGAAATGTTGAATACTTGAAAGTGAGTCTAGTTCAGTAGAAACAGTTCAGTGATGGGGTGAGTGAAGATAAGTGAAGTTATCCACTCTGATTAAGGAGTGTGATGATTGAAAGGATAATGACTGTTCCTGAACCTGATAGTATGAGTCCTGAGGCTCACACACCTTCTTCCTGATGGCAGCAGCAAGAGAGAACATGTCCTGGGTGGTGGGGTTCCCTGATGATGGATGCTGCTTTCCTGCAACAGTGTTTCATGTAGATGCGCTCAATGGTGGGGAGGGCTTTAGCTATGGTGGACTGGGCCATTTCCACTACTTATTGTAGACTTTTCCATACAAGGGCATTGGTGGTTTTTATTTAGATTTTTTTTTGTTTTTTTTAGATTATGAGGACACGCAGTCCTCTTTTATTGTCATTTAGTAATGCATGCATTAAGAAATGATACAATGTTCCTCCAGAATGATATCACAGAAACACAAGACAAAGCAAGACTAAAAAAACTGACAAAAACCACATAATTATAACATATAGTTACAACAGTGCAAAGCAATACCATAATTTGATAAAGAACAGACCATGGGCACGGCAAAAAAAAGTGTCAAAGTCTCTCGAAAGTCCCATCATCTCACGCAGACGGTAGAAGAAAGAAAAACTCACCCTGCCATGAGCTTCCAGCGCTGCAAACTTGCCGATGCAGCACCCTGGAAGCACCCGACCATAGCCGACTCTTGAGTCCGTCCGAAAACTTTGAGCCTTCGACCAGCCCTCCGACACTGAGCACTGAGCACCATCTCTGCCAAACGCTTCGACCCCAGCCCCGGCACAGGCAATAGGCAAAACCAAGGATTTGGGGCCTTCCCCTCCGGAGATTCTCGATCGCACGGTAGCAGCGGCAGCGAAGGGGGCATTTCAAAAGCTTCTCTAGATGTTCCTCCGTGTTCTCACGCCTGTCTCCATCAAATCAAGATTGTGCATATCCACTACTTATTGTAGACTTTTCCATGCAAGGGCATTGGTGTTTCCATACTAGACTATGATGCAATCGGTCAATGCACTCTCCACCATACATCTACAGAAGTTTGTCAAAGTTTTAGATGACATGCTGAATCTTCACAAACTCCAAAGAGAGTAAAGGGGTTGCGTGCTTTCTTTATAATGGCACATCTGTGCTGGGACCAGGACAGATCCTCTGAAATGATAATACCAAGGAATTTAAAGTTGCTGACCCTTTCCATCTCTGATCCCCCATTGAGGACTAGCTCATGGACCTCTGGTTTCCTCCTCATAAAATCAATAATCAGCTCCTTGGTCTTACTGACAGTGAGTGAGAGGTTGTTGATGTGACACCACTGGGTCAGATTTTCAATCTCCCTCCTATATGCTGATTCGTCATCACCTTTAATTTGGCCAAACGATTGGCAAACTTGAATACGGCATTGGATCTGCACTTAGCCTCACAGTCATAAGTATAAAGTGAGTAGAGCAAGGGGCAAAGCATACAGCCTTGTGGTGCACTTGTGCTGAGGGAGATTGTGGAGGAGATGTTGTTGCCAATCCAAAATGACTGGGGTCTGCAAGTGAAGAAACCGAGGACCCAGTTACACAAGGAGATACTGAGGACTAGGACTTGAAGTTTATTGATTACTTTTGAGGTGATGATAGTATTGAGCAGCAAGCTCTAGTCAATGAAGAGCATCCTGATGTATACCCCTTCGTGTCCAGATGTTCCAGGGTAGAGTGAAGAGCCAATGAAATGGCATGTGCCATTGACCTGTTGTGACGGTAAGCAAATTGGAATGGATGCAAGTCACTTCTCAGGCAGGAGTTGATACTTTTCATCACCAACCACATTATTCTTAGGAATTAGTATAGTTGAAGCCTGCTTGAAGCAGGTGGGTACCTCAGAGAGCCAAAGCAAGAGGTTACAGATCTCAGTGAACACTCCAGCTAGTTGATGAGCACAGGTCTTCAGTACTTGGGCAGGTACTCCATCTGGGTCGGATGCTTTCTATGGGTTAACTCTCCTGAAGGATACTTTGACAATGATGTCAGAGACTGAAATCATAGGGTCATAAGGGGCTGTGTGAGTTTGTGAAGGTGCTTTTCTATGTTGCTGGTTAGAGCGAGTGAAACCCCTGGTTTCCTTGGCTGCATAAGTCTAGAGAAGACACTCTCGAGTCCCACCAAACCTGTGAGATTGGGGCGCTCTCCCACCCCAAACCCCGGTGTGTGTGGATGCTGTGTAATCTGTTACCCTGTTACAAATTAGTGCCACAAAATAACGGACAGTACACTACATACAATTAAAAGAATTATATTTAGGAATCTGAACTTAAGAGTTAACAAAGAAAAACTAAAAGAAAAGGGCCCATTTTAATTAAACAGTCAAATGTGCACAATTTAGAGCTGGTCTTGAACTTCTCGATCACTCACGTGCTGGGCCCTTGGTCTGCGTGAAGGCTCACACCACCTTCCGAACGTCGCTCACAATCCATCTGGAACAAGTGGGTCTCCCACCTGGCCGGATCCTACGACAGGTTCTACCCAGCATCCTGTCTTCATCTCCCATGGAACAAAAGCCCCGAGACCAAATTCAGTGTCCCTCACCAAAAAACCTCCCCCCAGTTCCGGCATCTTAATTGAATGATGCACATTCCTCATCATCACTTATGTTCAACAATAACCCAACCAGACTGAAAGCAGAACAGACCGCTCTTACAGAACTGCTAAATGAAATACCTACAGCATAACAGTAAAGATGTGAACCAGGGCATTACACTAGCACAAAAGGCATTAAGCTCATCCGTGTGTGTGAAGCCTTGTTGTCACCTATTTGGCTTGGTTTTAACGCTGTAGGAGGTGACAGAAATGAAAGACCCTGCAACAGCTGTTGAGCATCCTTCAGTGATTCAAGTTTGGTGCAGAACTGCCGCTTTGCATGTGAGATGGCTTTCCAGAGATCGTACCTGGAACTTTTATATTTAACTTGGTCACTAACCCTGAATAACATTAATCTAGACCTCAGCAGATTGTGGATCTCACGGTTCATCCAGGGCTTTTGGGGGAAACTCTGAATGTTTTTATGGGGCCACACTCATCTACGACTATTTTCAAAAATTCTGTATCAACCGTGGTGTATTCGTTCAGATCCTCTGATGAGACCTTGAACACAGCCCAGTCTACTGACTCAAAGCAATCCCATAGCCGCTTCTCAGCCGCCCGTGACCACCTCTTTGTTGTCCTTATCTCTGGAGCCTTGCTCTTTAGCTTCTGCCCGTATGTGGGTAGGAGAAAGACAGCTATGTGCTAAGGTCTTCTGGCTTGCAGTCTAGCCGTAGAACAGTAGATATATTATTTTAATATTAAGCTAATGTTATATGACTAATAAGGTAACACCCAATTCCCTGTTCTTGTTCATTTCACCTTCTTAACTAAAGGAATCAAGTTTGCTGTTGCAAGTTTTCTGGCACTAATTCCTTTGCAGGTGCTATACTCTTTCTCAATCTTCCACTATGTACCAAATGTGGTTTTACCCCCTCCACCTAAATTAGCTTTACTTTACCTCCTTTTCTTTCTTATATATCGTCATATTTTGATCTTCTCTTAAGTTGTCATGGGCACCATGTTAATTTACGTGAAGAATAACAAGACATCTTGTCCATACACAAGCTAGTTTATCATTATTACCTTTGTACATCCCCCAGTGACATGAACCCATCTTGATTTTGCTTTTTTTTATTGTGTTTAGTAGTTATTTAGAATAGTTGACTATTTCTCCATATATAGTGCCTATAAAATATTCAAATATTCACCACCCCCCCCCAGAAGTTTTCATATTTTGTTGTTTTACACCATTGAATCTCAATGGATTTAATTTGGCTTTCTTTGACACTGATCAGCAGAAAGGATTCTTTTGTGTCAAAGCGAAAACAGATCTCCACGAAGTGATCTAAATTAATTACAAATATAAAACACAAAATAATTGATTGCATAGGTATTCACCCCCTTTAATATGACACACTAAATCAACACTGGTGCAGCCAATTGGTTTTAGAAGTCACATAATTAGTTAAATGGAGATTACCTGTGGCAGTTAAGGTGTTTCAACTGATTGGAGTAAAAATACACCTGGATCTGGAAGGTCCAACTGCTTGAATTGTGTCTATATGATTCTCCACTAGAAAAAGTCAAAGTATTCAAGTTTTTAAGTGTCTGGTTTGATGAAAGACTTACTTGGAGGGTTCATATAGATAAAATAATTGGAAAGTGTGAGAAAATTTTAAATGTTATGAGAAGTATTGCTGGATGCGACTGAGAAGCAGGGTGGGAAACTATGTACTTAATATATCTAGCCATGATTAGGTCAGTTATAGATTATGGTTGTATTGCTTATGGTTCCGCTGCTACGGCAGTGCTTGGAAAACTAGACCCTGTGCAGTCCAAAGCACTTAGACTCTGTTGTGGAGCTTTTAGAACAACATCAGTCCTGGCATTATGTGTGGAGATGGGAGAAGAGCCGCTGCATTTAAGATGAATTCAGTTGGGCCTGCAGTATTGGGTAAAACTAAATGGATTCAATCACAGCTGTCCACCAAAGTGTCTTTTGAAGGGGAAGTTGGAGCACTAAAGTAAAATTAAAAGATAACCATTTTTAGATTTGGTTAGTAACTGGGCTGTGAAATTGAAACTGACTGAGGAAGACATAGTTGACCAAATTTGCTTGCCACCCTCCCTTTTTGGCTCTTTCCAGAACCAGAAGTAAACCTATTCCTCCTTTTGCAGCTTCAAGGAAGCAGTGCAATTTCATCAGCATTGATCACAAATGAATATTTAAATAATAAATGGGGATCTTATCTGAAGATTTTTACTGATGGCTCAGTGGACCCAGAGAGCAGTAGGGCGGGATTTGGGATGTATGTGTCTCAATTTGGAGTTAAGATTGGTCACTGGGTTTCAGATGGTGTTTCTGTCTTTGCAACAGAATTATTAGCAATCCTCTGGGCCTTATGGTGAATAGAAGACTCTCGACCACATAGGGTTATCATCTAAAACAAACAATAGGAATTCTGCAGATGCTCGAAATTCAAGCAACACACATAAAAGTTGCTGGTGAACGCAGCAGGCCAGGCAGCATCTCTAAGAAGAGGTGCAGTCGACGATTCAGGCCGAGACCCTTCGTCAGGACACATCTGTTCGGATTCTGCTGCTGCCTTAGAGGCTATAAGAGGGAGTAAATCAAAAGCTTGTCCTGGCATAGTTATTGAGATTCTCTTAGTGTTGCTTAGAGTAGGAAAGATAGGTTGCGCAGTTAGATTTTCATGGATACCTGGGCATGCTAGGGTGGAGGGAAATGAAAATTGTGGATGGCATTGCAAAGTCTTCCTTGCAGCGCAGGCAAGTAGAAATTAGAGATACCCTAGGCAGAGCAGAATTGAGAAGTAGGATTAAAAAAGTATAGAGAAGAAGTGGCAGGAGGATTGGAAAAATGAATTAAGGGGCAGGCATTATTTTTCTAGTTGAAAAGGTCTCAGACTGTTACCTTCTAAATCGTAGAGACATGGTGGAATTTACAAGACTTAAGTTGGGGCATTGTGGGTTAAACCATTATTTAAAAATAATAGGAAATCATCCTACTGGATTATGTGACTGTGGTAGTCCAGAGACAGCCCAGCATGTTTTGTTGAGCTGTAATTGATACAAAATTGAAAGAAGCATGTTGTTCAAGAGGCTATCTGGCTTAAATTTATTTTGGTTTTCTATTAAATCTTTGTTTGGCCATCAAAAGAATTAACATCTGATTGAAGAGTATTATTCAGTTTGTACGTGAGACTAGGTTGTATTCGAGAACCTGAGTTCCTTGAAGTTCTATAATTAATTATACATCCTGCGGAGGGCTGTAATATGCCTAGATGCGTCTAAACAGCCGGAAATAGAAGAAGGAGAAGGAGGTCGTGCAGCTGCTGGTGAGTCAGTATCCTGACAAAAACTGTACTGTGGAGACAAAAAAAACATGACAAGCAACTTGAAAAGCACAAGTGAGGAGATGGATACAAGTAACTTTCCAAGTTGCTGAATATCTTTAGGAGTACAGTTAAGTCAATCATCAAGAAAAGAAAAGAATATGGCACAGCCATAAATCTGCCTAGAACAGGCTGTCCTCAAAAACTTGAGTGACCATGCAAGGAGGGGACAAGTGAAGGGGGCCACCAAGAGACCTATGACAAGTCTGGAGGAGTTACAAGCTTCAGTGGCTGAGATGGGAGAGACTGTGCATACAACATCTGTTGCCTGGGTGCTTCACCAGTCACAGCTTTATGGGAAAGCAGCAAAGAGTATGCTACTGTTAGGAAAAAAAACTCACATGACATCTCGGCTACTGTTTGCCAGAAGCATGTGAGTGACTCTGAAGTCAGCTAGAAGAATGTTCTATGGTCTTATGAAACCAAAATTGGGCTTTTGGTCCACCAGACTAAATGCTATGTTTAGTGTAAGCCAAACACTATACACCAACAAAAACACACCATCCCTACTGTGAAACATGGTGGTGACTGCATCATGCTGTGGGAATGCTTCACTGCAGCAGCCCCTGGAAGGCTTGTGAAGGTAGAGGGTAAAATGAATGCACCAAAATACAGGGACATATTGGAGGAAAACTTAATGCAGTCTGCAAGAGAACTGCAGCTTGGGAGAAGATTTGTTTTCCAACAAGAGAATGACCCCAAGCATAAAACCAAAGCTACACAGGAATGGCTTAAAAACAACAAAGTTAAGTCAGAGTCCAGACCTTAATCCAATTGATAATTTATGGCTGGGCTTGGAAAAAGACTGTTCACTCACAATCCCCATGCAATCTGACATTTTTGAGCAGTTTTCTAAAGAAGAGTGGGGTAAAATTGAAGTGTCTAGATGTGCAAAGCTGATAGAGACCTATCCACACAGACTCAAGGCTGTAATGCTGTAAATGCATCTACTAAATACTGACTTGAAGTGGGTGAACACTTATGCAATCAATTATGCTGTTTTATATTTGTAATTAATTTAGATCACTTTGTAGAGAAAACAATAAAAGATGAAGACTTCCAAAGGGAGGAGGGGTGAATAGTTTTTATAGGCACCGTATGTGTCACTGACTGATTGTTTTCTTTATCTTTTCGTCTTATTGTAAGATGTGCTTGCAGAATATTTTAATTTAGTACTTAAGTTTTAGCCCTAGTTGTAAACTTGTAGATGATTATTTTCATCAAAGTTAAAAGAATAGCAGGGGTCTAAAAAGTGATAATGTAATGTAATTGCACATTTTTAAGCAAGCACACAAAGGCTCCTCAAATAAACACTGAGTAATAATTTCAGTCCTATACTTTGGCTATTTTTAGAATATTCTAAAGTATTTAAACAGATAAACATATCCCCTATGTTTATATCCCCATAAATCTGAGTGTTTATTTAATCCTCGGTGAGTGGAAAGAAGCTGCAGAAAGTTATAAACTCAGTCAGCTCCATCATGGGTATTTGCCTCTCCAGCATTCAGGACATCTACAAGGAGCGATGCCTCGAAAAAATGATATCCATCAGTAAGGACCTCCATCACCCAGGACGTGCCCTCTTCTCATTGCTACCATCAGGGAGGGAGTGCAGAAGGCACACACTCAGTGACTCAGGAACAGCTTCTTCCCCACCATCATCAGATTTCTAAATAGACATTCAACCCATGAATGCTACCTCATGACTTTTTTTTGCACTACTTATGTAATTTAACTACTTAAACCATCAGACTGTAAGATACAGGAGCAGAATTAGGCTATTTGACCCATCGAGACCACTTGGCCATTTTATCACACTGATGCAATTTTCCTCTCAGCCCCAATCTCCTGCTTCCTCCCATATCTCTTCATGCCCTGACCAGTCAAGAATCTATCAGCCTCTGCCCTAAATATACATAAATATAAATATTTAATATATTTTTGGATCATAGGGATCTCTTCTGGGAGAGCTATGACCTGTACAAAAGTGATAGGTTGCACCTGAACCCGAGGGGGACCAATATTCTTACGGGCAAGTTTGTTAGTGCTGTTGGGGTGGGTTTAAACTAATCTGGCGGGAGGTGGGAAACAGAGTGAAGGAACTCAGGATAGGATGGATGGTGAAAAAGCAAAGATAGCTTGCAGTCGGACTGTCAGGAAAGGCAGATAATAGGACATAATTGTAGCCAGCAAAGTGAATATCAGTGCATGAGGAGCACAGAATCAAAAAGGGTTATACTTCAATGCACTGAGTATATTGGGTGTATAACCATGTTGCACTGTTACAGATTGTCAGGTATCATGTTGTGGCCATCACTGAATCATGGCTGAAGGATGGTTGTAGTTGGGAGCTGAATGTCCAAGGTTACACATTGTATCAGAGGGATAGGAAGGTAGGCAGAGGGGGTGGTGTAGCTCTGCTGGTAAAGAATGGCATCAAATCATTAGAAAGATGTGACATAGAATCAGAAGATGTAGCGTCCTTGTGGGTTGAGTTAAGAAACTGCATAGCTAAAAGGACCTTGATGGCCTCCCAACAATAGCTGGGATGTGGACAACAGTTTACAACAGGAAATAGAAAAGGCATGTCAAAAAGGCAATGTTATGATAGTCATGGGAGATTTTAACATGCAGGTCCATTGGGAAAATCAGCTTGGAAGTGGATCTAATGTAAACCAATTAAAGAAAACAAGAAGTGAATTTTATGTTCACAGTGATAAAATTGGCAAGCTGCTGGCTAATCAATTGAAATCTAATTATGTTAAATCTCAAATCAATCAGATTTATAACCAAAATGATCGATTGATACTGGATCATGTGGGGATTAATCAAACCTTTTGTGATTTTTATTATTCTTTATATCAATCAGAGTCTCCTCGAGATTCTAAATATATGAATGATTTTTTAGATAAGTTAGACTTCCCTCAGATTTCACAGGATATGTCTTCTTTATTAGATACTTCCATTACTATGGATGAGATTAAGAATGTTATTTTTTCTATGAATTTGGGGAAAGCTCCTGGCCCGGATGGGTTTACCGTTGAATTTTATAAATGTTTTGCTTCTTTATTGATCCCTTGGCTCTGTAGGGTTTTTGAGGCTTCTCTGAAACTTGGTAAACTTCCTGAATCTTTTAATAGAGCGTCAATTTCTTTAATACTAACGAAGGATAAAGACCCTGCTCAATGTGCATCTTATAGACCAATATCTTTATTAAATGTTGATTCTAAAGTTTTTTCTAAGTTATTAGCAAATAGACTAGAAAAAGTACTTCCTTCTATTATTTCGGAAGACCAAACGGGTTTTATTAAAGGTCGTTACTCTTTTTATAATATTCGTACATTGTTAAATATCGTTTATACTCCCTCACAAAATGTTCCTGAGTGTGTTATTTCTTTAGACGCCGAGAAAGCTTTTGATAGAGTAGAATGGCCTTATTTATTTAAGGTGCTTGAAATGTTTAATTTTAGCTTGAAATTTATATCCTGGATTAAACTGTTATATCATTCCCCTGTAGCCTCGGTCCGTACTAACTCTTTAAACTCACCTTTTTTTCCTCTCTTTCGAGGTACTCGACAAGGCTGTCCTCTTAGTCCCCTATTATTTGATATTGCATTAGAACCTCTTGCAATTGCCATTCGAGAATCTTCAAATATTACTGGGATAACTCGGGGATTAAAGTCTCATAAATTATCACTCTATGCTGATGATTTACTTTTATATATTTCTAATCCTGAGAAATCCATTCCTGCTGTTTTAGAGTTATTAGCACAATTTGGTTTTTTTTCAGGTTATAAATTAAATCTTAGTAAGAGTGAACTCTTTCCGATTAATAAACATCTTTCCTTATATTATAAATTTCCATTTAAATTGATTGATAACTATTTTTCTTATCTTGGGATTAAAATTACTTGCAAATATAAAGATTTATTTAAGATGAACTTTTTACCATTAATAGACCATATTACTCAACTTTCATCTAAATGGTTTCCCTTATATTTAACTTTGATTGGTCGTATTAATGCAGTTAAGATGTTTTTTTTGCCAAAATTTTTATATGTGTTTCAGGCATTACCAATTTTTGTTCCAAAATCTTTCTTTGATAAAGTTGACTCTAAAATTTCTTCATTTATTTGGCAGAATAAGAATCCGAGACTGGGTAAAATACATTTACAGAAAGCTAAGAGAGATGGAGGTTTAGCATTACCTAACTTTAGATTCTATTATTGGGCTATTAATATTCGACATATGAAATTTTGGTTACTTGATCAGGATATACTATCTATTCCTAAATGGGTAGCATTGGAACTACAATCTGTTCAGGGTTATACACTTGGCTCTATTTTAGGCTCCTCTCTCCCTTTTGATTCGAAACGCCTTAAGCAGGTGTCTAACCCAATAGTTAAACATGCTTTGCGCATTTGGTTTCAATTCAGAAAATTTTTTGATCTTAATCAATTCGGGTTAGCGATTCCTATTTTAGGTAACATATTTTTTCCTCCCTCTTTTACGGATCGCGCTTTTCAAACTTGGAAGACTAAGGGTATTTTACGGTTTTTGGATTTATTTTTAGATGGTTCCCTTATGTCTTTTGAACAATTATCTAATAAATATAACTTATCAAGAATACATTTTTTTAGATATTTACAAGTTAGAAATTTCCTAAGTACTATACTTTCTTCCTTTCCAATGCTTCCTCCTACATATATTTTAGATTCGATAATTAACCTCAATCCATGTCAGAAAGGTGCATCGGTTATGATTTATAATATTATTATGAAACTTAGAAAAGCTCCATTTGATAAGATTAGGGTAGATTGGGAACAGGAATTGGGGCTTACCATTTCTGTGGATGATTGGGGGCAGATTTTACAATTAGTTAATACTTCCTCTATTTGTGCTAAACATTCCCTAATTCAATTTAAAGTGGTTCATAGAGCACATATGTCCAAAGATAAGTTAGTGCGTTTTTACTCGCATATTAATCCTTTTTGTGACAGATGTTCGGGGCAGATAGCCTCTTTAACTCATATGTTTTGGTCTTGCCCTACTTTGGAAACTTTTTGGAGAGATATTTTTAATATTATTTCTAAGGTATTAAATATAGATATCTCTCCTCACCCTATTACTGCTATCTTTGGACTACCTAAAATTTCTAGCAATCTTTCCCCTTCAGCCCGTAGAATGATTGCATTTCTTACTTTAATGGCGAAAAGATGTATTTTACAACATTGGAAAGAGCTTAATGCTCCAACTACCTTTTTTTGGTTCTCTCAGACGATTTTATGTTTGAATCTGGAGAAAATTAGAAGTAACCTTTATGATTCTTCATTTAAATTTGAACAGATTTGGGGACCTTTTATTCGATATTTTCATTTAATGTAATATATACCCTTCTTGTTTTTTTTCTCACTGTTTTTAATGGAGGTCGGGATTGAGGACATGATTTTAAGTTTAACTCTGTTTGGTTTCAAGTTAGCCCATTGCTTTGCTTTGCTTTTAGTTAGTTGCACGGTGGGTTTTTTTTGGGTTTTTTTTTTTCTTTTTTTCTATTGATATATATAAAATTTAGTATACTATTGTGTTATCTTGGTTTCTTATGTTTAAATTACATTGTTTGTAGTATTTTTTTTGGTATTGATACCTTCTGGAATTTTATTATATTTTAACATTGTATTAATGTTTATATGGCTTACCTTTTTGTATACTTATTCAATAAAAAGATTTAAAAAGGAAGTGGATCTAAAGAGAGTGATTTTGTTGAATGCCTACAAGATGGCTTTTCAAGAGCAGTTTGTCTAGGGAATCAGCTATACTAGCTTGTTGTTTCAAAGGTTTCAAAGGTACATTTAATGTCGGAGAAATGTACATCCTGAAATGCTTTTTCTTCGCAACCACCCATGAAAACAGAGGAGTGCCCCAAAGAATAAATGACAGTTAAATGTTAGAACCCCAAAGGTCCCCCCTCCCATGCGTAAGTGGCAGCAAGCAACGATCCCCCCTCCCCCACCGGCAAAACAAAAGCAACCTCTGAGTACTCAAGTGTGAGCAAAGCAACAGCAATGACACAGACTTACAGTTACCCTGAAGACTACATGGTTCACCTGGCATTCAACAGACCACAGGTTCTCACCGTCCCCAATAAGGGAGAAAGAGATGGCTCCGTTTCACAGCAAGCTGGATCAGCAAGTTTGCTGATGATACTAAGATTGGAGGCGTTGTGGACAGTGAGGAAGTCTTTCAATGTTTGCAGAGGGACCAGGACCAACTGGAAAAATGGGCCAGAAAATGGCAGATGGAATTTAATGCAGACAAGTGTGAGGTGTTGCATTTTGGAAGGACAAATCAAGGTAGGACATACACAGTAAATGGTAGGGCACTGAGGAGTGTAGAGGAACAAAGAGATCTGGGAGTTCAGATACGTAATTCCCTGAAGGTGGCGTCACAGGTAGACAGATTTGTAAAGAAGGCTTTTGGCATCCTGGCATTCATAAATCAAAGTATTGAGTATAGGAGTCGGGATATTATGGGGAGGTTGTATAAGACATTGGTGAGGCCAAATTTGGAGTATTGTATAAAGTTCTGGTCACCTAACTATAGGAAGGATATCAATAAGATTGAAAGAGTGCAGAGAAGATTTACTAGGATGTTGCTGGGTCTTCAGGAGTTGAGTTATAGGGAAAGATTGAAAAGGTTAGGACTTTATTCCTTGGAGCGTAGAAGAATGAGGGAGATTTGATAGAGGTTTACAAAATTATGAGGGCTATAGACAGAGTAAATGTGAATAGGCTCTTTCCACTTAGATTAGGAGAGATAAATATGAGAGGACATGGCTTTAGGGTAAAATGAGAAAGGTTGAGGAGGAACTTCTTCACTCAGAGAGTGGTGGGAGTGTGGAACGAGCTGCCATCTGACGTGGTAAATGTGGGATCACTCTTAAGTTTTAAGAATAAATTGGATAGGTACATCGATGAGAGAGGTCTGGAGGGTTATGGACTGGATGCAGGTCAATGGGACTAGCAGAATAATGTTTCAGCACAGACTACAAGGGCTGAATGGCTTGCTTTCTGTGTTGTAGTGTTCTGTGGTTCTATGGTTCTAAGCAGGGAGACATAACAAACAACTCACTAATTTACGATGTTAAAAGTCCGTTACATCGATTTTTTTTTAACTCTGTGCCCAAAGGTCCCGAGTCTCTGGGCACACAACTGTAGAGCTTACGACTCCCCCGACGACACACGGGTCTCCTGCCGTGACACCAATTTTTGATCCGCCCGTCTCCAGAGCCCCGAGATCTTAGGCTTCCAAAGTTGAGCTGCACTCTTAAGCCGAGCCCTTGGCGTGTGCACAACAGTGGCTGGTTATGAAACCTTGAGAGTGAGTCCCATTCCCGCAAAGAACTATAGTCAACGTGTAACTCCAGGTCAGGGTCTTCAAAAGAACCCTGAAAGGGAAAAATAGAGATATTAAGGATGGAAATAGAGCTGTTTCCGAAGATGCAAGCAAAGGAGTGGTGGTTTAGCACCATCATCACTCCGCGTGTTATATAATGAACCGGAGGTGATTAGGGAGCTTAAAGTAAAGGAATCTTTAGGAGACATTGATCACAATATGATTGAGTTCAACTTGAAATTTGATCGGGAGAAAGCGAAGTCTGACATAGCCATATTTCAGTGGAATAAACGAAATTAGAGCGGAATGAGAGAGGAGTTGACCAACGTAAATTGGAAGGAGGTGCTGATAGGGATGACAGTAGAGCAGTAATGGTGTGAGTTTCTAGCAAAAATGAGGAAGGTGCAGAATAGATGTATTCCAAAGATGAAGAAATAATCAAATGGCAACAAGGGAAGTCAAAGCTAATGTAAGAGCAAAGGAGAGGGCTTACAACAAAGCAAAAATTTGTAGAAAGATAGAGGATTGGGAAGCTTTAAAAAAGCTACTGAGAGCAACTAAAATAATCATTAGAAGGGAAAAAAATGAAATATGAAAACAAGCTAGCAAACAACATGAAAGTGGATAGTAAAAGCTTTTTCAGATATGTAAAAAATAAAAGGGAGATGAGAGTAGATATAGGACCGCTAGAAAATGAGGCTGGAGAAATAATAGCAGTGGACAAGGAGATGGCAGCTGAACTCAATGAGTATTTTGCATCAGTCTTCACTGTGGAAGACACTAGCAGTATGCCTGATGTTGAAGTGTATGAGGGAAGAGAAATGAGTGCAGTTACTATTACAAAGGAGAAGGTGCTCAGAAAGCTGAAGCCCTAAGGGTACATAAATCACCTGGGCCAGATAAACTGCACCTAAGGGTTCTGAAAGAGGTAGCAGTAGAGACTGTAGAAGCAGTAGTAATGATCTTTCAAAAATTATTGGACTCTAGAATGGTTCCAGAGGTCTAGAAAATTGCAAGTGTCACCCCACTCTTTAAGAAAGGAGGAAGGCAGCAGAAAGTAAATTATAGACCAGTTGGCCTCCGTGGTTGAGAAGATGTTGGAGTCAATTGTCTAGGATATTATGGAAAACTTGGTGACACAAGATGAGATAGGACAAAGTCAGCATGGTTTCCTTAAGGGAAAATCTTGCCTGACAGACCTGTTGGAATTCTGTGAAGATTACAAGTAAGATAGATAAATGGGATTGCAGTGGATGTTGCATATTTGGACTTTCAGAAGGCCTTTGACAAGGTGCCACACATGAGGCTGCTTACCAAGTTATGAGCCCATGGTATTACAGGAAAGTTACTAACATGTTTAATTGCTGATTGGTAGGAGGCAGCGAGTGGAAATAAAATGATCCTTTTCTGGTTGGCTGCCAGTGACCAGTGGTATTCCACAGGGGTCAGTGTTGGGACCACTTCTTTTTATGCTGTATATAAATGATTTAGATGACGTAATAGATGGGTTTGTTGCCAAGTTTGCAGATGATACAAAGATTTGCAGAGGGGCAGGTAGTGTTGAGAAAACAGGTAAGCTGCAGAAGGACTTAAATAGATTAGGATAATGAGCAAGAAAGTTCAAAATGAAATGCACTGTTGGATATGCAGTTTGGTAGTAGAAATAAATGTGAAGACTATTTTCTAAATGAGTGGAATATCCAAAAATCTGAGATGCAAAGGGACTTGCGAGTCCTTGTGCAGAACACCTTAAAGGTTACCTTGCAGGTAGAGTTGGTGATGAGTAAGGCAAATGCCATGTTAGCATTCAATTTAAGGGGTATAGGATAAAAGAGCAGGGATGTGATGCTGAGGCTTAATAAGACACTAGTGAGGCCTCACCTTGTGTATTGTGAACAGTTTTGGGCTCCTTGTCTAAGGAAGGTTCTGCTGGCATTGCAGAGAGTTCAGAGGAGGTTCACAAGATTTATTTCAGGAATGAAATGGTTATCATACAAGGAAGTATTGATAGCTCTGGGTTTATACTGGCTGAAATTTATAAGGATGAGGGGGTGGCTCATTGAAACCTTTTGAATGTTGAAAGGCCTGGACAGTGTAGATACAGAAAGGATGTTTCCCATGGGGGGGGAGTCTAGGACAAGCCTCAGGATAGAGGGGAATTCATTTAAAACAAAAATGCAGAGAAATTTCTTTAGCCAGAGGTTGTTGAATTTGTGGAATTTATTACCAAGTTGTGGTAGCTCTGCAGGCCAGGTCATTGGGTGTATTTAAAGTAGAACTTGATAGGTTCTTGATTGGATATGGCATGAAAGGTTAAGGGGAGAAAGCTGAGGAGGGGAAAAAAGCATCAGCCATGATTGAATGGTGGAGCGGAACCGATGGGCCAAATGGCCTAATTCTGCTTCTATGTATTATGGTCTATTGTTTAAGATCGTATATACTTACTGAGATTCACATTTTTTACTATTATGAATTGCAATGTATTGGTCACATAACAATAAATTTCATAACATATGCAGGTGATATTAAACCTGATTCTGATTCTGAAAATGTAACCGTAGTTTTGATAATTCTTTTCTCCTTCCTTGTTGCTTCCGTCCACAATGCTTTTCACTCTTCGCCCTCTGATGCGTCATAGTTGAGGTCAGAGTGAGCCTCTGACTTAGGATAGCAGCCACAAATCAAACACTGGCACTCCGTTTTGCCCAACTAATGGTGTAATTTTAAAATAGAATACAACTACATAAAGCTTTAAAGAAGAACAGATAGGCGTATCAGAAACTATCAAAATGAGTGAGTAAACTCTTCTCGGGCTTCCAGCTGGGTACAAGTATCAACTTTAACTTATGTTTCAATGACCAGCTCTGCCATCTTTATCGGGAGTGATGGTGGGCATGCCCAGTCCAGTGGTATTTATATCCCCCTCATCTATTCCTCCTGATTGGTTATTCCTCATCCAATCAGCTATCCGCTGTCCACCTTGCTTTCAATTGAATTCCATTTCTTACTTAGAGCAAGACCTTCATCTTTGTTAAAATTCTTTTTCTCTAGTTTTATTTCAAAAGCTTACTCCACCAGGCATTCCCAAAAGCCTTTGGCGAGTCACAGCAGTTCTGTGCCGTTGAAGTCCATCCTATGGCTATTGGGAATGTAATGTTTTGATACTGCTGATTTTAAAACTAGTGTTTAAAGTGAGTGACATTGTTATTTCATACTTAAAATCCCTGTGTTAATCCCACAGAATGACGGATCACCTTGGCACAGTAATCATGGAAAAACTGATACCAAAACAGGGCGCCCCAGGCAGGACGTGTGCATTTCTCCTGTAAGCAAACGTCAGCAAGCACTTGAGTCTTTCCCAAGGTTGAGTTATATACCAGGCTTGGTTCCAATATGTGTGGGCACCAGGGTCAGCTATAATGAATGTTTGGCTTTGATTATTGACATTTCTCCACTTAGTTTACGTGTGTCCTTCTGTGCTGGGAACCAGATGGTGACACATTTTCCATGAGATAATTCACAGGCATCATCAGATGGGGGATTTTTTTTCAACTCAGCCTCAGCTGATGATATCAGATTAATCCCATTGTTGTAGACATTACTTTGATGTGATGATGGTTTTGAACATATTATTAACAAATGTAAAATATAACGATGAAGGAAGCCATTTGATCCAGCTAAGCTGAACATTTTTTTGTCCATTCCAAACACAGACTGACAAGTATGAGGAATGGCAATTTGGGAGGTCCAGTGTGAGAGGAAATGACAGGCACATTTCCTTTAGGAACTTCGATTGGCACTGTGATGCAGATCTATAGCTTCCAAGTAGACAGGGTGACACATAGGTGGTGATAAAGAAGACATACTTGCCTTCATCAGTTCAGCGCATTGAGTATAAAAGTTAGGAAGGAATGTTGCAACCGAATAAAACCTTGTTAGTCCATTTTTAGAAGGTTGTGTGTAGTTCTATTCATTGCATTACAAGGGGGATGTAGATGTTTTGAAGACGGAACAGAAGAGAATCATCAGATGTTGCCTAAATTAGAGAGTATTAGCTATAAGAAGAGGTTGAACATATGTGGATATTTTTCTCTGAGGTGGCTGAGAGGTGAGCTGAGAGAATGATATAAAATTACATGACATAGATATGGTAGATAGAGTACTTTCCCCAAGATGTAAATGTCAAATGTCAGAGAACATACTGTAGATGTAAGAGAGGGGCGAAATTTTAAGTGGTAAGATTTTTTAAATCTAGGGAATGGTAAATTTGGAATTTGCTGCCCAGTGAAGCAGTAGGAGCAGATAGGATAGTTTAAGAGGCATTTAGACAGGAAGGAATTAGTTTAAAATGGCACTGTGGGAACAGACGTCATGGGCCGTTCTTGTGTTATACTGTTCTATGTTCTATATCCCTTTCTCAAAGTCACTTTGCTTTGTCGCATTTGATATAACAGTTGCACCACCAACCCACTTCCCAGGGATATAGGTGGGTATCTTCGCTCATTATGAATAAAGAGGTCCCTTCCCTTCCAATCTGAATTGCATATAGCAGAAATCTAATCTAATAACTTTTTCACTGTGCTGGAGAAACTCAGCAGGCTGAGACCAATAACATATACACTATTCATTCCTCTCTATAGTTGTTGCCTGACCTGTCAAGTTGCTCCAGCTTTTTGTTTGTGTTTTAGAATCAGAATCAGAATCATGTTTATTATCACTGGCATGTGATGTGAAATTTTTTAACTTAGCAGCAGCAGTTCAATGCAATACATAATCTAGTAGAGAGAGAGAAAAATTAATAACAATAAATAAAATAAAACATAATAAATAAACAAGTAAATCAATTACATATATTGAATAGATTATTAAAAAATGTGCAAAAACAGAAATACTGTATATTAAAAAATGTGAGGTAGTGTCCAAAGCTTCAAAGTCCATTTTGGAATCAGAAGTCAGAGGGGAAGAAGCTGTTCCTGAATCACTGAGTGTGTGCCTTCAGGCTTCTGTATCTCCTACCTGGTGGTAACAGTGAGAAAGGAACATGCCCTGGGGGCAGGAGGCTTTAATCATGGATGCTGCCTTTCTGAGACACCACTTCCTAAAGATGTCCAGGGTACTTTGTAGGCTAGTGACCAAGATGAGGCTGACTAGATTTATAACCTTCTGCGCTTCTTTTGGTCCTGTGCAGTAGCCCCTCAATACCAGACAGTGATGCAGCCTGTCAGAATGCCCTCCACGGTACAACTATAGAAGTTTTCGAACGTATTTGTTGACATGCCAAATTGCTTCAAACTCCTAATAAAGTATAGCTACTGTCTTGCCTTCTTTATGACTACAGCAATATTTTGCAACCAGGTTAGATCCTCAGAGATCTTGACACTCAAGAACTTGAAGCTGCTCACTCTCTCCACTTCTGATCCCTCTGTGAGGATTGGTATGTGTTCCTTTGTCTTACCCTTCCTGAAGTCCACAATCAGCTCCTTCGTCTTACTGACGTTGAGTGCCAGGTTGTTGCTGTGGCACCACTCCACTAGTTGGTATATCTCACTCCTGTACACCCTCTCATCACCACCTGAGAATCTACCAACAATGGTTGTATCATCAGCAAATTTGTAGATGGTATTTGAGCTCTGCCTAGCCACACAGTCATGGTTATAGAAAGGGCAGAGCAGTGGGCTAAGCACACACCCCTGAGGTTCACCTGTGTTGATCGTCAGCGAGGAGGAGATGTTATCACCCATCCGCACAGACTGTGGTCTTCCGGTTAGGAAGTCAAGGATCCAGTTACAGAGAGAGGTACAGAGGCCCAGGTTCTGCAACTTCTCAGTCAGGATTGTGGGAATGATGGTATTAAATGCTGAAGAACATCCGGACGTAGGTGTTTGTGTTGTCTAGGCAGTCTAAAGCTGTGTGAAGAGCCATGGAGATTGCACCTGCCATTGACCTATTGTGACGATAGGCCAATTGCAATGGATCCAGGTCCTTGCTGAGGCAGGAGTTCAGTCTAGACATAACCAACCCCTCAAAGCATTTCATCACTATTGAAGTGAGTGCTACCGGGCGATAGTCGCTAAGGCAGTCCACGTTATTCTTTGGCACTGGTATAATTGTTGCCTTTTTAAAGCAAATGGGAACTTCTGTCCGTAGCAGTGAGAGGCTGAAAATGTCCTTGAATACTCCTGCTAGTTGGTTGGCACAGGTTTTCAAAGCCATGCCAGGTACTCCATCGAGTACTACCAAGATTTCCAGCATCCATGTCTTTTGTGTCTCAGCTTTTCCACTGTCCCCTGCAGTTTCCCATATCCCTTGAGATACAGAATGAGTTCAGTGTATACCTGTGGATTTTGATCTGCTCTTCAAAGAATGTCTCTGTGGTTTTGAGGTGGAAGGTGTGACCAGTGTGGGGCAGACGTATACAGCCACAGGTGAGGCCAATGTTCCTCGGCAGGGTAGGAGTGGATAATTTGGGAGATTGTGCACTCCTTATGCCATTTATGTTTGTTTTCTGCATTCTCCTGGTGCTGTACTGTATCAGATGAATGACCTTATTCAGATTAGGAGACCAGGAAGGAGGTGTAGGAGATTGCACATTTTCTATGTGCCCTGTAGATGAACTACAAGTTAGTGAGAAAGAAGACAGAGGTGAAGTACAGCATTGTGATGGAAGTATTGAAGAAAAGTACTGGGAAAAATGACAACACTTTGTTTGACACCAGCCTGAACTGAAACTGAGCCAGTTACTGAAGATTACACTGTACATGCAAGTATGTGGTGAGCATAAGGTGCAGATAAATTTCCGAGAGCAGGCAAAATCAAGAAAAAGTTCTCTATTGCCCCTGTCAATTGATAGTCAAAGTGTTCTGTCTGATATCACTCCATACATCTCTCCTGAAGTAGATGTGTGGTAAAGTAGATGTCTATTGTGCCTATTGATAGACAGAATCCATAGATTCAGGGACTAATTCTTTGGTCAATGTGAGGAAGTAGTTGAAGAAGACACCCACATTGACATTCCATGTGATCTGAATTAATTGAGAACTCCCTGATCTTTGTCTCATGTACAGGTATTGAGAATATTATTCTCTGCTGTTACATACTGCAGACTTTCACAGACAGACAGACAGGAATATGTAAAGAGATTACAGAACCAGTAGGAGTCAAATGTACACAGCTGGATCTAGAGACAGGTAAAGGGCAGACCACTTCAGTTAGTCAGATTTCCTTCTAGAAAGGACATTGGTGAACCAGATGATATTACAACAATCCCTAGGTTTGTGGTTACTGTTACTGATTTTAATTCTTAATTCCAAATTTCTTCAGTACCTTGAATGTAAATTCCCCAGCTGTTGTGGTTATGCTCCTGTGAGTGCATAAACCAAAACAGAAAAATGTACTTATTCATCAAACCAAAGTCTGAGTTGTCTTTAAAATGTAGACTACAAACAAGAACATCACAGGAAAGAAAAACAAACTGGTTCTTTCTTAGCCTAAATAAAGGCTGGCGCGACTGTGTAACTGCGACTGAGATCAGTCTGTAAGTAGAACTGTGGTTACTGTAGTAGCAGAGGTGGCCATCAACTCAGACAGCCACTTTGCTAGGCAGCTGTAAGAAATATCTTTCTAATAGTTCCCTTAATGCAGGATGAGAATAAATCCCAAAGGTCTGGGAACATGAAATTCTAAACTCTAAACAATACTCAGCATGCAGGAAATGACATCATGTACACACATTAGAAAATAAAGAGCAATAAACCAGTTCAAATTTGGCCTTCAATAATACCTCGATAGCAACAGTCATAAAGCATTTGAATAATAATAAGTAATAACAGGCTGATTAGGGAAATTTTGCAAACCGAACCTTTTTTTCCTATGACCTACTATAAATAAAACAACTATTCATCTTATTATCTTCCACTATGGTTAGTTCAACCATACTCATGACTCATAGAAACGTAAATGCCCATGGTGTCAGTAAATATGGATTCATTTTTGTAAATGTTACCTTTCATAACATTAGTAAGCATCTTAGGAAATGGTAAAGCAGCCATCACCTCAACAGATAAAGGACATCTGAGTAGGATGTCTGCAGGGAAATGGCGTGGGAGGGGAGGTTCTTTCTTCGCTTAATGAGACGTATTACTGCTGTATTTTGACTAATCCTCTCATAGGACCATAGCCTTTCGCTAATTGTTTCATCTTTACTCTAAGGAATTTAGACTGCATCCTGTCCCTCTAAGAATGAAACTTTAACCCTACTGTAGACTAAAAATGAAAATATATCAGTACAGTGCCATGAAAAACTTAGAAAATAAATTTTCTCATACTGTTCCCACTCCTCTGCCATAATTTTACCAGAAGCACTACAGAATATAGGTTCCTTTCGGTAAACAGGAATTTCGATATACTTCAAATGAATTCATATCCACAGATCAGTAAAAACTTGAAGGAAATTCTCACCAACACACTTCTGAATGTTCTGGCACTATAAAATATGCAGACTCTTTTATTTTCTTTTTAAACATTTATGTACATAGAAGGGACCGACGAGGTCAGTATTTAACATCCCTTCTTATTTCACCTCAGAAGATAATGGTGAGATATCTTTTTAGCCTCAGCAGTTCATGCAATGAAGGTATTCTCACTGTATTTTTAAATGGGGTATTCCAAGACTTAGACAATGAAGGAATGGCAATAAACCTCCATGTCAGGCTGGTGTGTTGGTGTGTGGTTTGAGGAGGAACCTGCAGATGAGAGATATGTAAGCAGTTGGCTGAATATTCTTGAGGAGTAACAGCAGAATTTTTTTGTGGGTTGTACATATACCACCGTTGTGCAGAACCTTTTGGACAGATCAGCCTCTCAGATCTGAATGTTGGGATTTCGTGTCTTTGAAATCAGTGAGGTTCAGAATAATGTGGCTGGGATATTAGAGTAGGCTTACACCAGACCTTGTAAGGAAGATGACTAGTCCAAAATTGAGTGGGCTGACTCAGCTTTTTTCCTAGAAAGCTGTGGTCACCAAAGAGGTCATGAGAGGCAACTGTTGGTTTGCAGAGAACTATGTACACTAGCAGGGCATTCACTGCTGTTGATCTTGATGGCGTTGAGGGAAGTGTGGGTGATAGATGAGGATAAGCCAGCCTTGAGTACAAAGCAGCCAGTGACCACAATGGTGTCATGAAGACTGGAAGATGTTAAACTACTGGCTGCCTCCAGCGTTCCTTATAGAACCTAGGTGTGCATGTTAGACCATCAATGGATTTCAGGAGGAAACAGGCATTAATTGCATCTCTTCAAGGTACGTGGTGTCCTTTTAAGATAATTCACTGTGATACCCAAATAATGTTTAACCCAGTTTACCAGATTGTCTTTTCAGGAGCCTTTACACCTGCTAACTTCCAGTAATTGCACTTCTAATGAGGATGGATTGAGCACATTATGGCTTTTCTCTTTGGAGCAGAGGATGAGAGTTGGGCAAGATGTTAGGAGACATAGATCAAGTGAACAGTCAGAGTCTTTTTCCCAGGGTGGAAGTGGCTAATACGATGGAGCATAATTTTAAGGTATTTGGAGGAAAGTATAGGGTGCATGTCAGAGGAAAGTTACGCAGAGAGTGATGGGTGCCAGGATGGGTAGAGGCATATACGTTACAGACATTTTAGAGACTCTTAGAGAGGCACATGGGTGATAGAAAAATAGAGAGTTAAATGGGAGGGAAAGGTTAACTGGATCTTGGAGTAGGTTGAAAGGTCAGCACAACCTCATGAGCCAAAGGGCCTGAACTGTGTTATAATGTTATATGTTCTCCCCCTCCCATCTTCTCTAATATTCTGTTCCCCATTCTGGTTACCTTCACACCTCATCTCTTCCCCTCACCTACTCATCACCTCCCCCTGGTTCCTTTCCTCCTTCCCTTGCATCCATGGTCCACTGTCACTCCTATTACATTTGTAATGCGCTGTAATGTTTCATGCTAGTGTAATGGTTTGTCTGTAGCAGCAGTGTTTGGGTTATGACTATAGATAACAGAGACTTTGGAATGTGTACTGGCCAATGAAGGGAGATGTTTTCTTTCTTGTGTGCCCAAGCGAAGGTTTTGCGGTCTTTTGTTCGGCAGAAGATGGAGAGTGAAGGTGCCAGAACAGGGAAGTTGTAGTCTGCAGGACAGAGTGGACTTGGAATAGGGTCAGAAGTTGACACCTGAGGGGAAAATCGATGGAGAACGAACAGACAGGAAAACCGTGAGCTCCAACATTGTGCATTAGACTGTTTCATGAGAATGGCTCTGTTTCTTTTTTGTTTCTTTACTAACCTATAGTCAAATTAAGAAATATAAAGCTCAATTGTTTAATTGCATATTGTGTACTGTTTGTTATTTTGTGGTACTGACTTGTAACAGGGAGCACGTCATGCAGCATCCACCCAAATAAGATTTCTCAGGTTTGGTCGGGCCAGAGGCTGTCTTCACCTAGATTAACCCGCTAGCCAAACCTGAGGGTTACAATTGTGGCAGTATCGTGCCAGAATTGAGTGCTGGAGAAGGGGCAGCTGCCCAGGGAGATGACCCAGGTATCGGTATCATTTGGTCAGCAGTTGAAAAGGGAAACATGGCGCAGGCAGAGAAGATGAAATACACAGTGATGCCTCCATTACTGAGAGAATGGCCTTGGTTGGAGTTGTGGAACCAGATCCTATACCGGGTCACGTCACCCCCGGACCGACCTCGGCGTTGCCAGCTGGTTCTGCCCGAGAAGTATCGGAGGATGGTGCTAAAGTCACTTCATGATGATTCTGGCCATTTGGGGGTTGAAAAGACCTATGGTTTTCTCAGAGAACAGTTTTACTGGTTCCGAATGAAGTCGGAGGCCGAAGAATACTGCAAGTCGTGCATTCGATGCATACGGCGGAAGACGCTGCCTACGCGGGCAGCTGCCTTGTCCCACTTGCAGAGTGTGGGGTCCCTGGACCTGGTGTGTATGGATTTCCTGTCATCCGCAGGGTGATCCCCAGCCTGAGAGGTTTAGTCGTACCTTACAAGACATGCTTGGGACCTTGGAGATCAGCAAGAAGGGCAGGTGGAGTCAACATATTGGACATCTGGCCCACAGTTACAACAGTACCTGAAATGAAGCTACAGGGTACTTGCCATACTATCTGATGTTTGGGCACGAGGTGAGGTTGCCCATTGACCTTTGTTTTGGGACTGACGAGGGTGACTTATACCGAAGACTTATCTGAAGTATGTGTCTGGTATGAGAAGAGAGCTGAAAAGGACTTATGAATTAGCTGGGGTCACAGTTACCAAGCAGAATCAAGGAAATAAGAGGAAGCATAACCAAAAGGTGAGGTTCTCCTAACTCCTGACGAGAGACCAAGTCCTCCTAAGGAATTTGGTTATCTGGAAAGCATAAGTTGGCTGACCGCTGGGCAGCTACGCCCTATGTGGTGGAGAGTCAGATGCCAAACCTACCAGTTTTCTGGGTAAAACCAGAGGATGGGAATGGGCCTGTTAAGATTCTCCATTGGAATCACCTGCTGCCCTGGGACAAGAGGTGCAGGTAGACCCAGAGCCCAACTTGGAGCCTACACCTAGTAAGAGGACTCTGCGGAAACGTGGGACAATGGTAGGGCCAAAAGCAGGAGAGGTTAAGCCAGCCCCCACCCCTGAGAGGGATACTGATTTGGAGGGTGAGGACCTGGAGGTGTAGTATATGCTGGCTTTTGCTAACTCCCCATTGACTCCCAGTCCTTCTCCTGCTGAGTCAGGTGAAATTGGGGGCGGGGCTATCTGTGGACAGCCTGGGTTGCAGTGGGGCCCTGCAAGGGACGAAGCGTGGCTTGGCAAAGGGACTGAGAGGTCCGAGTTGCCGGTGGGTACCAGTGAGAGGGCAGGGGAAGCCTCGCCGGGTAGACCAGAAGTATCGTCAGTAGTGTCAGAACCTGAAGAGTTAGGTGAGGAAGGATGGAGGTCTCAGAATATTAGGAGACCACCAGATAGGCTGGCCTACGTAGCACCAGGGGTACAGAGTGTGGCCCCTACCATTCTAGGGAGCTATGTCACTGCCTTTTACACCTGGGTTGGACTTTGTGCTTTGCAGGAAGGGTTGGTGAATTATCTCAACGTCATGAGGACATGACTAAATTTGGTGGGTGGGGGGAGTGTAACACACTGTAATATTTCATGCTGAAGTAATGGTTTCTCTGTAGCAGCAGTGTTTGGATTATGGCTAGAGATAATGGGGACTTTGGAATGTGTGCTGGCCAATGAGGGGAGATTTTTTCTTTCTTATGTGCCCGAGAGAAGGTTTTGCGGTCTTTTGTTTGGCGGAAGACGCCAGAACGGGAAGTCATAGACTGCAAGATGGAGTGGACTTGAAATGCAGTCGGGAGTCGACACCCGGGGGGAAAATCGATGGAGAACGAACAGACAGGAAAACTACAAGCTCCAACGTTGCGCATTAGACTGTTTCATGAGAATGGGCCCTTTTTCTTTTTTGTTTCTTTACTAACCATATAGTTAAATTAACAATTATAAAGCTCAATCATTTAATTGCATACTGTGTACTGTTTGTTATTTCATGGTACTGATTTGTAACAGGGGAACACATCACCCAGCATCCACCCAAACGAGATTTCTCAAGTTCGGCCAGGCCAGAGGCTGTCTTCCCCTGGATTAAGCCACTAGCCGAACCTGAGTGTTGCACATTCCTTCTTCTTCAGCCCTTTATCTCTTCTATATATTCCCTCCAGGCTTCTTAATTCATCCCCCCTCACCTACCCAACTTCCCCCTAACCTGGTCTCACCTATCACCAGCCTGCTTATACTCCTTCCTCTTCCCCCACCTTCTTACTCTGGCTTCTACCCCTTTCCTTTCAGTCTTGATGAAGGGTCTCAACTCAAAACTTTGATATTTGTCCTTCTACATAGATGCAGCCTAATGTGTTGTGTTCCTCCAACGTGTGTGTGTTTCTCAAGATTTCCAGTAACTGCAGAATTCATTGTGTTTACATTTGTACAAAATAATATTCTTGGGGGGATCTTTCTTACAATAACAAACCTCCCTGAAGAAACTTTTAACTTATAACTATCCTGAAGAATCTTTGTATGTTTACCACTCGTTTGATTGGAATATTTACTTTGAATTGTGTGTGACTTACTTACTTACTTGGCATTTGCTTTTTGGTATCTTATTTCTGATTCTCTCCTTCCGTGTATAAATAAAGATTTAAAAAAATATTTTAATCCTTTGTTTTGCTTTCTTATTCAAAAGCCAACTACATCCACAAGAGCCTTCCCGACAAAACTCTGAGAACTTGCTTTTCTAACCTATGTGTTTTTATTTTTACCATAACTAAAGTGGTGCATTTTATGAGCAGACAATCACTAGAGCTTCACTGTTTACCTAGTTCCACATTATTAAATATCCTTGCCATGTTACAAACTATTATTTATAAACCATCATCTACCTTCACTGTTTACCCTGTTGACATTTCCCTTCACGCTGCTGTGAAATCTACTTATGTCAACTATGGCATATAAATAAGATCCTTGGCCGTTCTGATTTATTTTCTTCTTTCATATCTACCTAATGTTCTGAAGCTCTCTCTCAGCTTAAACACATCTACACTTCGCGTGTCAAGACTCTGACTGGTGTGATGGCTGCAGTTTCAATAGTAGCTTCTGAAAGGGGATTGGAAAATTAAATGAAGAGGAGAAAAGCTGAAGAGATATGCTAACAAGGAATAAACGGGGTGGTCTTTGAAAGAGCTGTTACAGATCTTATGAGCCAAATACCACTATTTTGTGCTGTATTTGTGCAAGACTTAGATAGTGTTTTTAAAATATGAAATCATTCAAAGACATTTTCCAGAAGGAGACAATAAAATTTAATGCTGAACCATGGAAGGACAAAATTGGGAAACTGTAATTATGGACAAAGTAGGATCTTACAAAGGAAAGCTCCATATTCTGAGCAATGTAGCAAAGGTGTTTTGGAATCAGGGACTTATGGGTGAAGGAATGAATGCCAATGATGGAGAGAAGGAAATAAAGGTACGGCTGTAGAAATCCTATGCTGGTTATTGACTTTGAGCAAGAAGCTTTTGTGTTCAGAACACAAGATTAGGACTCGTGCAGAGATTCACATTGGTGCTCTAGGCAAGAGCAATACTGAAGAACTGCTGTGTTTTCAAACCTACTGACTTTTAGATGAAATGTTAAACTAATGTACAGTTGTCCAATGCAGCCGAGTAAGCAGAAGGTTGAGAGGTGAATGTGCCTTGAAACAGGATAGTAGAGGGCTAGAGAATTGACTGTTGGAACTATCAGAGTGTTTTACCAGAGTAGGCTTTTGTTGGTGTGGAAATGGATAATGTTATTCTATTAGAAGTGAGCATTGTTTGGGGTGGAAAGTCCAGATTCTAGGGTTCAACTCAGGGCTAACAACTTCGACTGGTTGAAAAATTGTTACATTAACAGCAATGAAGAATCCTTCTATATCTGTGTGCGATGGAATATAGCTAAGGACCGACAGAGAGGGAGGACCATCACTGCAGCCTTAAGTGCCAGTGGCATAATGGGCAACAACCTAACTTAAAATATTGGATGGGGAAGTAGGTGCTGGGATCAAAAGTGAGGGAAAAACTTATAGCAAGGTCAAGTATTATATTTTATTTTTCTTTCTCTATGTTTAACATAAAATGGTTACTTTTTACCTAAGCTTTTCCTTCAGCATTTTTTGCTCCAGATTTCAGCATGTGCTGTCTCTTGTGTCCTTGCCAGATCATCACTGGGGTGGCAGGATTGCTATTTGAAGAGGTTAAATTAATTAGTTTAAATGGGCTACTAAAGTGAGGAAAATAAGAAGGTACCCATATAAGTGTACAAAATTTTGACACAACTGGACAGATTTGATGCAGGAAGGAGGTTCCCAATGGCAGGGAATTTCAGGAGCAGGAGTCACAGTGTAAGTAAAAGAGATTAACCAGTTAACACTGAGAAAAGAAGAATATCTTCTACAGGGTTTATACCTGTGCTATTCTCTACCAAAGACTATAAGACAGTAAGAAATAGAAGCAGAATTAGGCCATTTGGTGGTTCGAGTCTGCTCTGCCATTCAATCACGGAGATTCATATTTTCCCCCCTCAACTCCATTCTCTGGCCTTCTCCCTGTAACCTTTGCTGCCATGTCCAATCAAGAACCTATCAATCTCTGCCTTAACAACCTGGCCTACATAACTGCCTGTAGTAACAAATTCCAAAAACTCACCATCTTCTGGCAAAAGAAATTTCTCCACATCTCTGTTTTAAATGGATGCCCCTCTATCATTTATTTCATCTGCCATCTCCTTGTCCCCCGTTATTATTTCACGGGCCTAATTTTCCAGTTGTCCTATATCCACTCTCATCTCCCTTATTTTTTACATACTTGAAAAAGCATTTACAATCCATTTTGATATTGTTTGCTAGCTTGCTTTCGTATTCCATCTTTTCCCTTCTAATGATTCTTTTAGTTGCTCTCTGTAGCTTTTAAAATCTCCTCGATCCTCTATTTTCCTGCTAATTATTGCTTTGTTGAATGCTCTCTCTTTTGTATTTACATTAGCTTTGACATCCCTTGTCAACCATAGTTTTACTATTTTGCCATTTGAGTATTTCTTCGTCTTTGGAATACATCTGTCCTACACCTTCCTTATTTTTCCCAGAAACTCACACCAATGCTGCTCTGCTGACATCCCTGTCAGCATCTCCTTCCAATTTACTTTGGCCATCTCCTCTCTCATACCACTGTAATTTTCTTTACTCCACTGAAATACTGCTCCGTCAGACTTTACTTTCTCCTATCAAATTTCAAGTTGAATTCAATCATATTGTGATCACTGCTTCCAAGGGCTCTTTTAACTTAGGCTCCCTAAACACTTCTGGTTCATTACGTAACAACCAATCCAGTATAGCTGATCCCCTAGTAGGCTAAACGACAAACTGCTCTAAAAAGCAGTCTTGTATGAATTCAACAAACTCACTTTCTTGTGATCCATTACCAACCTCATTTTCCCAATCGATCTCCATGCTAAAATCTCCCATGACTATTAGAACATTGCCCTTTTGACACACCTTTTCTACTTCCTGCTTTAATCTGTGGTCCACATCTCAGCTACTGTTGGGAGGCCTGTATATACCTGTAACTACCATCAGGGTCCTTTTACCCTTACATTTTCTTAACTCAACCCACAAGGATTCAACATCTTCCAATCCTATATCACAGGGGAGAATGGCCACAGGGGCGCTCTGCACTAACTGCCTTATCACATTTCCATTTCTCCTGACAGTCACCCAGCTACTCACCTCCTGCAAATTCGGGGTGACTACTTCCCTGTGCCTCTGATTGATTATCTCCTCACTCTCCGGTACAAGCCAAAGGTCATCCAGCTGCTGCTCCAGATCCCTAACATGGTCTTTAAGGAGATGGAGTTGGATGCTCACCACACAAATGTAATTCCCTGGCAGACTCTGGGTCTCTCAGGACTCCAACATCCGACATGAGGAAAACACAACAGCCATTTACTACATTAGGTATGGTAAGAGGTAAAAAAAGGGAACTTTCCCAGAAGCTTACCCAGAGCTAATGCCTCCTTAGAGCTGAAGCCTTTGAGCCAAAGCCTGACACTCCTACTCTTACCCCTGGCCTACTCACAACAACGGCCACCCCAATTGCAGTACTCTGCTCCCACCACCGATTGGGCCTCCGGAATGAGCTCAAACATTCGTGAAGCTCTCCCTTTAAACAAGCATTGTTGACCTCCAAGAAACCTCATCGCTGTGCGCTGCTCCTGCAACTGATAGGGCCTTCAGACTCAGGAAGTAATTAAAATTAAATCATTAAATATATTCAACAAAGAGTGAGATATTTTTTCTTAGAATAGAGGGTTCAAGAGACGTGGGGAAAAGGTTGTAACAGGGATTTGAATTTGGACATGATTTTCTGGAAAGGTGGAACAGGCTCCAAGGGTTGTGTCTGTTTTTGCAAAGGGTGCGTATAATTTAGGTTTACTTTCTGTTTTTATGTTTTTCTTGTGAATGTTGTGTATCTGATGTTTTGTGCCGATGATGCTGTGACAAGCAAATTTTTCATTGCACCTGTATGTACTTGTGCAGATGACAATAACCTCGACTTTGACTTTTGGTTTTGACTTTTGACTGTGGACTTTCACTTTAATTAGTACAAAGGCTCCCTTGCACGTGCTGTATTGTTCAATAAAATCATGGCTGATCATAGCCTTAGTCTCACATTCCTATTCCTGCCTTAATCCCATTATCCTTGGTACCACAACAGTCCACAAATAAATCCTTTGCATCCTCAAACATATTCAATCACTCAATTTTTCTAAAGACTTGCAATTTTTTAAGTAAGGAAATTCCACTGAGACTAAAGTGTAAAATGCCCAGAATTACAGTTTTCACCAATCGTCAGTGGAAATCTTTCTGAAGAGACATATCAATGTAGAAATGTGAGAAATCTGGGTGTCAGCAGAACATTTTGATTTTGACAGATAATTCATTCTGAGTCTTTAGTACTTCTCTCTTTTAAACTGTATATAATAGCCACTCAAAATCTAGTATTTTTAAAGTAAAACTAAAAGTATTCATATTTTTATTAACTTCATCTTCACTTGTGAGCTGCATTTTTTCACAACTACAATATCCTCATAAAGCCGAAATACTACATACCAAAAACAACTTACCTTACAAAAGATTCACTGTTCACTGTCCCTGAACTTGAACTGTGATACCCTGAAGTTATGCTATTGTTTTAGCTGAAGGAATGCCAATTTAACTATTTTAAATGGAATTACTTGAGATGCAATTCACAGTATAAAGTTTTTGCCAGAGTTGAATTTGTGCAAAGCAACTTGCAATATTTTGCCATGCTAAAGGTACTCTGTGAATGCAAGATAATGGTGCAAATGCTGTTGTACTACCATTAAGAAAATAGTTTTTAGGGTCACAGTGAAAGATAAGAGAAATGAGATTGAATATGTTGCTTTCGAAGGAGGCAGCATAAACTTAATGAGGCAAATATGCTTTTTCATGGTCATTTGATCCACGTTCGATGAATAGGGACACCAAACCTAATATCTGATAATAAAGAGATGCACCTGTTAGGATGTATTAGAAAGATACAGAATATAGGAAATATTAATTTCAACAACAAAATTAATTTCAACAACAGATCTGTATATGGATTGTAGATTGAATTTAAAATGCAACTCAGAACAGTGATCTTCTTGGAACTGCATTTTGGGGTTAATTGCAGATCAGGAAACACCTAATTGACCTGAGATTACTGGATATGCATGAATGCAATAAACACCCCATTGATCTGAGATGTCTGCAAATGCATGAATGCAGCTCAAAGACGGCAGCGATTAATACACATTTTGGGTGTATTGGTGTGTCGATCCGGGCATTCAAATATTGTATGTGATTCAAAAGAAGCATTATGAATGCATTGTAGCTATAGAAATTGCCCTGTTGTTACTTTTGTTCTTTGACATATAAAAATGTGAAGTAATGTTGGCACAGGGAGCCTCTACCGAGTGTGTCTCCAATGATGCCTGCTCGTTGTGCTGAATAAAGACTTATATATATTCTAGCTTCAGTGTCTCTCTGGTGACTTCATTCACAGTCATAACTTTCGGGATTTCAATGCTGCAAAACCTGTGGCACTTTTCAAATATGTCTGAGCAGTTTACTCAGGCTTCTCATGATACCATATCCAACACTTTTGTTCAATCCTTGTCTGTGTGGAGTTTGTAAATTCTCCATCTAGCCATGTTTCCTGTTGTATTCTCCAGTTTCCTGTTATATCCAAAAGATGTGTGATAGCTTAATTGGCTATTATAAATTGCACCTGATGTGGTGGTGGGTGGTAGAATCCAGGGGGAGCTGTTGAGAATGTGGGGAGAATAACAAATGGAATGAAGGGAGAATCAGCGTCAATGTGTGATTGATGGCCCCAGTGGATGACGGACTGATAGACTTGTATCTCACCATGACTCCTTGACTATATCAGCCAGATGGAGTACTGACCTTGATTACCTTTCTGCCAATACACTAGCTCACCAAGGTTTAACAACAGGTGGAATGTGAACAAAGCACACCCTATTATCTACAAAAGAAAATTCATTGTGTAACTACCCACATTCACAGTAGCAGATCTCGATGTTCAGATTAGTGAGAAACATTGGGAAAAAATCCAGGGCTTTAGTCATTATTTAACTTTTTGTCTGTCTTGAACTCAGTTTTCTGCTTCCCTGGTTCCATTTAATAGCAGACAATGTACACAATATACCTGAAGTTCTCACTCCCCCATAGATATCCTCGAAAGAGAAGAACAACCCCAAAGAATGAATGACAATAAAGAACCCCGATGCCCCCTACCTCTCTCCCACACACAAGCAGCAGCAAACAGCATCATCCCTATCCCCCCCACACTTCTTGCAGCATAAAGCTTCAGCATTCCCACCACCCACCATGCAAGCAACAGCCCCCAAAGAGCGACTATGGTCTACAGCACATCAAAAATGAACCGTTCACTCCAGCATTTCAACATCACACAGGTTCTTTTTCTCACTAACAAGGGAACGATCAAACACCGAGTACAGAACCCCTTCGACGGCCGCTCTCACTGTCTTCGATGTTCTAGCTCCTGCTACGCTTCAGTTGATGACACTAGTGAGAATTCGTGTTCACAGGGCTGCACAAGGCCACACCTCTTCCACATCCATTTTAACCATTCGCTTCTGTCTGTAGTTAAATAAAGCATCTGCTCAATCATTCTTCCATGCTGTTCAACTTCTTGAATATCTTTTCATGTCTTGTATCATGGTGAAAAAGTGGCTAAATTATCCTAATGGAATAATTTCCTTTGATTCAAAAGGTTCATTCATTAATTTGATTTTAAGCTATTCTACATGAATGTTGCCTCCTTTGCTGAAATATCAGACTCACTTACTATGCAATGGCATAGTAAACCATGTTAAGCCAATGTAATTTTAAAAACTGGAGGAATTCACCTGCACTTCTCTAAATTATTTTCTTATCTACTGCAGATGTTAGAAAAAGCAACCTAAGAACTCAAATAGCCCTTGAAAGTCATTATAGGGAGAAGGTAGGAGGATGGTGTTGAGAGGAATAATAAGTCACTCATGATTGAATGGCAGAGCAGATTCAATAGGCCTAATGGCTGAATTCTGCCCCTATGTCTTATAATACTTTAGTATTGTACACCACAGGATCAGCCTTACAGATGCAATCTTCTGGAAGACCTGTTATTTGTACGTTCCTTTTACGATACGCAGCTGACGACACCAGCTTTTGGGATTTGACTCTCCAGAATATGGATAGCTGGCACAGCCCCTTTAAAGATTCAGGCTCGCCCCACTAATTGGCGGCCAATTTTTGGCACCAGGACTTTATAGTTATAGAGCATACGAACTAAGTTTTGGTGCTCAATCATCAGCTTTACTTTGGATTCTCGTACAGCATCTAACTTAGACCTGTCCTTGTTTCAATCTTGTATTGTGGCTTGATTCTAGTCTCCGATACTCTTGCACTTGGGTCCTAACTACCTTCACCTAGGCCTCTCGTCACAGTTCCAGCATGATAATAAGTCATGGATTAACAGGGGAGTGGGCTTCTTGGGGACAAAACACTGGGCAAGTAGAGGTCAATGTAAGAAGATGAAGCGGATGGTTATATGTATTTATTATTCACCATAAACACTCATATCCATCAGTCACCCTTGCCCCCCATCCTACCTCAGACCGCATCCTGCTTTCCAGATGTTCTCTGCAAAATAACATTTGTTTTATTTCTGTCTTTTCTTAGCTCTGATGTAAAACCATCTGTCTGAACATTTGACACTGTTTCTCTCAGATGCTATCTATCCCACTGAGTATTTTCAACATTAGTTGATTTGACTTCAGAAATTCTAGCGTCTGAAGTACCAAGAATTTGAACAACTGGAACTCAGCATACCTATAGCACATCACACAAACCAATCTTCCGTCCTTGGACTCACTTTACACCGCACGCTGTCGGAGCAGTGCTGCCAGGATAATCAAGGACACGACCCACCCAGCCAGCACACTTTTCGTCACTCTTCCCTCCGGGAGAAGGCTCAGGAGCTTGAAGACTCGTACGGCCAGATTTGGGAACAGCTTCTTTCCAACTGTGATAAGACTTCTGAACGGATCCTGACCCGGATCTGGGTCGTACCCTCCAAATATCTGGACCTGCCTCTCGGTTTTTTTGCACTACCTTACTTTCCATTTTCCTATTTTCTATTTATGATTTATAATTTAAATGTTTAATATTTACTATCGATTTGTACTCCAGGGAGCAGGAAGCGCAGAATCAAATATCGCTATGATGATTGTACGTTCTAGTATCAATTGTTTGGCAACAATAAAGTATAAAGTATATGCAGTTTTACCTAAGGTGGTTGGGAAGAGCCACGGAAACACAAATACCATCTTTAATTTTCTTCTAGAAAAAAGCACAAATCACAATTTCATATTTAGATCAAAGCATACCTATTAACCAGCAGTAATAATTCAGTTTGATAACTTTACCCCTTACGCATGATCTGAAATTGGAAACTCTCCCCATCTTAAAGGCCATAAGATATAGACATAAGAACAAATTCAGGCCATAGTTGATTTAGTTTTCTTCTCAGCCCTGTTCTCATACCTTCTCCCCATAACCTTTGACTCCCTTACTAATAAAGAACCTATAAACCTCAACTTTAATCCAATGATACCACTATATGTAGAACCCAGTCATACAGACAACAATCTACTACCACTCTTTGGCTTCTCCCACTAAACCAATGCCGAATCCAATCTACCTCTTCATCCTGAATGCCACATGACTTAACCAACTGGACCAGCCACCCATGTGGAATTTCTCAAATACCTTGATAAAGTCTATGCCAACAATGACTACTGACTTTTCTTCAACCTTCTTGGTAACTTCCTCGAAAAACTGAGTTTAGTTAGATATTACCCACCATACACAAAGCCATTTTGTCCATCCTTAATCAGACCCTGGTATCCAAATCCATAGATCCTGTCTATTCAGGCTCACTGGCCTAGATTTTCTCAACTTATTCTGAGATACCTATTTGAACATCAGACCAGCATTAGCTATCCTCCAGTACTCTGGCATCTCATCTGTGGCTAAGGATATTTTAAATACCACTGTTACAGCCCCAGAAACTTCTGAACTAGCCTCCCACAAAGTCCGAGGGGACACCATTTCAGGCCCTGGGAATTTACCCATGTTATTTCAACTTAAGACAGCAGCACCTCCTCTCCCATAATCCTGATATGGTCCATGATCTCACTACACTTGTGTCTCAGTTCTATAACTTCTGTGTCTGTCTCCCTAGTAAATACAGATGGAAAAAAATCATTTAACACATCTCTCATCTCTTTTGGCTCCATGCATAGATGATCACCTTGATCTTCAAGAGGACCAATTTTGTCCCTTGCTGTCCTTTGGCTCTTAATGTATCTATAGAGACCTTAGGATTCTCTTTCACCTTTTCTGTCTGAACAACCTCATGTCCTCTTTTAGCCCTCCTGATTTCTCTGAAGTGTTCTCTTGCATTTCTTTGCTCCTCAAGCACTTCATTTGATCTTAGCTGCTTATCCCTGATATGCACTTCCTTCTTCTTCTTTACTAGGGCCTCCTAATCCTTCAATAATCAAAGGTCCTTAAGCCTGTTAGCCTTGCCTTTTACACTAACAGGAGCATATAGAGTTAGTATTCTCAATATTTCTCTTTTGAAGGTCTCTAACTTCCCAACCATCTCTTTTCCAGAAAACAGCCTATCCCAGGATTGGCGAGAAGTTTTGTAATTCCACACTCTTGAGGTCTTCGAATTGTAACCTAGGAAGCATAGCACCCATTTTGCACCCAGCAAGTTTCCTTAAATGAATTAAATGGGAAAATAATCTATCTTCAGTGTTTGGCCAAGAGAAAATATTGATCGGGGCTTCAGGGAGAACATGCTTTTCAAGGATTTCCACATGATGATGGGTTCTTCTACCTGGGCCTGAGAGTATAGAGTAACCTCAGTTAACATCTCATCCGAAGGACAGTACCTCTATCTGTGCAGCATTGCCTGAGTGCTCAGAGTCACTCTGAACTTTGTGAAATCTAGACCTACACCCCTCTGCTATAAGAGAATTTCAATGAAGACCAGTTGATGCAGCTTGAAGAAATTGTCAGTGCACAATCTGAAGGATTTCTTGCTCAAGATTTTCAAGAGGAATTGCTTTCGCTGAATATTTTTACTTGCTTGGTATGGAAAAAAACTTTAAGTTAGTGTTTAAATAATGTATCTCCAGTCATCATGTTTGAAGGGAAGGAATAGAATTTCTAGTCCTTTAATTTTCATTGGAGATGTAGGTTCTGCAGATGCAGGAATCCAGAGCAATAAGTACTCTGCTGGAAGAACTCAGTGGGCTGAGCAGCATCAGTGGGAGGAAATTAATTGTGGTGACTTGGACTGAAACCCTGCACCAAGATGAACACTATGTCCCAAAGTATCAACAATTCCTTTCCTCTTGCAGATGCTGCTTTGCAGATTTTCCTTTAGCAGCTTGTTTCTTGCTTTAACTTACTGTGCTTAGGTTTGTTTCAAACTAAGTTTGCAGACCAAGTACTGCTACTTCCACATTATGTACAGTAAATACGGCATGTGAAAATTCCTGATGAACAAGTAACATAATAAAGTCCAGCAAACTCCAATTTATACTTGAGAAAGTGCCTAAAACTGGGACACTTGCATGAGGTTGACAATGATAAATCTGATATCTGATAAGTATATAATGAAATCATCCACATCACAGAGTTATGGACTGGGTGCAGGTCAATGGCACTAGCGGAATAAAGTCTCAGCACAGACTAGAAGGGCCATATGGCCTGTTTTCTGTGCTGTAGTGTTCTATGTGGTTCGATCTGTTGAAATAGGAGCAAATTTTTGACATCCCAGGAAAAAAGTTAAATGCAGATATCAGGTTGTGATTACAAAATGGTACTTTGATGAAGTGATCCTGACAAAAAGTACACATGAATGAGAAGCTTAGCTTTGATCATCTATGTGTGGATATGACAAGATAAGAAGTAAGATGAGAAGAGTTTCAGGAAAGATCTTGTTGCAAGTGTATAGATTGTGAATAGAGGGGGGGTATAGAAACATAGAAAACCTTCGGCCCACAAAGCTGTGCTGAACATGTCCTTACCTTAGAAATTACCGAGGGTTACCCATAGCCCCCTATTTTTCTAAGCTCCATGTACCTATCCAGGAGTCTCTTAAAAGACCCTAATGTATCCGCCTCCACCACTGTCGCTGGCAGCCCATTCCATGCACTCACCACTCTCTGCATAAAAAACTTACCCCTGACATCTCCTCTGTACCTACTTCCAAGCACCCTAAACCTGTGTCCTCTTGTGGCAACCTTTTCAGCCCTGGGGAAAAGCCTATCCAATGCCTCTCATCATCTTATATACTTCTATCAGGTCACCTTTCATCCTCCATTCTCTCAACCTATTCTCACAAGACATGCCCCCCAATCCAGGCAACATCCTTGTAAATCTCCTCTGCACCCTTTCTATGGTTTCCACATCCTTCCTGTAGTGAGGTGACCAGAACTGAGCACAGTACTCCAAGTGGGGTTTGACCAGGGTCCTACATTGCTGCAACAATACGTCTCAGCTCTTAAACTCAGTCCTACGACTGATGAAGGCCAATGCACTGTATGCCTTTTTAACCACAGAGTCAACCTGCGAGGCTGCTTTGAGTGTCCTATGGACTCAGATCCCAAGATCCCTCTGATCCTCCACACTGCCAAGAGTCTGACCATTAATACTATATTCTGCCATCATATTTGACCTACCAAAATGAACCACCTCACACTTATCTGGGTTGAACTTCACCTGCCACTTCTCAGCCCAGTTTTGCATCCTATCAATGTCCCACTGTAACCTCTGACAGCCCTCCACACTATCCACAACACCCCCAACCTTTGTATCATCAGCAAATTTACTGACCCACCCCTCCACTTCCTCATCCAGGTCATTTATAAGAATCACAAAGAGTAGGGGTCCCAGAACAGATCCCTGAGGCACACCACAGGTGACCGACCTCCATGCAGAATATGACCTGTCTACAAGCACTCTTTGCCTTATGTGGGCAAGTCAGTTCTGGATCCACAAAGCAATGTCCCCTTGGATCCCATGCCTCCTTACTTTCTCAATAAGCCTTGCATGGTGTACCTTGTCAAATGCCTTGCTGAAATCCATATACACTACATCTATGGCTCTACCTTCATCAATGTGTTTAGTCCTCAAAAAAATTCAGTCAGGCTCGTAAGGCATAAACTGCCTTTGACAAAGCCATGCTGACTATTCCTAATCATATCATGCCTCTCCAAATGTTCATAAATCCTGCCTCTCAGGATCTTCTCCATCAACTTACCAACCACTGAAGTTAAGACTCACCAGTCTATAATTTCCTAGACTATCTCTACTCCCTTTCTTGAATAAGGGAACAACATCCACAACCCTCTAATCCTCCGGATCCTCTCCCATCCTCATTGATGATGCAAAGATCATCGCCAGAGGCTCAGCAATCTCCTCCCTTGCCTCCCACAGTAGCTTGAGGTACATCTCGTCCGGTCCCAGTGACTTATCCAACTTGATGCTTTCCAAAAGCTCCAGCACATCCTCTTTCTTAATATCTACATGCTCAAGCTTTTCAGTCTGCTGTAGGTCTACAATCGCTAAGATCCTTTTCCATAGTGAATACTGAAGCAAGGTATTCATTAAGTACCTCTGCTATCTCCTCCGGTTCCATTAGTCCTATTCTCTCACGTCTTATCCTCTTACTCTTCACATACTTGTAGCACATCTTGGGGTTTTCCTTAATCCTGTCCACCAAGGCCTTCTCATGGCCCCTTCTGGCTCTCCTAATTTTATTCTTAAGCTCCTTTCTGCTAGCCTTATAATCTTCTAGATCTCTATTATTATCTAGTTTTTTGAACCTTGCGTATGCTCTTCTTTTCTTCTTGACTAGATTTACAACAGCCTTTGTACACTACTAAAGAATACTGCGGTATCCTCTACCGCAGGCCAAAACTGCATCAGGGAACATAACCAGGTCAAAATGAAATAGGGGATCACTTCAAATGAGTAATATTGTCTGGGATGAAATTACTCAACCTGAGTTATTTAAGGGCATGTAAAGAGAACACAGATAGCGCTAATCAGCAAATGCTTATGGTGCAGTGAGGGTATTTTCAACAATGATGCATCCATTTCTTGTTTGCAATGTGGGTGGGTAGTGGTTTAAAATCTTGAAGTTGAGTGTTATATGCTGATTGTCCTGTTGATATCTATCTCTTGATGCTCAGTTAAACTATTGGCTCAGGAGAGAATATCTTATTTTAAACGATATTTATAACACAGATTTTGGCCCGTCAGATCCATGCTGGCTTCCAGAGGCCCCAGTTCCATCAGTCCTATTCTGTTCCTCCAGATTTTTCTGTTCCCCATGCAATTTATTCTCCCTCACATGCTCATATCAACACGACTTTATTGGTATTTTGTCATTAGCCTAAACCAAAGTGTAACTTACAGTCATTAATAAACCCACCTGTACATCTTTGGAATGTGAGATGGAACTAGAGCACCTGAGATAAACCCATATTTTCACGGGGAATATGTGCAAAGTTCCCCTGAGTGCAGCACTGAGCTCAGATCCCTGTACTGTGCCATATGCAGATCAAGGAATTATCGCGCCACTTTTCAGCAACTGTAGTACACTCACTGCACACATTTCTCACAACAGTGGAATAAAATGTCTCCTTAAACATGGATGCCCAGTAAAAGCCAAAAGAATTGGTTTAGGTGGGGGAGTGACTGGAATGGTACGTTTAGCTGCATTATCTATTGCCAGCATCCACCGATGTCCTTATGTCATGAGGTCTGTGGCTTGCTGCAGAACTTCATCTTCTAAGTTTCTCAAGCATCTGTATTTACTAACTGACATCCTTACTAAAGCTGTTACGCCCTTGTGCTTTCGGCTTAACCTTGTCAAGTTAATTGTGACTGTCACATGTTTCCCGCATTCTATAATTACTTAAAGGGGTCTCTAGTTAGCTCTTTAGAGGAGTCCTGCTGTGTTATAGAGAATGATTTGTCTCGCGGTGTCCTCAGTCATCCTGACGAGGCTCTGCTTCTTTCTGCCTCTTCCTGGGTATTCTGCTGTTCCTCTGCTCTTGGGTTGAGTGGTGAGGCTGGGATGAGCCAGTGCCAGTGCACACCGTGACACCTTATGTAACAGTGTCCTCGTGGACCGGTCTATTTCCTGCCTCCCACCCCAATCAGGAGTGTGCAGCTATCCAACTGGTCTCTGCACAAGACTAACATCACAGTAACCTGAACGTGCAAGTATCGCACATAACCTGGTGCCTAGTTTTGGTGAGTAGCTGAGCTAATCTCAGAAGGCTAGGTTTCACTGCTACTTCACCAAAGATATCTATTAGACACTGTACACTGTTTCAGGCATCCAAGTTAGTTTGCTCAGGTTTTGTTTTCACATTAAATCAAAGTTGATGCATCAGTGCACAGTTTTAAATCAAATATCGCCCAATAAGGAAGAAAAAAAACAGGGGTTTTCCAGTAAATACACTTGAAGGTCAGCAAACACCCATAGATTCTTTCAACGATTATAGCATTAGTTCTTTTCTCAGGGTAGGAGGGGCCCACTAAATGGCCAAGTTGTCAGGAACTGGTTCAAATTACTGATTGCATATACTCCCAATGAACTCAATGCACCTGACAACTCAGCAGCGTGCAGACTCTTTGGCTTACCCAAGAAGTAAGCTGACATCAGCCTAAAAAATTCATGAAGGGTTCTGGCATGACTTGATATGCTATGTTTCAAGTTTGTTTCCTGCCATTAATAGGTGCTCAAATCACATTTTAGTGACTCCAGGCTCATTAGTAGTAGAAAGGGCAACATACACTGAATTAAGAATTGATTTATTTATTTAACCCTAGCCTAATAATGGAACAATTTACAATGAACAATTAACCTACCAACTGGTATGTATTTGGATTGTAGGAGGAAACCAGAGCACCTGGAGGAAACCCACATGGTCATGGGGAGAACGTACAAACTTCTTACAGGCAACAACAGGAATTGAACCTCGTTCGCCTGTACTGTAAACAGTGCTAAACACTATGCTACTGTGCTTCCCTAATATACAAATAGTATTAAAACTTCAAACTGAAATGCAGATCCAAAAATAAAATTTTCACCTTTGCCTATATTGCAGTCCCATGTCTCACTCCCTACATTAAATAGCAGAGTGAAGTCAAGAGTATTAGCAAATAACAGCTTACAATTAATATAAAATAACTGAGAACATTTCTTTTGGCTTTCCATTAAAGAATTTAACATAATCAATGAATATCAGACTACTTTCTGGGCTTCAGTCTTGAGATACATCTTCCCAAACTTGAGATACTGAAACCAGCAACTCTTGATCGCGATATGAGACTGTGGTGAATTGGGTAGATATCAACCTGAATCTCAGTTCCCAGGTAGGATAACAATATTGTAGAGCACCACCCCCCCCCCGACAAAAAACATGCTTGAAGATTTGCATTAATTAGCTCAGAGTCCATCTCTCCCATCTGAAAAACTCCATTTTTGTGGATGCTCCTTTGTAATTCAGTTAATGAATCTTGACATCCTTATTGAAAATTAAAGCAACTCCATAATTATAGATGCTTTATAACCTTCTTTACAGTTACCCACTGAGTAAAAGCATGCAAAGCAGAAAATGAAAATAGCAGGTCAGGCAGCATCTAGAGAGAGTCAAAAAGAGTTAATGTTTTAGGGTCAAACCACCGATATTTGCCTGACCTGCTGAATATTTGTAAAATTTAGTTCAGATTTCCAGAAGCTGTGGTATTTTGCTCTTAGGTAATACTCCAAAATTGTACAACATTCCAGTATTGCGTAAGATACTTCTAATTGAGGACATTTGCAAGAAATACATTACAATGGCTTGGGTTTAGTCAGCAAAAAAATGAGACCGATAGCTCTTGAATTTGAGAAATAGAAACATAGAAACATAGAAAATAGGTGCAGGAGTAGGCCATTTGGCCCTTCAAACCTGCACCGCCATTTATTAAGATCATGGCTGATCATCCAACTCAGAACCCCGCCCCAGCCATCCCTCCATACCCCCTGACCCCTGAAGCCACAAGGACCATATCTAACTCCCTCTTAAATATAGCTAATGAACTGGCCTCAACTGTTTCCTGTGGCAGAGAATTCCACAGATTCACCACTTTTGTGAAGAAGTTTTTCCTAATCTCGGTCCTAAAAGGCTTCCCCTCTATCCTCAAACTGTGGCCCCTCGTTCTGGACTTTCCCAACATCGGGAACAACCTTCCTGCATCTAGCCTGTCCAATCCCTTTAGGATCTTATACGTTTCAATCAGATCCCCCCTCAATCTTCTAAATTCCAACGAGTACAAGCCCAGTTCATCCAGTCTTTCTTCATATGAAAGTCCTGCCATCCCAGGAATCAATCTGGTGAACCTTCTTTGTACTCCCTCTATGGCAAGGATGTCTTTCCTCAGATTAGGGGACCAAAACTGCACACAATACTCCAGGTGTGGTCTCACCAAGGCCTTGTACAACTGCAGTAGTACCTCCCTGCTCCTGTACTCGAATCCTCTCGCTATAAATGCCAGCATACCATTCGCCTTTTTCACCGCCTGCTGTACCTGCATGCCCACTTTCAATGACTGGTGTATAATGACACCCAGGTCTCGTTGCACCTCCCCTTTTCCTAATCGGCCACCATTCAGATAATAATCTGTTTTCCTGTTTTTGCCACCAAAGTGGATAACTTCACATTTATCCACATTAAATTGCATCTGCCATGAATTTGCCCACTCACCCAACCTATCCAAGTCACCCTGCATCCTCTTAGCATCCTCCTCACAGCTAACACTGCCGCCCAGCTTCGTGTCAGCCACAAACTTGGAGATGCTGCATTTAATTCCCTCATCCAAGTCATTAATATATATTGTAAACAACTGGGGTCCCAGCACTGAGCCTTGCGGTACCCCACTCGTCACCGCCTGCCATTCTGAAAAGGTCCTGTTAATTCCCACTCTTTGTTTTCTGTCTGCTAACCAATTCTCCACCCACACCAATACCTTACCCCCAATACCGTGTGCCTTAAGTTTGCACACTAATCTCCTGTGTGGGACCTTGTCAAAAGCCTTTTGAAAATCCAAATATACCACATCCACTGGTTCTCCCCTATCCACTCTACTAGTGACATCCTCAAAAAATTCTATGAGATTCGTCAGACATGATTTTCCTTTCACAAATCCATGCTGACTTTGTCCGGTCATTTCACCGCTTTCCAAATGTGCTGTTATCACATCCTTGATAACTGACTCCAGCAGTTTCCCCACCACCGACGTTAGGCTAACTGGTCTATAATTCCCCTGTTTCTCTCTCCCTCCTTTTTTAAAAAGTGGAGTTACATTAGCCACCCTCCAATCCTCAGGAACTAGTCCAGAATCTAACGAGTTTTGAAAAATTATCACTAATGCATCCACTATTTCTTGGGCTACTTCCTTAAGCACTCTAGGATGCAGACCATCTGGCCCTGGGGATTTATCTGCCTTCAATTCCTTCAATTTACCTAACACCAGATCTCTACTAACATGTATTTCGCTCAGTTCCTCCATCTCACTGGACCCTCTGTCCCCTACTATTTCTGGAAGATTATTTATGTCCTCCTTAGTGAAGACAGAACCAAAGTAATTATTCAATTGGTCTGCCATGTCCTTGCTCCCCATAATCAATTCACCTGCTGTCAAAAAATTGATGTGCTTGGTTGTTTACATTTAAACCTGAAGTTAATGAAATTGATTAACTTCAATGGATCAGAATTTCAAAAACTGACTCTATGTATTTAATTCTAGTGACTACCTCAAGAACTTTTAAATTGATTTTGAAATGAATATATAATGGATTTTAAATTTGCATACAGAATGTAAAATTAGCTTTACTGATGAGTTTGCTAAATAATGTTGTTATAAATTAGTTATCACATTCACTTTTTTTTAACTGTATAATCAATTAGATTTAATGTTCTAATAAAAAAATGACAAATGTTATGCAATGGACCATGATATTTTCACAGTTCTCTAAATTTAACTTGCAAATATTTGCTGTTTTTGCTAATTCGCTGATTTGCCTTAACTGGAGTGGAGAATGCTGAAAAAGAGCTTCCAAAAGTGGAGCTTTTAATCATTGACAGCAACTTTGGGATTTCCACATTACGTTATGGATGCATGTAAACCTAAGGTTCTTGTAAATTTTGCTGTAATAAGAGTGAACATAGTTAGCTTTGCTGTCATCACAATTATGAAACTGTAGTGCTCACTGTAACTAATTAAACCTTCAAAGATAAGGAAGTATGCAGAACTGTCTCTGTCCTTGTTTTAAGTTGTCATACTGTCTTCCTCGCCGCTTTTGAATTGAATTGAATTGAATTGACTTTATCTCTTACATCCTTTACACACATGAGGAGTAAAAATCTTTATGTTACACGTCCATCTAAATGTGCAATGTGCTATCATAGTAATTTATAATAAATAGAACAGTCAATGTAATATAGACAGAGATGGATTTAGTAGGGCCGGGGCCCCTGTTGACACCGTAAAATGCTGCTGTACCAAGCAAGAAAAGGCAAGAACAAGAGCAAAGATTGTACTGGTCTAAATATAAAGCTGTGGACAAAGACACTGGTTTAGTACAATACGTAGGCTATAAACTTACAGGCCTTAAGAGGGAGGACAGAAGGTAATGGAGATTCTTAGTTTGAAGGACAGCATCTAAAGCACTCAAAAATTGACCCAGGCTTAGTTGGCTTAGTAAAGTTATGAGGGAGCCAAAGTATGATGTACCCAATCTTAAATCTTTATTTAGCGATTGCTGCACATTCCATAGGCCTTATTTCTCAAACAATGCCAAAGCATTTTTATCTAGGTATTTTTCTCAACCGTGTGTTCTGAGAAAGTAAAATGGAAATGAGAGACAAAAAGGCCAAGAGAGATGGCACTATGGCAAACTAGGAAACTTGACAATACTCCAACAATCTTTTTGAAAAATGAGATCTAGCACATATTAACCTACTGCCGTACTGTGTGGCTTGCAGAGTAAAGACCGCTTATTACTTACTAAGTTTGTAAACAGTCAACTATTAGTCTATCGCCACAAAAACAGGAACAGCACTGACACACAAGCCTAGATATTTACAGAGTTAGATGCTTGTTTTTCAAAACTAAAACCTAGTTCTTCTGGATTTCTTCGCAGCAAAGTCCTTGATCAGATCACTAAAATCCAGTTTCCGAACAAGATCACTTTCAAGTGACATCAGAGTAAGATGATTCAGCCTGTCCTGTCCCATTGTGGATCTGAGCCTATGTAGTCGCAGTTATCAGGCCTGCCAAATATGTCACTGGAGCCTCAGATAGCCAGTCCCCTCTCAACCAAAAACTTCACAACCACCAACACTCTTCTCAATACATCGGTCCAGTAGACACACGCTGACTTGAACTGTTTTTGCAGTTCTGTATCTATTCTTCCGCTGTCAGACGCTAGTGTAATGTAGGTCAGTATCGTTTTCCTGTGGTGTTTGAATGTCTCACCACCAGAGAACTGGTTGCAGGAGCTTTAATTACTGCTTTGGGAACACGCCATGAGAATGCAGTACTGTGGTGTGGGAACAACCATGGGTGCATCAAAGTTTGTTGAGCACGAGAGTGGGACTCATGAAGAGTGGTGACAAATAATGATTGGTTGTAATTCGGTGGTTTGAGTTGGTTCTATGTATTGGTCTATGTATATGCATTTCATATCAATGAAGAGGGTATAAAAGTAGAGTGGTGGGGGGAGTTCTTCAGGCCCCGCCAATGAACTGCCCATGAGCAGTGTTGCAGATCGAGTGGGAGGTGTGCTACAGTGAAAGGGACCAGCATGTACCGAGATAAATATTTTAATGCCTGCTCTGTTCTATCCTAATAAATGGTTCTAAGTAGATAATTGGCGTTGATGTCTTTCTGTCTCATCAAGTCAAGTCTGTGAACCTATTGCTGCAATGAAGCAGATGCATAGTGAGGAAAAATAAACAATTTCCTCTACTTTTCCACCAATATTTCTGAATAGCACTGTAATAATTCTGTAATCACATTCGATTCTTGGTAAAATGTGTTAAATGACAAGCGCTCAAAGGCTAAATACCAGTTAGTTTGCAGTGATAAGTCTTTGGCTGATATATTCTTTCTCTCTGTGTTCCAATGTTGCTGCGTGTTCTCAGCATATGCTATTTTTATTTAAGGTTCCTATCATATGCAGTTTTCACTCTTCACCAGTTTCAGATAAGAACCCAGTCATCATCAAACTCAAAAGAAATGTTCCCCAATATTCCAATATTGTATTTAAAATCTGCTTCAAATTTCAAGCTGCATTTGATGATGGTTTTGACAGATGTAAAGTTGGAAGCTGCCGTGCTAGATCACACCTCAAATGAGAAACCAAACTTCAGTTTCAGGAGACACAAGTGATTGCTGGAATCTGGAGCAACAAGCAATCTGTGCAGAAACTCAGCAGTTTGAGCAAAATCTGTGAGAAGAAAGGAACTGTTTACATTTTGGGTCATGATGTAGGGTTTCAATCTGAAATGTCGACAATTCCTTTCCTCTGATAAACTTGAGATTCAGTTGGATCTATAGGAACTTGGAGCAGGAGTCACTGATTGTTTACCTCCATATTTTAGTACTGACATCACTGGATGTCAGTGCCAGCTCTTCTGGCAACCCATCACCATAACTATGCAGATTTTGTGGTAATAAAAATGGTATTAAGGAATATATCTGACAACAGTTTCTGGTGGATACACAAACATTGTTTAAAATCTCAATCTTGCAATGGTTGTCCTAGTTGTGCTACTAATCCAGAAGCTTCATTCTCATAGCAACTGGCCTTAAATTACACAAGGAGCATGAAATTGTAATCCTTATCCACTCAATTCACACTGGTTTTGCCCAAAGATGATTGGACTAGTTTATTCAATGGTTAGCGATTTTCTAACAGCTGAAAAGACTTAATTAATACAAAATCACACCTTTGAAACAAAAAATTAATATCTAAAAAATAATTGTGCATCATCTCTTCAAATTACAATTATTGATGAAGCTATTTAGAATATAGTATACCTATTTTTCCTATCTCTTTAATTATTTTCTATTCCTTTACCATTCTTTATTTATGTCCCTTATTTAGACACTAAATTAAAAACCCCTATATGGACTGCAGTCTAAGAGAGGGACATTCATCTTCAGAAATTTGAAACGAAGTTACAAGAGCATGTTTAATTTGTTTTTTTTTATGTTAGCATGACACTATTACAGCTCGGGCATCAGAGTACAGAGTTCAACTCTGACATCATTTGTTGGGAGACTGTATGTGCTCCCCATAGAATGCATGAATTTTGTCTGGGTGCTCCAGTTTCTTCCCACAGTCCAAAGATGTACTAGTTAGTAGTTTTTTTAAAAATGCAAACACGAGGCATTCTGCAGATGCTGGAAATTCAAGCAACACACAGCAAAGTTGCTCGTGAGCGCAGCAGGCCAGGCAGCATCTCTAGGAAGAGGTACAGTCGACGTTTCCGGCTGAGGCCCTTCGTCAGGACTAACTGAAGGAAGAGCTAGTAAGAGATTTGAAAGTGGGAGGGGGAGTGGGAGATCCAAAATGATAGGAGAAGACAGGAGGGGGAGGGATGGAGCCAAGAGTTGGACAGTTGATTGGCAAAAGGAATATGAGAGGATCATGGGATAGGAGGCCCAAGGAGAAGGAAAAGGGGGAGGGGGGGAAAAACCCAGAGGATGGGCAAGGGGTATAGTTAGAGGGACAGCGGGAGAACAAGGAGAGAGAGAGAAAGAATGTGTGTATATAAATAAATAACGGATGGGGTATGAGGGGGAGGTGGGGCATTAGCGGAAGTTTGAGAAGTCAATGTTCATGCCATCAGGTTGGAGGCTACCCAGACGGAATATAAGGTGTTGTTCCTCCAACCTGAGTGTGGCTTCATCTTTACAGTAGAGGAGGCTGTGGATAGACATATCAGAATGGGAATGGGATGTGGAATTAAAATGTGTGGCCACTGGGAAATCCTGCTTTCTCTGACAGACGTTATATTCCGTCTGGGTAGCCTCCAACCTGATGGCATGAACATTGACTTCTCAAACTTCCGCTAATGCCCCACCTCCCCCTCGTACCCCATTCGTTATTTATTTATATACATACATTCTTTCTCTCTCTCTCTCCTTTTTCTCCCTCTGTCCCTCTGACTATACGCCTTGCCCATCCTCTGGGTTTTTTTCCCCCCTCCCCTTTTTCCTTCTTCCCGGACCTCCTGTCCCATGATCCTCTCATATCCCTTTTGCCAATCACCTGTCCAGCTCTTGGCTCCATCCCTCCCCCTCCTGTCTTCTCCTATCATTTTGGATCTCCCCCTCCCCCTCCCACTTTCAAATCTCTTACTAGTTCTTCTTTCAGTTAGTCCTGACGAAAGGTCTCGGCCCGAAACGTCGACTGTACCTCTTCTTAGAGATGCTGCCTGGCCTGCTGCGTTCACCAGCAACTTTGATGTGTGTTGCTAGTTAGTAGTTACTTGTTCATTGTAAATTGTCCCACGATTAGGCTAGGGTTAAATCGGGGGTTGCTAGGTGGTGCGGTTTGAAGGGCCGGAAAAGTCTGTTGCACAGTGTATCTGAGTAAGTAAATAAGTTGCTGAGTTTTAGTAAATCCATTGGTACAGTGCCACCCAGTGTTAAGTGTTAAGAACTGCAGTGAATAGTTTGCGGTTACAAGATTGAAGTAACAAGCAAGCTTTGTAGAAACACACATAAAAGTTGCTGGTGAACGCAGCAGGCCAGGCAGCATCTCTAAGAAGAGGTGCAGTCGACGTTTCGGGCCGAGACCCTTCGTCAGGACTAACTGAAGGAAGAGCGAGTAAGAGATTTGAAAGTGGGAGGGGGAGGGGGAGATCCAAAATGATAGGAGAAGACAGGAGGGGGAGGGATGGAACCAAGAGCTGGACGGTTGATTGGCAACCTTTGTAGAATGTACAAAGTGTTGTGGGTAGCAAGTAAATTGATTAACAACTGTTGTGTCACTGTCAATAATCTTAAGGGTCCCTATTTGCATGAAAGACAGAGGCCTATCATTTGTCTTGTATGTTGTTATGCATGGTTGTAGTTATTTATCATTTTTAGGATAAAGCTCTGCAATCTGCTGCAACTTTGCCTATGATAGGACAGGGGTGTTGTGACCTGTGAAGGTAATCAGACAGTTCATAAAATGGTGAGCTATCACCTGCTTTCTCTCAGAAATTAAAGTAAAATTTCTCTCTTAGAAAGGACTCCAGACCAAGGGCAATGTACACATACAATGTATAATGTAAAATGTATAAAGCATACAAACCACTCACTAAGCAAACAACCTCCAATGATCTGCCAACACTGCTGTTACCTACAACAGAGGTCCATGATAAGAGTTCGGAAAACGTGAATGGACTTCCGTAATCTTGACAGCCACATCTTAGTGAGGACAAAGATCAACAACAAAATTCACAATCATTTCCAATGAGCGGTCACAGCTGTTAGGCATCTAAAGAAAGAGATGTGTAAAGATCAGGACCTCAGACCCAATATAACTTCATGGTCCATAGGGCAGTGTTTGCTGAGAGATGGACTGCCTGCAGCAGGAACTTTACAGCATTGAAGGAATACCTCAAAGGCTTAGGAGCAGTTCATACTCTACAACCATCAGGCTCCAGCACAGCCGTGGATAACTTCAATTTCTCTTCTCTGAACTGATTCTACAACCCACAGACTCACTTTCAAGGACTCTGTACAACTCATGTTCTCAGTACTTCGGTTATTTAACAGTCTTTTTTTATATATTGTTTATTTGTAAATACTTTTGTATTTTTTTTCTCTGTGAATCTCGAAGTATTAGATGGTAACATATACTGTATACTTGGATAATAAGCTTAATTTGAATTTATACTTCAATACTGTCTGCATAAAATTCTTCCATTCCACAAGATATGCTGCTCATTGTTAACATCTTCTCTCAGTCAAGGAAAGTTCAAAGTAGACATACCTTATTCTATGTATATGGCTGCAGACCGAAGGTTGAACCTGGTATTCTCCTGCTTCATGATCTCAGTTTGCACAAGGTATTCACAAAACTTTTCCTTAGCTTTAAATAGATACACAATGAAAAAGGCACTATATGATAATTTCACAGGATGAAACAAATTGAAGAACTCTACTATGGAGACGTCAGCTGCCTGGCTAACTGAAGTGGCTCCTACTGCTAACCACTCCCATTCTATTTCCTCCAAGAACATTTTCATTTCTGATACAGAGTAATCTTTCTTGACCACTGTTTCCTGTTGTGTATACCTTGTCCTCAGTCCTGTCCATGGCTCAGTTGTGTGACTGGCAGAGCTATTGCATCATAGCTCTAGTGATCTGGGTTCACTGCTGACCTCAGGTGCTATCTGTGTGCTGTTTGTATGTTCTTACTGTGATTGTGTTGGTTTTGCCTGGGTACTCCTAGTTTTGTTCCACATCCCTAAGATGTATACATTGCTCTTCTCCGTGGATTGTCACCTTGTTGTGGTGGAGAAGCTTGTGTGGTCCTGTGATCCCGAGAGCAATGCCGTCTGGAGCTATGCTCCTGGTAGGGTCACCCATGGCGGTAAGGTTGAGGGTGAGGTCCCTGACAAAGAACAATCCAACCAAGACCTCAACGGTGGAACAGGCGGACGAAGTTACTTCGAACTCAACGGCTGTGAAGGCGGATGAAGGCTGCAACAAATCTATCACCTCTAATCGTTGTGGTTTCCATGCCATTGCAATCAGTTGGTTGATTTGTGAAGTATCGTGTGCTTCTTGGAGTGCAACATCAAGTACACATTAAACAAATACACGCACAGGCACCTTCACTCTGTGGGCCACTTCTTCAGAACGAAGACCATCATCTTCGACCTCGAGGGATAGCCACGACAACGACAATACATTGGTGTGTTATTTGGCCATTGCAAATTGTCTCCGATGTGTAGGTGAGTTGGTACCAATCACGTAAGTCTGCTACCTACAACACAATAATTCAGGGAGCCACAGTATGATATCCATGAAAATTACAGAGCACCACGACCTTCACTTTCATCAGGCAACACATATTAGCCTGGCAAGAGATGCTTTGATCCCATACAGGAATAAAATGAGATTTACTTGGTGAACTTCTGCATCTCTCTATGGACACAGGGCTCTATTCCTCTATTCCTTTTCACAATGACATTTATTATTCTAACTGCAGCCACACCAGCAACTTAAAGAGTCTTACCTATTAATGTAATGTACTAATGCTCCTATTTAAACTCTCATACAATTTTAAAACATTCTTCAGTATGTAAAATAGAGTAAGTTTAATAAGCAACATACATTTTAAAAACCTCTAATCCATGACCTTCTATTCTTTTTGAAGCCATACAGATTTCTCTATAGATACCCTCCTCTAGTCGCTTCATAAACTGTGTATCTTCATCACCATGTGTGCCGAACTTCATCCAGCATATAATATCTCTAATGCAACAATCTATGTCATTTGCATTTATTGAAAGTGAGGGTCATGGTGCTCCGTAAATTTCATGGATATCATACCATGGCTCCCTGAATTATTGTGTTGTAGGTAACAGATTTCTGTGATTGCTACCGATTCACAATCACCTGCAGCTGGGCAGCAGGAAATCCATACCAACACTGCGAAAACAGCAAGTCACCATGGACCATCTTCAAGAGCAATCAGAACCTGCTGGCTTTTTTTCACATGTTTAGTAATGTGCCTGCTATTTTTCATTTCTCTGAGGATTGTGTATACTGTTAAATTGTCTCTTTTTTGGATGCTGGCTGCATTCCCTGTGGTGAAAAACCTTTGAAAACTGTTGATTTTGTTATTCAACCTCATGACATTTTTATGCCAATTGCTTGTTTCTTCCACCTCTTATTATTGTATGTTTTCTTCCAGACATTAGTACAAAGTTTCTACAACCATTATATGGACACTGGTATTTTCATCTACTTAACCTATATATGTTTGGGTGGTGGGGGTGGAGATACGTCTCTACCAAAGGAGGTGTAAGGTGCTCCTTCCTTCTGCTAGCTTGACAATCACCCTTGGGCAAGGTGTAGCACCAACTTAGCCCCCCCCCCCCCATAAACAGGGTCACAAGAAGCCATGGGAGCAGGTGGTGGACAATCGTATGAGCAGTTGGTGCATATTACAAGTCCTGGTTATATGATCACTGACACCAGGCCGACAATCTCTGAAGAGCATTGATAATGGCTGGGGGTTACCCATCTTGTAAAGACACTGTCCAGAAGAAGGCAATGGCTAACCACTTGTGTAGAAAAATTTGCCAAGAACAATCATGGTTATGGAAAGACCATGACTGCCCACGTCATACGACACAGCACATATCAAGTGAACGATATGTTTGTCCACTGAGGAATCAATGAGGTTTTTATCGATCGAGGACGGTTACTTCAAGCAGAATTCACTTGCTCTCTTGGGCTCCATGGCATTTCTAGCAAATTCCAAGACAATTAACCAATATATTATGGACACCGGAAATCTGAAATGAGAACAGTTTTGTAGAAAAATCAAAAGTATTGTTTTTCTCATTCTTATGGATAACGCTTGACCTACTAAGTACTTCCAGCACTTTATGTTTATAATCACCCTTTTACAATGTTGTTTTCTTTTGCTATATTAAGAAATTTTTACTTCTGGTAAAATTAACATAGTCATTTCCAGTAGAAGGCCTTTCCACAGTCTCTGATTGGATACTTTTCTATTTTTATTTATGTGGAGATAAAACATGGAACAGGCTCTTGCAGCCCTTTGAGCCGTGCTACCCAGCGATCCCCAACTTAACCCTAGTATAATCAGGAGACAATTTGCAATGACAAATAAACCTATCAAATGGTATGTTTTTGAACTGTGGGAGGAAACTGCAGCACCCAGAGAAAACTCATGTATTCCACTGAGAGGACATAGGAATTCCTTACAGAGGATGCTGGAATTGATTTCCGAATTCTGATGCCCCGAGGGGTAATAGTGTCGCGTTAACGGTTTCACTGCCGTTGACTTGATCATGAAAAGCTCCTTAATTTTCATATGTTCATCTTTTGAATCCAAAAGGAATTGCCAGAGTTTAATTTAACAAACAAATAGCCCTGAATGTACACCCAGGTTTTAGCAAAGAACAGACAGATTATGAGAGTTTTATTAGGCCATTTGACCTATTGAATTTGCTGTGCTATTCATGCTTTGTTTGATCTTGACTTCAATTTCATTTTGCTGTTATTTCCCTGGAGCACTTGATTCCATAGAGATTAGAACATTATCTGTCTTGGTCTGACTGTATTCAATGATTCAGCCTCTACAGTTTCCAAAGGTAAATAATGCCCACCTTTTGAAATAAAAATATATCCTTGGGGCAATTACTTATTCTGAAGCTGTGCCCTCAAGTTCAAGGTTCCTCCTGAAAGGGAACTATCTTCTCAGTGTCTATCCTCCTCAGAATATTTCAATAAAATCTACCCTCATTCCCCTAAACAATGATGAATTTAACACCAACCTACTCGACTTTTCCTCATGGCAATCCATTCATCTCAGGAATTAACTTGATGAATCATCTTTGAACTGCAGAAAACTTGCAGAATTGCCTTTTGGAACCTGAGACAGAATCAACCTGGGTGAAATATCTCAAACCATTAGTAATTGTAGTGTTATGGATTAGGCGACAAAGGGGACGATAAGTTACTAATACAAAATAAATTGTTCCATATTAGTCCTTATGACCTATTGGTTATTTTTAATTATTTTTCAAAATTTTTTTTCTACTTGTTTAAACAATTTTAATAATTCTTAAGTATCTCTGATAATGAAAAGTTATTAAAACATGCTCATGATTTTTAAAGTCTGCAAACCTGTTGGTAGGGTTTTGCTATCCATCACACATTTCAGTTTTGGGAATGAAGACTCTCAGAGAAATGCCAAAGACACTTTCGTTGGGTTCCAGTCTGCTTTGGGCTGATGAGATTGGCTCTCCACATCTAAACGTCTCTAACAAAGGAGGTGTAAGGCACTCCTTCCTTCTGCTAGCTTGACAATCACCCTTGGGCAAGGTGTAGCACCTGCTTAGCCCCTCCACCCCAAAACAGGGTCACATGAAGCCATGGAAGCAGGTGGTAGATGGTCGTATGAGCAGCTGGTGCACCTCTCAGTTTTTTTGCATTACCTTACTTTCCATTTTTCTATTTCCTATTTAGGATTTATAATTTAAATTTTTAATACTTACTAATTTTTACTATTTTTAATATTTAATATTTGTAATCCAGGGAGCAGCAAGTGCAGAACCAAATATCACTGTGATGATTGTACGTTCTAGTACCAATTGTCTGGCGACAATGAAGTAAAGTAAAGTAAAAAGTAAACCACTATGAATTGACCTTGTGCATTTTTCATTATGTTACTCTGGGTTGATGTAAAACTTATAAAACAACGCATAACTATAGATCACTCCTTAATTCAGTGTCTGTGTCTGTGTCTACTGCTGTTCTTCCATGTCATACATACCCATAAATTCAAGACTGGGTAACAGTATCTATGTGCAGTGCTAGCTACTTTGTCTTGTTTGTGATGAAAACCCCTTCTGGACATTATAGCTTGCTGCTTTTTAATATTCAGTCTCCTGACACCTACAGATAGAAGAGTTTAGCAAACATCTTCCTATCTGCTGATTCATTCATTTCATTTACTATGACCAAAGAGAAAAAAAGTTAAATTTTAGTCATTGATGATCGGAAGCAGACTAAAATAATAAAATGAATAAATATAAAAATATTAAAATAAGCACCCACAGTCTATTAGATCTATTAGTGGTGTGTGTCTCGTGACCTCTGGCAATCAAGTCCACCTCCTGGCCTACTGAGTCCAGCAGGACAGTTTCTATTGACAGAAGGGGCAGACGTGGGTTACTGGAGCCTGAAATCCAGTAAATGGGGCAAATGGGGCTCATCAGTTGAGGTTGGCAGAACATCTAGGAGAATGAAAACTCTGATCTCAAACCTCCACTGCTTTGCTGCTGTACCCACTCTTGGGGAAGGCTTCATGAGTAAGCCTCGAGGGAGAAGTCCGGAGCTGGAGTAGCTGAGGCAGTGTTTTGTTGAGCTCAGTGCAGAGAGGGAGCCTGCTATATTGGAAGCAGCTTGCTTTTCATATCATACATCCCTGGTTTGCATACTGGCTAGTGTATCACATACACACCTGAGACACAATACCCATGTTCAACCCTGACAAACAGAAGGCCTCGAAAATCGAAGGCTATTGGATGATGCTTTTGCGATTCACAGCTGTGCTCAGCAAACTGCATGCAGCTACAATTAATTTTGTTATTGTGTTTGTTGTTGTTGGTGATGTCAACAGTAGGATTTACAGGCTGTGCTTAGGGAAGGTCTTTCCTGCTGTTCCAGCCTAAGCTGGCTGGGGTCATAGGAGGGTCTACTCCCACCATTCTACCTCACCCCTTCTCACAAACAAACCACAGCTTTTACTTAACTGTTGTAACTTAGAGTTAACCATAAGCTTTGGGTATTCATAAGTATGAATTTTCATGATTAGATCTCCTCTTGGTAACTTGAGGGCACAATGACTGATGACTTAGAACTTGAAACCTTTGTGAAGAGGGGACAAAGGCTTGAATATTAATCAGCCCATGAGATGTAGGAGGGTTTGGATGGGGGGAGAGCATTTAAAGAGTGAACTGTGGGGAACATAAGAGTTCATGCTACTTAGAGAAGTTAGAAGAAGTTCTCTCCAACTTCCGTTAATGCCCCTCCTCCCCTTCTTACCCAATCTCTATTTATTTATTTATTTTCTCTCTCTTTCCCTCTCACAAATACTCCTTGTCTGCTCTCCATCTTCCGCTGGTGCTTCCCTCCCCCTTTCTTTCTTCCAAGGCCTTCCATCCCATGATCCTCCCCCTTCTCCAGCCTTGTATCCCTTTTGCCAATCAACTTCCCAGCTCTTGGCTTCATCTCTCCCCCTCCTGTCTTCTCCTATCATTTTGGGCTTCCCATTCTCCCTCTGACTTTCAAATCTCTTACTATCTCTTTTTTCCGTTAGTCCTGACAAAAGGTCTTGACCCGAAACGTTGACTGTACTTCTTCCTATAGATACTGCCTGGCCTGCTGCGTTCACCAGCATTTTGCGTGTGTTGTTTGAATTTCCAGCATTTGCAGACTTTCTTGTGTTTGTGTTTTTAAAAATCAACAGCAGTTACTTAGGTTTCACAGTGGTGAAAGTCTGGCAGCAACGTTGGATTCCGGGTGAGTGACTTAGCACTTTTCTGGCTTGCTGATTGCATAAACATTCCCCCAGTGACTTCACAATGGTCTCTATCAAACCTCTGTCCACTTGGAGGTGACCAGGCCCTGTTTCCCCACCGTTCCCGACAAGAGAAAGCCTTGTTGATGTGAGAGCTGTGAGAGGAACTGGTGATCAGATAGTCACAAGAAGGCACTGTGGAAACACCAGACCAGGGAAGAAGGCTGGCAAAGTTTTAATTTGAGAATGGGTCTCCGATGGACTTCCTGCAGAAGAAATGAGAGAATACACAAGGGGATTTGGAGGAGAGTGAAGGGAAGGTTGCAGGAAGAATGTTTGGACAGCTCTCATAATTTTAGATTATATTTTATTATTTAAATTAAGAGGTCATTATTTTAAGGTGATTGGAAGAAATAATTTGGGGACTCAGAGGTAGGCTTTTACAGAGTGTGGTAGGTGTATGGATCACACTGCTGGGGTGGTGATAGAGGCAGATAGATTGGAGGCACAGGAGACACAGGGATGGAAGAAGAATGGAGGGTAATGTGGGAGGCAAGTGTTAGATTGATCTTCTAGTAAGTTCAAAGGTTAACACAACATCATAGGCTGTGTTCTAACTCTCCTTCCTCGAAGTACTTTGACGAGAGAGAGAGAGACTGTTGTCCCTGTAGCTGTGGCCACAGTCAATGAGACGTCCCCACTGATTTCTGCAAACTATCACAGGGCACCAATAGATGAGCTAGCCATGTGAAGATTGGAATAGCCACAGGCCGTTGCCTGCCAAAACTCCATACTGTGCACTTTGTTACTCCTTCCTCTTATACTTAACTGAAATGGACATTTGCTGCTCATATTTTGACATTTGTGTCAGCAAAAAGTCCTTCTAAGAACCTGGACAGTCCAGCAGATTGTCTAAGCTATACTCACTGGACAAATGCAGGAGCTGAGGGCAGGGATTGCCTTTTTTTTGTAATTGGTAATGGACTGAAGAACATGACGAGGCACAGAAGATGCCATGGTCATCCACTGCAACCGAGGAAGACACCAGTTTGTGACACTGGTTCAAACCATTGGACCTGGACTCCTGAGATCAAGACATCTGCCCCAGTGCAATGGCCATTCCACTTAAAAACTCTCTCGCACAGGTCTCTGGTCAGCATCAGACACAGTGGGCAACCACCACTTTCTCCAGCTCTTACACTTTATTCTGCACTGTTTTTGTTTCACCTTATTGTACCTCAGTGCACTGTGTAATGATCTGCTCTATATGAACTATACAAGACAAGCTTTTCCCTGTAGCTCAGTCCATGTACACTTAACACAAACCTTCTCATCATCAAGGACATCTTCAAAAGGCATTGCCTCAACAAGATGGCATCCATTGCAACAGGCCCTCACTATCTGAGACATGTCCTCTTCTCATTATTACCATCAGGGAGGAGGTACAAAAACTTGAATATCCACATTCAACATTTTAGGAACAGCTTCCTCCTCTCTGCATTAGATTTCCGAATGGTCCCAGTACCTATCAATACTACCTTGATATTCCCTTTTGCATTATTACCTTGTAGTAATTTTATGCATTGCTCTGTACTGCTGCCACAAAACAATTTCATACGTATGTCAGTTGAAGAGTGTCACAGCCGCATAGTGGGGGTGTCAGAGTTCGGAGCTTAATGCCAGTGCTGTCGTAGGAGTCTCCGTATGTCTTCCTCATGGAATGAGTGGGTTTTCCACAGGTGCTCCGGTTTCCTCCCACAGTCCAAAGCTGTACCAGGTAGGTTAAATGGCCGTTGTAATTTGTCCTCTAATTAGCTTAGGGTTAAATCGTGGTTGTTAGGTGTTGCTGGAGCAGCACGGCTTGAAAGGCCAGAAGGGCCTATTCCATGCTGTATTACCAAATAAATAAAAGTAAATAAAATAACCTTGTTTTTTTATTCTGATTCGGAATCCTTCCTGTTTATGAATTTAATTTTACCAATTCCTCTGGAGCTTGCTCCAACCATTTGGCCTCCATGCAGCGGGATTGCTTCGATGACATCGACTGGAATGTCTTCCATGATGAGGATATCTCCAAGTTCACTAACAGACTCACGCGCTTCATCCGGAAGTGCATCGACGATGTTGTCCCCCAGAAGTCGGTCAGGGTCTTCCCAAACCAGAAACCCTGGATCAACAGTTCCGTGCGAGCAGCACTTACTGCACGACATAGAGCTTACATCGCAGGTGATCAACTAGAGCTCAAGAAAACCAGCTACAGTCTACACAAAGCTATCAAGGCTGCAAAACAACAATATAGGGAGAAGATTGAGTCAAGATTCACAACGAATAGCACACATGACTAATGGCAAGGGCTGCATACTATCGCAGACTTCAAAGCCAAACGTTCTGGTGCTGCCAACATCATGGCCTCTCTCCCAGATGAGCTCAATTGCTTCTATGCTTGGTTTGATGTTGCTAACTCTGAGCTTCTGAGGAAAGCCACCGTTACAACCTGCAACCTGGTCATCTCTGAGGCTGAGGTACGCAGATGTTTCCAATGAGTGGACAGTCACAAGGCTGCGGGATTGGACGGCATCCCAGGGTGAGTGCTCAGGATGTGCACAGCACAAGTGGCAGGTGTGTTTACAGACATTTTTAATCTCTCCCTCTCCCAGTGTAGAGTGCCCTCCTGCTTCAAATTATCCACCATTCTCCCTGTACCAAAAAAAGACCAAGGTAACATGCCTGAATGACTGGCATCCTGTCGCACTCACCTGAATAATAAACAAATGCTTTGCGAGGCTGGTCAAGGATTACATCTGCAGCTTGCTACCATCCAAACTGGACCCCCTACAATTCACCTACCGACACAACCAATCAACAGATGACACAATAGCCACTGCTCTACACACTGTCCTTAACACATCTGGAGAAGAAGGATGTTTATGTGAGAATGCTATTCTTGGACTACAGTTCAGCATTCAACACCATAGTGCCAGCCAGGCTCAACAAGAAGCTCAGAGACCTTGGCCTTGACCCTGCCTTGTGCAGCTAGATCCTGGGCTTCCTGTCAGATCACCAGCAGGTTGTAAGAGTGGGCTCTCTCACCTCCAAACCACTGACACTCAATACAGGAGCCCCTCAGGGCTGCGTACCGAGTCCCCTCCTTTACTCCCTGTATACCCATGACTGTATCACCACCCACAGCTCCAATCTGCCAATTGAATTTGCCAATGACACTATGTTGATTGGCCTTATCTCAAACAATAACGAGGTGGCATAAAGGGAAAAAGTCATCTCTCTGACACAGTGCTGTCAAGTAAACAATCTCTCCCTCAATGTCTCAAAAACTAAGGAGCTGGTTGTGGATTACAGGAGGAATGGAGACGGGCTAACCCCTATTGACATCAATGGATCTGGAGTTGAGAGGGTAAACAGCTTCAAGTTCCTCGACATCCACATCGCCGAGGACCTCATGTGGTCTGTACACACCAGCTGTGTGGTGAAAAAAGCACAACAGCGCCTCTTTCACCTCAGACAGTTGAGGAAGTTTGATATGGCCCCCAAATCCTAAGAACTTTCTTCAGGGGCACAATTGAGAGCATCCTGACTGGCTGCATCACTGCCTGGTATGGGAACTGTACCTCCCATAATCACAGGACTCTGCAGAGAGTGGTGCGGATAGCCAGCGCATCTGTAGTTATGAACTTCCTATGATTCAGGACACTTACAAGGACGGGTGTGTAAAAAGGGTCCGTAGGATCATTGGGGACTCAAGCCATTCCAATCACAATCTATTCCAGCTGCTACCATCCAGGAAATGGTACCACAACATAAAAGCCAGAACCAACAGGCTCTGGGACAGCTTCTTCCACCAGGCCATCAAACTGATGAACTCAAACTGATTTCAGTGTACTCTATATTACATCCAATGTTCTATTTATTATAAATTATTATAAATTACTATGATTACACATTGCACATTTAGTTGGAGACATAACGTAAAAATTTTTACTCCTCAGCTATGTGAAGGATGTAAGAAATAAAGTCAATTCAATTCTATATATCTACCACCTCCTATATGAAAAAGTTTCCTCTCAGGTCACCCTCTGCTTTTTAGTTTTAAGTTCCCTTACTCTGGGGAAAAGGGGCCATCCACCTTATCCATGTCCCTCACAATTTTACAACTTCTATAAGGTGACTTCTCGGCCTCCTTCACCCCAGAGTAAACAGTTTCAGTGTTTTCAGTCTCTTCTTGTAACCTAAGCCTAACAGTCCCAGCAATGTCCTTGTGAGTTTTTTTTGTAGCTGCCTTAGCTTAATCACATCCTTCCGATAGTATGGCGACCACAAGGGCACACAATATTCTAAGTGCAGTATCATCAGCGTCTTGTGCAGATATAACATGACATCCCAACACTTGTACGCATTTCTCCAAATGATGAAGACAAGTACACCATACACTTCTTCATCAAGCTTTTTAACTGTGTCCTCACTTTTAGAAAACTACGTACTCCTACAACACTCCTACAGAGTGTTGTACGCTGTTTTACAACACTCCTCAGAGCCCTGCCATTTACCACACATGGCCTGCTTTGGTTTACTTTTCCAAAATACATCACTACACACATACGAGTTAAATTCTATCTTCTACTCCTTCGTCCACTTTCCCAGTTGTAATAATTAACAACCTTCTTGACTATCCACTCCGTCGTCAGATTTGGTGTCATCTGTGTCTGCATACTGGAAGGTTTCCGGAGAGACAGACAGTGTGCTCTCTCTCAGGAACACCCATGCACAAATGCGTCCTTGGAAGAGGACCTGTCAGTTTGCTTGGTCAAAGTGTCCTGGATCAACCTTGCAGATGCAACCCAGATAAATGAATGATCTCATGGCATGTGTTAGCAATTGCAGGTTCTTTTAGGGAGTTATTGCATCCTTTTCGCCACTAGATGTCCCGCGCACACCAGCAAAAAAAAGCCCTCCAGCAAATTCTGACACATAAGACTTCTTGTATTTTTGTTCCAGCCTATGATGTGTGTTGGACCTCTTTTGACAGAATCTGGACATTACAAAGTTGCTGCAAAATTTACTGAGCCATTAGGACAAGTTAAAGAAAATAAAACTGCTTATGATGGAGATAAAAATAAAACCTGAAAATGCTGCAAATATCCAAAAGATGTCTGCAAAATGTTAGTATTTCACTTTGAAAATCTATAGGTGACCTTGGAGATATCAGGAATTAAAATCACCTGGCACTGATACATTTAACGTAGGAGATACATCATAAAGGGATCATAACGGGCAGTTTTTAGAAATCTTTTGAACACCTTAACTCACTAGCTAGGTCATTAATAAATGCAGAATGTGGGAGAAGATGAAGAGAAACAAACAAATGAAGTGTGTTTTGAGTAGTGCTGAGATTCAGGGAGCTTAGGGATGTAATTCCTGACCAAACCCAGGTGCTCAAGGTGGTGTAACTATATTGTTAAGCTAAGGGAGCGTAATGGAGATACATGAGGTTCATTCATGCTGGAGCTCACTGTTTGGATAAAGTAGTCTAAGTGATTGTAAATGCACAAAAGGGTTTCAAATGTGAAATTCTACAGGATGGACAGACTGGGTAGGTTCACAGCACAAACCCTAATCCCAATGTCAATGTGCTAAAAGGCTGAAGTTGGAGCTGGACACACTTGAGGTGATATGGGAGCTGAGGATATCATAGGTGTAAGAGTTTCAGGCTGCGTGTAGATGGGTGATCACCAGGAAAGGCAGTGGGCACCTATAGAACATCGAACGTCACAATATAGTGCAGACCCTTTGGGCCATGATTATGTACTGAACTTGTTAACCTATTCTATGATCACTTTTACCTTTCCCTCCTACACAACCCTTCATTTCTCTATCATCCATGTGCCTATCTTATGTGGCCGTCATGTATCTGACTACTACCTCCCCTGGCAGGTAGTTCCATGCACCCTCCACTCTGTGTAAAGGGCATATTTTCAACAACCCCTTTATACATTCCTCCACTCACCTTAAGTTATTCACCCATTTGATTTAGTCATTCCCATCCTGGGAAAATATCTCTGGCTATCCACTCGATCTATGCCTCTTATCAATTTGCACACACCTATCAAGTCACCTCTCATCCTCCTTCACTTCAAAGAGAAAAGCCCTAGCTTGCTCAACATATCTTCATGAGCTGTGGCCTCCAGTCCAGGCAGCATCCTAGTAAATCCCCTCTGCACCTTCTTTAAAGCTTCCACATACTTCCTATAATGAGGTAGCCAGAAGTGAACACAATATTCCAAGTGTGGTCTAACCATGGTTTTATATTACCTTGGGAGTCTTGAACTCAATCCCCCAATTAATATTAAACTAACTTTCAGTTTAAGATGGTGCGATTGAAGTTGTGCGACAACATACTGGTAGTTCAGAAGGCAAGAAGTACGCGTAAGAACATTACTAATAACACCTTTTCTGAAGTAAATTGTCAACTATCACCACAAACAATGAAGAAGCAAGCAGAAGTGAAGCTGATTTGAAGGATGAGACGTGCTGGAGTATCGCAAAGCCGGAATGCAATGTGTTGAATGCAAGGTGGCAGAAGGAGTTGGTATCACTGTCGCAGTTGGAGTGAATGATTTGGAGAGGAGGCAATACAGAAGAGTTTTGATGCCTGCTCCAAGTGCCAAGCCGATTTGGTGAGATTGAGAATGGCTTTGGGTTGTGTGGCTTGGTTCCTAAAGTGAGACACTACCCTGTGCTTAGACAATTTATACACCGACCCAGATAGGCTGGAAAACCCAAGTGCGGAGGCAAGGGTTGAGCTGCTTTTCCTCGCCCTTCCGCAATGTTCACTCTCCTCTCTGGTGATTGCCATCACTGCGAGTTCTGTAGGATTTCTATGATGCTAGTATGATGAACTGAGATCGAGGCCACAGCTCCAGGGAGCCAATCTAAGGACTCGATCTGGTTCGGACTGTGTCGTCGGAATCTTTTGTTTGCATGACGTGTGTTTCCACGCCCCCCCCCCCACCCCCATTTCTCTGGGCATTGGTTATGGTCCTTTCTTTAAAAATTTGGTTCTTCGGGTTTATTGCTTTGTGACTGCCTGCAAGCAAACAAATCTCAAGGTGTATACTTTATATATTCTTTGATAAATGTTCTTTGATGTTTGATGTTAATGGATGATAACACAAAATACTCCTAAACAACCCTATCAACCTGCTCGACAGCATCAAACAATCTACTTGGACCAAGATCCCTCTGTTCCTCCACACTGCTAAGTGCCCTAAGCTCTGTGTCCTGCCTTCAAATTCAATCTTCCAAAATGAATCACTTCACACTTTTCTAGGTTGAACTCAATATAAGCCACTTCTCATCCCAGTTCTGTATCCTATCAATGACCCATTGCAACCTAAAACATCCCTCCATACACATCCACAAGTCTACCAACCTTCGTGTCATTTCCAAACATACTAACCCACCCTTCCACTTCCTCATCCAAGTCATTTATAAAGGTCACAAAGAGCAGGGGTCCTGGAACAGATCCCTGCAGAATACTACGTCACTAATATTCAAGCAGATTACATTCCATCTACCACCACTCTCTGACTTCTACGAGCAAACCAATTCTGTATCCTCACAGCCAAGTTTCCCTGGATCCCATGCCTCCTGACTTTCTGAATGAGACAGCCATGGGGAACCTTATCAAATGCTTTACTAAAATTGATATTCACCACATCCACTGCTCTAACTTCACCAATGCACTGCGTTCTCTCAGAAAATTCAGTCTGAGTTGTGAAGCATAACCTATTCATGAGAAAGGCATGCTGACTATCCCTGATCAGACTACGCTTCTCGTAAATCCTGTCTCTAAGAATCCTCTCCAATACTTTGCCCATCACTGAACTAAGTCTCGCCGGTCTCTAATTCCCAGGGTTATCCCTAATCCCTTTCTCGAAGGAATAACATTTGCCACCCTCCAATCATCGGGTACTACTCCTGCGGCCAGCAAGGATGCAGCAACCTCTTCGCTCACCTCCTATAGTAACCCAGTGTATAACCCAACTGGCCCCTGTACTTAACTATCCTAATGTTTTTCAAACGTTCCAGCACAACCTCTTTCTTAATATCAACATATTCAAGCATTCCAGTCTGTTTTATGTTGTCCTCACAAATCTCAAGGTCCCTCTCACTGGTGAATACTGAAGCAAATTATTCACTAAGGACCTCCCTTAGTTCCTCTGACTCCGGGCATTTGTTTCCTCTACTATCCTTAATCAGTCTTGCGCTTACTCTAGTTATCCTCCTGTTCTTCACCTATGTGTAAAACACCTTAGGGTCTTCCTTAATCCTGCTGAAGGCCTTCCCATGCTCCCTTCTGAAGTCCATTCTTCAGCTCTTTTCTGGCTACCCTGTAACTCACTAGAGCTCTGTCTGTGCCTTGCTTCCCGATCCTTATGAAAGCCTCTTTCTTTGTCTTGATTAGGTGTTCCGCATCTCTTGTCCACCATCCTTTTGCTGCCTCAAAGGGGCAAATCCACCCAGAACCCCATGCAAGTGCTTCTTCAGCAACTGGCACATTTCTGCTGCACATTTCCCTAAGTACGTCTGTTCCCAATGTATGCTCCCCAGGGCCTGCCTAATGGAATCATAATTTACCTTCCCTGAATTAAATACTTTCCCATACCATCTGCCCCTATTCCTCTCCAAGGCTATAATAATGGTCAGAAGGTTGTTCAAAGTTCAAAGTACATTTATTATCAACGTATGTATAAATTATACAACCTTGAGAGTTGTCTGTTTACAGGCAGTCACAAAGCAAGAAACTCAAAAAAAACAATTTAGAAAAAGACCAACAATACCCAATACACAAAGAGAGAGAGAAAGAACACAAACAATTAAAGCAAGCAACAGCATTCAGAACCAATTTAAGTCCCCAGACTCAGAGCCTGGAGCGGCTGGAAAAGGCCTCAGTCTCAGTTTATCAAACAGCAGGGCAAATCACTGTGAAGCCTGGAGCAGCTAGAACAGTCTCACAGCCCCAGCACCATGGATAGAGGAGTAATCATCGTGGAAGTGTGAACAGAATTGGTCCGACCTTGCCTCAGATCCCGATACCGTGCCTTGTCGTTTTATCTGGGCCAGCATTTAAATTGTCCAAACACCGGATCATCCCCCACACCAGGACCCTGGCCACATCATAGTGATACACTCTGAGCGTAGACCTTGCTGCCCAGCCCATGGCTGTACTCGACCTTTCCAAATTGGTGCTTAGATCCATCCAACCTCATTCCTGGTTTAGGTGGATGAGCTCTGAATTTGTGGTCACTGTCTCTGAAATGCTGTCCCACTGCAAGATCTAACACCTGACCAGGTTCTTTGCCTAGCACCAAATCAAAATGGTCTTTCCTCTACTCGGTCTTTCTACATTTTGAGTCAGGAATCCTTCCTGGATACACCTAACAAGTTCCGCCCCCTTCTGCCGAAAGTCCCTGCTTTATTTTTAAATCTCACCAAATCAAGCAATTGCTCACAATAACTGAAACCTGATAAAAAGTCCTGAAAGGCCCTACTTCCTTTTTAAATCTTGTGCCGGCTCACCAAGCCAAGGAATTACTCATAATGACTGAAACCAGCTAATCAACAGAGAGTGCAGGATTCCTGATTCCAGATTGTGCTGTGGTACTCAGATTGTCTCTGAAGCTCAGTGAGGAAGCATGAAGATGGACAACACTGTGGTGACAGGAGGCTCGACAGGGGGAGAAGACAGAAAATTCTGTGGACACAAATGTGACTCCAGGATGTTGTGCTTCCTCCTTGATGCCGGGGTCAAGGATGTCTCTGACCGGTAGTAGAACTTTCTCACAGGAGAAGTGAGCAGCTAGAAATAGCATCATCAAGAAAGCTGCTACTAGACCCACAAGTGTCATACTGGAAGTTGTCCCTGGTGCAGGTAACATGACTGTGAAGATTCTCAAAGTCTAAAAGGCTTTGGCAATACAAATAAGTACAAAGTACAAGGAAGCACTCTTTTACATAGAAGTCAACATTTAATCTAGGTATGTTTTCATCTTCTTTTTTCATGCAAGTAAAGGAACATTCTCTCCCTATTCATTGAAGTCCTACTCCTTTGTCTTCATCCATTATCTGAGGGATGAAACATTACAAGAGCTGCCAGATGTAGTTTGGTGCCTAACTGAAAGTCAAAGCTGCAATGTCATTAAAGGAATACCAAATAATAGGCAGTGGGAATACTTGGAAATGCAGACAACTTTACTCCCAGGACTCCCTGGGATCTCACAGCAACAACTCTAGGTTCACGACCTGACAAACACTCCCCAAAGTTGCTCAGCAGTATACATCTCCAAGTCTGCACATCAAAGACTGCAGGATAAAAATGTCTTTCGCCTACAGAAAGGGGTTTGTGTTACTTGATATTGTGCCAGCTTAATCCAGTTCCCAATTACGCCCCCCACTCCATACAATTGTGCCCTTAACATGGCTTTGTAAGTCTGCAAACAGTTTCTTAGAAGAGCCAAAGGTTGGCCGTGGAAAAGGGAGAATAAAGTTCAAAGTATTTTGTTATCAAAGTACATATATATCACCATATGCTGCCCCGAGATTAATTTTCTTGTGTACATTTGCAGTAAAAACAATGAAAAAATTAGAATCAATATCATCAAAGGAATGATGCACGACAGCATACAGTCCCTAAATTACCAAGCACAACATTAAATTCCTTATATCTCTTCAAATCTACATTCAGAACAATAACTCCAAACAAATTTAACTCCACATTCCTCGACCTAGGACATGGCATCTCCCTCAATAACTGGATCCTTTTCTTCCTGACAAACAGGCTGTAAGGATAGGCAGCAACACATCCATCATGATTAACCTCCACACTGATGCTCTGCCAATGTAATCAAAGGCCCCTCCTACCCAGTTATTCTTTCCTCTTTCAACCATCCATTGGGTAGGAGATAGCTTGAAGTCACATCCCACCAGGTTCAAGGACAACTGGTACCCCACTGCTATAAGACTCTTGAGCAAATCTTTTGTGCGATAACGATGACCTTTTCTCTCACTCTACCCATCTGTAACTATAAAACATTTTCCAGACTTTTATTGCTTCTCCTTTTCTACTATCTCAATGTACCTATGTTTGGAATGATCTACATTCCAAATGGGTAGCCTCTAACCTAATGGCATGAATATTGATTTCTCTTTCCAGTGAACAAAATTAAACCCTCTTCCTCTATTCCTCACTTTGACTTTATACTTCTTCTCACCTGCCTATTATTTCCCCAGGTGTCCCTTGCTCTTCCCCTTTTTCCAATTGTCCACTCTCCTCTCCGAACAGATTCTTTCTTTTCCAGCCCTTGACCTATCCCACCACTTGGCTTCACCTATCACCTTCCAGCTAGCCTCTGTCCTCTCTCCCAAACTTTTACATTCAGGCATCTCCCCTCTTCCCTCTCAGTCCTGAGGAAAGGCCTCGACAAGAAACGTTGAGTGTTTACTTTTTTCCATAGACACTGCCTGGCCTGCTGAGTTCCTCCAGAATTTTGTGTTTCTTGCTTTGGATTTCCCACATCTGCAGGTTTTCTCATGTTTGGAATGATCTATGTTACAGTGGATCTTAATACATCTAACAATAATAAACCAATTACCAATACAAACATTTAGGAGTTCCGGTGCAGAATCTTTTGGAAGAATCCCTCCGAACACACTGTATGATGATGTTTTGTACTCTTTAAGTACAATCATAACATTAGATGATTAAATATAGTTTCAATATTTACAAAGTTTATTTCAATATTTTTGTGGTTTGACAAGCAGTTTACATTCATAATGATAGCAGATGACACCTTTGAATATTGCAGTATCTTGTTGGGAATCAAGACACCAAAACAGCCTTCTTTTGCCATTGTGATGAGGGATGTTTCTCTACAAATGAAAGTCTCTCAAGTTTTGACTGACAGAACAAGTCTGGGTCTCTTCCTAGATCTCAGCCTGGGGCTTTCAATGTATTCTGATTAACGTAAACATTCATCTCTTCTTTCCCATGTATGATTTATAAATCAACAATTTCAAACAGCAAATTTACATCATCACGGATAAAGAGGAACAAAATCAGGCCATTCGGCCCATTGAGTCTGCTCCACCATTTCATCAAGGCTGATTTATTATCCCTCTCAACCCCATTCTCTTGCCTTCTCCACATAAACTTTGATGCCCTGACTTATCAAGAACCTCCACTTCAAATATACCCAGTGACTGAGCCTGCACTGCTGCCTGTGGCAATGAATTCCACAGGTTCACCACTCTCTGGCTAAAGAAATTCTTCCTCAACTCTGTTCTAAATGGATGTCCTAGACTCACCCACTGTAGGAAACATCCTCTCCACTTCCACTCTCTCTAGCCCATCGGTGAAACAGTTAAGTTCTTCCTATTCTAATGTCATTCATTCTTTGGGGTTTTTCTTTGGACATATCTTTGGATGTCTGCAGAAAGTAAGATTTTCAGGTTGTATATTGTATACATTCTCTGATATTAAATGGAATCATTGAACCATTGCACTCCGTTGTAATATTGATACACCCAAATTTAGCTTCTCCTCAAACTTGTTATCGTTACTGCTTCCTAAGGGTTCATTTATTTTAAGCTCCCTAATCAAACCTGTATCATTACATAACACACAATCCAGAATTACTACTTCCCTAGTGGACCCAAACACAAGGTTCCCTAAAAATCCATTTCATAGGCATTCTTCAAATTCCTTCTCCTAGGATCCAGCATCAACATGATTTTCCCAATCTACCTGCATATTGAAATCCCCATGAAAATCGCAACATTGCCTTTTTTATATGCCTTTTCTATTGCCTGTTGTAATTTGTAGCCCTTACCCTGGAGGTCTGTATATGATTCTCATCAGGGTCTTTTACCCTTGCAGATTCTTAACTCTAGCACAAAGATTGCATATCTTCTGATTCTATTTCAGCTCCTTCCAAGAATTTGATTTCATTTTTTACCAATAGAGCCATACCATTCCCTCTGTCTACCTGCTTGTACTTTCAATACAATGTGTATTCTTGGATGTTAAACTCCAAACTATGATCTGCTTTTCACCACAACTCTGCGATGCTCATAACATCATACCTGCCAATCTCCAACTGTGCAACAAGTTCATTTGCTTTAATCTGTATACTGCATGCATTCAAGTATAACGTCTTCAGTCCTGTATTCAAAACCCTTTTTGACTTTCGCCCCATTACACTTTAACTTATCCCACTGACTGCAATTTTGCCTTATCATCTGCCTGTCCTTCCTCACAGTCTCACTACACAGCATCTAGTTGTACAGAAAATGCCCCATCCTCAGCCCCCTGCCAAATCTTCTATCCATGTTAGTATTTTCCTTGTAACGCCTCTGATCTCAGCCTCTGGTGTGGCACCTTGACAAATGCCTATGTCATCTCTTTCCAAGGATTTGATATCATTATTTACCAACAGGACTATTCCAACCCCTCTGCCTACCTGCCTGTCCTTTTGATACAATATGTCCTTGGATGTTAAGCTCCTAACTATGACCTTCTTTTAGCCACAACTCAGTGATGCCCACAACATCATACCTGCCAATCTCTAACTGTACTACAAGATCACCTATCTTATTCTGGGTATTGCATGCATTCAAATATAACACTTTCAGTCCTGTATTCATCACCCTTTTTGATTTTAGCCCCCTGATACACTTTAACTCATCCCACTGACTGCACTTTGCCCTATCATTTGCCAGTCCTTCCTCATTGTCTCACTACACACTGCATCTAGTTATATACTAGTTGTCCCATCCTCAGCTCTGTCACTGTAGCTCCCAACCCCTACCTAATTAGTTTAAGCCCCTCCACCACGGCTCTAGCAAACCTGTCCACAAGGATATTGGCCCCTCCACCCATTGGTTTCAGATGTGAGCTATCCTTTTTGCGCAGGTCATACCTTCCCCAGAAGAGAGCCCAATAATCCAGAGATCTGAAATCATGACCCTGTACCAATTCTTCAACCACACATTCATCTGGTAAATCATCCTATTCTTACCCTCACTAGCACATGGCACGGGTGGCAATCCAGAGATTACATCCCTGGAGGTCCTGCTTTTCAGCTTTATAACTCCTTATATTCCCTCTTCAGATCTCTTCTTTTTTTCCTACCTATGTCATTGGTACCAGTATGTACCATGATTTCCGGCTGTTCACTCTCCCCATTTAGAATGCCATGGACCTGACCCTGACCTCTGAGAGGCAATAAACCATCTGGGTGTCTGGTTCATGTCCACAGAATCTGCTTTCTGCTCTTCTAACTATGGAATCCCCTATCACTACTGCATTCCTCTTCTCCTTGCTTTCCTTCTGAATCACAGAACCAGACTCAATGCTGGAGACCTGGTCATTGTGGCTTCCCCACTGCTAGGTCATTCCCTACAACAGCATCCAAAGAGGAATACTTATTATTGAGGGGAGTGGGGCTTCAGGGGTACTCTGCACTGGCAACCTGTTCAGTTTCTCTCTCCTGACAGTCACTTGCCTCCTGTAACTAAAGGGTGACTACCTCTCCGTCTATCACCTCCTCAGTTTCCCATTTGAGCAGAAGATCATCCACCTGCAGCTCCAATTCCTTAACGTGGTGTCCAAGGCGCTGCAGCTCAGTGAACTTGGTGCAGATGTAGTTGTCAGGGAGACTGGAGGTCTCCCAGAGTTTCCACATCTCACACAAATAACACAGCACTATATTCAGACCCACTTTCATCACACTAGCCATGAACTAACAGGAAAAAAACTTATTAGAAACCTTAAACACAAGAAATCCTGCAGATGCTGGAAATCTAAAACAACATACACAAAACGCTGGACAAACTCAACCGGTCAGGGAGCATCCATTGAAGTGAAGTCAACTTTTCTGGCCAAGACCCTTCTTCAGGACTGGAAAGGAAGGGGAAAGATGCCAGAATAAAAGAGTTCTGACCAGCAACCAATCAGGACATCAGATGTTTTGAGAGGAGTGGATTTCACTCAGGTTCACTGCCCAAGTAGAAAAAGCAGCAGTGGGATGCTACAGCAAAAAAAGAGCTTTGACCAGCAACCAGTCGGTGCTTGGGATTGAATAGCAAGAGCAAAATAAAAGAAGGCAGGGCCAAGCGCAACTGCCTTCATTGCAGCAGCTGTCGTCTGAGTGGACAGAGTCAAGACTGGTGATAACGAGAATTTAGCTCTTCGAGGCCGTCAGAGTGGTGCATCAGCAAAGAAAGGCTTCAGTCAGATATGCAAAAAAGAAAAGCTCGGTGAAGTGTTTCTTTCTCCTTCCCTTCTTTATATCTGCTCAGCTGGGACAGTAGAGATGCCAGGCATCTGGAATGCTCCTCTTGAGTGATGTGGGAAGGCTGGGAGACCATGCGATTCTCAGATGGTATGTTACCTCCTGGGTGTCAGCGTCTGGGATATCTTGGATCGAATCCTCATTGTTCTTAAGTGGGAGGTTGAACAGCCAGAAGTCATGGTCCATGAAGGGACCAGTGACATGGGTAGGACAAGTGACAAGGTTCTTCATAGGAGTTCAGGCATTTACCTGCTAAGTTAAAGTGCAGGACCTCCAGAGTTGTGATTTCAGGATTTCTACCTGTGCTATATGCTAGTGAGGCCAGAACTAGGAAGATTATACAGTTTAATATGTAGCTAAGGAGTTGTTGTAGGAGGGAAGGCATAAGATTTTTGAATCATTGATCTCCTTTCCAGGGAAGATGGGACCTGTACAGAAGGGACGGTTTGCACCTGAGCTAGAGGGGGATTAATATCCTAGCAGAGGGGTTTGTTAATGCTGCATGGTGGGGTTCAAATTAGAATTGTAGGGAGATGGGAACCAGAGTGCCAGAACAGTTAGTGGAGAGGTTGTGGAGGAAGATGTTGGTAAGACCACGATGTTAAGAATAAATACATTGAGCATGGTGTGACTAGTGTCCTGAGCTGTGTATATTTCAATGCAAGAAGTATGGTAGGAAATGCAAATGATAGAGTTGAAGATGAGGAAGCTGGTTTTCAAACAGAGGCAATGTGTGGTGAGCAGAGTTTGTTAATAGTGCAAAATTGTAGTCAACAGGATGAGTTGCAATGTAAAAAGTGGACAAAATCGAAAAGCATGAATACAAGACTGAAGGTGTTATGTATTTGAATGTGTGCAGTAATCAGAATAAGGTAGATGAACTTGTAGCACAGTTGCAGATTAGCAGGTATGATGTTGTAGGCATTGCTGAATCATGGCGGAAAGAAGATTATAGCTAGGAGCTTAAGGTCCAAGGATGCACATTGTATTGAAAGGACAGACAGGAAGGTAGAGAAGGTGGCATTGCTCTGTTGGTAAAAAATGATACCATTAGAAACAAGAGACATAGGGTTGGAAGGTGTTGAGTCATTGTGGATAAAGCTAAGGGAACTGCAAAGGAAAATAGACGGTGATGGGAGTTGTATACAGGATCCCAAACAGTAGTAATGATGTGATCAACAAATTACAATGGGAGATAGAAAATATATGCCAAAAGAGCAATGTTTCAATACTCATGGGGGATTTCAATATGCAGGTAGTTTGGAAAATCAGGTAGGTGCTGAATTCCAGGAGGGGGAATTTCTAGACTGTGTATGAGATGGCTTTTCAGAGCAGCTCTTGGTTGAGCCCACTAGGGGATCAGCTATTCTGGATTGGGTGTTGTGCAATGAACCAGAATTGATTGGAGAATTTAAGGTAAAAGAACCCTTAGGGGAAAGTGATCATAATATGATTGTGTTCACCCTAAAATCTGAGGAGAAACTAAAGTCAGATGTATTAATATTACAGTGGAGTAAAGGAAATTACAGAGGCATAAGAGAGATGGCCAGAATTGATTGGGAAAGAACACAGGCAGAGATGGTGGAGGTGCAGCAATGGCTGGAATTTCTGGAAGCAATTCAGAAGGTACGGGATATATAGATCCCAAAGAGAAAGAAATATTCTAAAGGCAAGGTGACACACTGTAGCTAACAAGAAAAGACTTTCTTTTCCAATACTTTTATTGATTTCTATATAGAAGAATACAGATTTCAAGAGAATACATATTATAAAACAAAAGACAAAATATAATAATACCAGATACAATATATTGAATCACATTAACAAACTCCTCACTCTGTATTCATATGGATTAGACTAATTCGCATATTAGAATATAAACAACTTTATTAAAGAGAAAAAAGATCTACACCCACTACCAAAGTCGAAGCTGTTTGGGAAAAAAAAGAAAAAGAAACTTATCAAATAATAAAATATACTATTAACCAACTTCTGTACTTTAACAAGAAGTCGAAGATTATGAAAATAATTTAAAAACAGCCCCACAAATTTTGAAAATCTTGGTTAGATTCAGAAATTGAACAACGAATCTTTTCTAAATTTAGGCATGCCATAACATCCGGTAACCACTGAGCATGATTAGGCAGAACAGCATCCTTCCATTTAGACAAAGCGCCCTTCTAGCCATAAGAGAGAAAAAAGACAGAATGTGCAGATCAGATGTCTTCAAAATGATACCTTTCCTTCCAACAATACCAAATAGGGCAGTCAAAAGATTAGGCTTAAAATTTACCTTAAAGAGTACAGAAAAAGTTTGGAATACTTCCTTCCAATATTTTCCAAGACTTGGGCACATCCAAAACATATGAATAAATGAAGCTTCTCCATTGTTATATCTATCACAATAGGGAGATGTATCGCTATAAAAACAAGATAATTTATCCTTGGTCATATAATCCCTATGAACCACTTTAAATTGTAGGAAGGAACGACGAGCACAAAGCGATGAAGTATTAACCAATTTAAAAATCTCATTCCAAGTTTCTTCTGAAATTGAGGTATGTAAATCTTGTTCCCAAAGATTTTTAATCTTGTCTAAAGAATCATCTCTCATTCTCAACAACATAATATAAATATTGGATATTGAACCATTATAAAATGGTTTCATATTAAGAATTTCATCTAATATGTTCTTATCAGGTCTATTAGGAAATGTATATAATAGAGGTCGCAGAAAATCTCTAATTTGTAAGTACCAAAAGAAATGGGTTTTAGGTAAACTATATTTAGTTGACAATTGCTCACGAAGAAAGACTTCCTCCCACAAACAGATCCTAGAAGGATGTAATGCCCAATCTTTCCCATTGCTTAAAGACTACATCAGTCATAGAAGGCTTAAAAATAATTTTTAAAAATGGGACTAGAAAGGGAGAATCTCAATAAATGTTTTCTAAATTGTATCCAAATCCTTAAAATATGTTTGACTACCACATTTTCAGTTATCTTACTTAAGGATAAAAGAAGAGAAAAGTCAAAGCCAACGTAAAAGCCAAAGAGACAGTATATAATAGAACAAAAATTAATGAGAAGCTAGAGGATCGGAACACTTATAAAAACCAATAGAAGGCAACAAAAAAGTCATTAAGAAGATAAAGATGGAATACAAAAGTCAGCAAGCCAATAATATTAAAGGGAATACCACAAGTTTCTTTAGATACATAAAATGTAAAGGAGAAGTGAGAGTGGGTATCAGACTCCTGAAGAACGATGCTGTAGATGTAGTAATGGGGGACAAAGAAATGGAGGATGAATTGAATAAATATTTTGCATCAGTCTTTACTGTTGAAGACACTAACAGTATGGTGGAAGTTCCAGGTGTCAGGGGTCATGAAGTTTGTGTAGGTACCATTACTAGAGAGAAAGTTCCCGGGAAATTGAAAGGAGTAAAGGTAGATAAGTCACCTGACTAGATGGTGTCCATTCCAGAGTTTTGAAGGAGGTGGCTGAAGAAATTGTGGAGTCATTAGTAATGATCTTTCAATAATCACTAGATTTTGGAATGGTTTTGGAAGACTGGAAATTTTCAAATGGCACTCCATTCTTTAAGGAGGGAGAGAGGAAGAAGAAAGAACATGAGAGGCCAGTTAGTCTGGCCTCGGTGTTTGGGAAGATGTTGGAGTCAATTATTAAGGCTGTAGGCTCAAGGTATTTGGAGGCACATGATAAAATAGACTGCAGTTAGCATGGTTTCCACAGAGGAAAATTTTACCTGACGAATCTGTTGGAATTCTTTGAAGAAGTAAGAAGCAGGATAGGCAAAGGAGAATGTTGAGTACTTGGATTTTCAAAAGGCCTTTGAAAGGTGCCATGCATGAGGCTGCTTAACAAACTATGAGCCCATGGTATAACAGGAAAGATTCTAGCTTGAGTAAAGCAGTGGCTGATTGGCAGGAGACAAAAGGTAGGAATATAGGGAGCCTTTTCTGGTTGGCTGCCAGTGACTAGTGGTGTTCCCTAGGGGTCTTTTTTGGGAGCATTTCTTTTTATGTTATACTTCAATGATTTGGATGATGGAATTGACGACTTTGTTACAAAGTTTGCAGACGATACGAAGATAGGTGAAGGGGCAGGTAGTTTTGAGGAAGTAGAGAGGCTATAGAGAGATTAGAGAGATTCGGAGAATGGGCAAAGGAATGGCAGACGGAATACAGTGTCGGAAAGTGTCTGGTCATGCAGTTTGGTATGAGAAATGAAGGGGTTGACTATTTTCTAAATGGAGAGAAAATACAAAAAAAACTGAGGTGCAAGGGGTCTTTCTGAATGTTTCTGAAAAGGTTAACTTGCAGGTTGAGTCTATGATGAGGAAGGCAAATGCAATGTTAGCGTTCATTTCAAGGGGACTAGAATGTAATAGCAAGGATGGTGTTATGATCTTATAAATAAATTGATAGAGGGGAAGAACAACAGCTAAAAGGTGACAGGTGAAGTCAAGCAACACAGACAAAATGCTAGAGGAACTCTGCAGGCCAGGCTGCAGCTATGGAAAAGAGTGAACAGTTGACGTTTTGGGCCGAGACCCTTCATCAGGACTGGAGAAAAAAGATGAGAAGTCAAAGTAAGAAGGTGGAGGAGGGGAGAAGGATATAGAAGGTAGTAGGTGGTAGGTGAAACCGGGGGTGGGTGGCGAGAAAGGGATGAAGTAAAGAGCTGGGGTCCACTGGGGAGAGAGATAAAGGGCTGGAGAAGGAGGAATCTGATAGGAGAGGATAGAAGGCCATGGAAGAAAGGGAAGGGGAAGGAGCACCAGAGAGAAGTGATGGACAAGTAAGGAGATAAGGTTAGGGAGGGAAATGGGAATAGGGAATGGTGAAGGAGGGGCCTGTGTTTGCCCTAGCCTGTCCTTGCCTAAGAATGTTGAGCCAAAGCCCAAGCTCTTTAACACTGGCCCAGTTCAACAATGGCTGTTCCACTAGCATCTCACCCTTTTTGTTGGCTGATTTCAGCCCACTGAAAAAAGCAGAAGGCATACAGGAGCTCTTTTTTAAAATTTGCACTGCATCACTTATACAGCGGCATGCAAAATTTTGGGCCCCCCGGTCAAAATTTCTGTTACTATGAATAGCTAAGCGAGTAAAAGATGACCTGATTTCCAAAAGGCATAAACTTAAAGATGACACATTTCTTTAACATTTTAAGCAAGATTACTTTTTTATTTCCATCTTTTACAGTTTCAAAATAACAAAAAAGGAAAAGGACAACAACAGGAATTCTGCAGATGCTGGAAATTCAAGCAACATACATCAAAGTTGCTGGTGAACGCAGCAGGCCAGGCAGCATCTGTAGGAAGAGGTGCAGTCGACGTTTCAGGCCGAGACCCTTCGTCAGGACTAACTGAAGGAAGAGTGAGTAAGGGATTTGAAAGCTGGAGGGGGAGGGGGAGATGCAAAATGATAGGAGAAGACAGGAGGGGGAGGGATAGAGCCGAGAGCTGGACAGGTGATAGGCAAAAGGGGATACGAGAGAATCATGGGACAGGAGGTCCGGGAAGAAAGACGGGGGGGGGGGGTGACCTAGAGGATGGGCAAGAGGTATATTCAGAGGGACAGAGGGAGAAAAAGGAGAGTGAGAGAAAGAATGTGTGCATAAAAATGAGTAACAGATGGGGTACGAGGGGGAGGTGGGGCCTTAGCGGAAGTTAGAGAAGTCGATGTTAAGAATTGCTTAATCACACAGTTACAAGTGTAAGCAAGCAGAGCAGGGGCTAAGCACACAGCCTTGTGGTGCACCTGTGCTTACAGAGATTGTGCAGGAGATGTTGTTGCCAATCTGAACTGGCCAGGGTGTGCAAGTAAGGAAATTAAGGATCCAATTGCAGAAGGAGCTATTGAGACCAAGATCTTGACTAGTTTGAGGGGATGATAGTATTTCAATGCCTAACGGAAGTTGATAAAGAGCACCCTGATGTATGCACATTTGCTGTCCAGATGTTCCAGGGTTGAGTGAAGAGCCAGTGAAATGGGATCTGCTGTGGACCCATTGTGCAGGTAGACAAAATGGAGCAGATCCAAGTCATTTTTCAGGCAGGAGTTGGTGTGTTTCATCACCAACCTCTCAAAAAACTTCATCACAATGTAAGACAGTCTGCTCTCTGCTTGTTCTGAGACTATAGAAGGCACCAGAATTTCTCTGACTTTTCTCACTATGGCTTTAGTTTTCTATAGGCTCAGCCACCCCTCCACTCAGAACAACACTGATAGTCATCTAGATAGGGTCAATGTGTACAGGTTTCCTTACAGGGTTGGTGAATGAAGAATTAGAGGGTATAGGTTTAAGTAAGAAACAAGAAATTTAATAGGAACCTGAGGGGTAACGTTTTCACCCAGATGTTAATCAGTATATGGAACAAGCTCCCGAAGACTGCCTGGATTAGAAGGCATGCGCTATACGGAGGGGTTAGGCAAACTGGGGTGGTTTTCTCTGGAGTGACAGAAGCTGAGGGGAGATCTGACAGAAGTTTATAAAAAATGTCAGGCAAAGATGAGTAGACAATGGGTATCTTTTTCCCAGGGTTGAAATGGCTAATAGTAAACAATATGCATTTGAGGTGAGAGAGGCTAAGTCCAAAGGAGATGTGCAAGGATTTTGACACAAAGAGTGATGCATGCTTGGAGTGGTCATCAGAGAATATATGACAAGAGGTGTTTAAAAGTCTCTTAGACAGGCACATGAGTGCAAAGAGAATGGTGGGAGGTGGTATAGACCCTACATAAACAAAGGAATTAGTTTAGTTATTACCAGTAATTACTGGTTAAATTAGTTCAGCACAACATTGTGGGTGGAAGGGTCTGCCACTATCCTGTATTGTTCTATGTTTTCTAAACTAAATTGTAAGATAGATCATTTAAAACTGCTATAACTGAATGCCTGTTTGAATCTGCAAACACGAGGAAATCTGCAGATGCTGGAAATTCAAGCAACACACAGCAAAGTTGCTGGTGAATGCAGCAGGCCAGGCAGCATCTCTAGGAAGAGGTACAGTCGACGTTTCAGGCCGAGACCCTTCGTCAGGACTAACTGAAAGAAGAACTAGTAAGAAATTTGAAAGTGGGAGGGGGAGGGGGAGATCCAAAATGATAGGAGAAGACAGGAGAGGGAGGGATGGAGCCAAGAGCTGGACAGTTGATTGGCAAAAGAGATATGAGAGGATCATGGGACAGGAGGCCTAGGGAGAAAGAAAAGGGGGGGGAACCCAGAGGATGGGCAAGGGGTATAGTGAGAGGGGCAGAGGGAGAAAAGGGAGAGTGAGAAAGAATGTGTGTATATAAATAAATAACGGATGGGGTACGAGGGGGAGGTGGGGCACTAGCGGAAGTTTGAGAAGTCAATATTCATGCCATCAGGTTGGAGGCTACCCAGACGGAATATAAGGTGTTGTTCCTCCAACCTGAGTGTGGCTTCATCTTTACAGTAGAGGAGGCCGTGGATAGACATGTCAGAATGGGAATGGGATGTAGAATTAAAATGTGTGGCCACTGGGAGATCCTGCTTTCTCTGGCGGACAGAGCGTAGATGTTCAGCAAAGCAGTCTCCCAGTCTGCGTCGGGTCTCACCAATATATAAAAGGCCACATCGGGAGCACCGGACGCAGTATATCACCCCAGTCGACTCACAGGTGAAGTGATGCCTCACCTGGAAGGACTGTTTGGGGCCCTGAATGGTGGTAAGGGAGGAAGTGTAAGGGCATGTGTAGCACTTGTTCCGCTTACACGGATAAGTGCCAGGAGGGAGATCAGTGGGGAGGGATGGGGGGGACGAATGGACAAGGGAGTTGTGTAGGGAGCGATCCCTGCGGAATGCAGAGAGAGGGGGGAGGGAAAGATGTGCTTAGTGGTGGGATCCCGTTGGAGGTGGCGGAAGTTACGGAGAATAATATGTTGGACCCGGAGGCTGGTGGGGTGGTAGGTGAGGACCCGGGGAACCCTATTCCTAGTGGGGTGGTGGGAGGATGGAGTGAGAGCAGATGTACGTGAAATGGGGGAGATGCGTTTAAGAGCAGAGTTGATAGTGGAGGAAGGGAAGCCCCTTTCTTTAAAAAATGAAGACATCTCCCTTGTCCTAGAATGAAAAGCCTCATCCTGAGAGCAGATGCGGCGGAGATGGAGGAATTGCGAGAAGGGGATGGTGTTTTTGCAAGAGACAGGGTGAGAAGAGGAATAGTCCAGATAGCTGTGAGAGTCAGTAGGCTTATAGTAGACATCAGTGGATAAGCTGTCTCCAGAGACAGAGACAGAAAGATCTAGAAAGGGGAGGGAGGTGTCGGAAATGGACCAGGTAAACTTGAGGGCAGGGTGAAAGTTGGAGGCAAAGTTAATAAAGTCAACGAGTTCTGCATGCGTGCAGGAAGCAGCGCCTATGCAGTCGTTGATGTAGCGAAGGAAAAGTGGGGGACAGATACCAGAATAGGCACGGAACATAGATTGTTCCACAAACCCAACAAAAACGCAGGCATAGCTAGGACCCATACGGGTGCCCATAGCTACACCTTTAGTTTGGAGGAAATGGGAGGAGCAAAAGGAGAAATTATTAAGAGTAAGGACTAATTCCGCTAGACGGAGCAGAGTGGTGGTAGAGGGGAACTGATTAGGTCTGGAATCCAAAAAGAAGCGTAGAGCTTTGAGACCTTCCTGATGGGGGATGGAAGTATATAAGGACTGGACATCCATGGTGAAAATAAAGCGGTGGGGGCCAGGGAACTTAAAATCATCGAAAAGTTTAAGAGCGTGAGAAGTGTCATGAACATAGGTTGGAAGGGATTGAACAAGGGGTGATAAAACAGTGTCGAGGTATGCAGAAACGAGTTCGGTGGGGCAGAAGCAAGCTGAGACAATAGGTCAGCCAGGACAGGCAGGTTTGTGGATCTTGGGTAGGAGGTAGAAACGGGAAGTGCGGGGTGTGGGAACTATAAGGTTGGTAGCAGTGGATGGGAGATCCCCTGAGCGGATAAAGTCGGTGATGGTGTGGGAGACAATGGCCTGGTGCTCCTTAGTGGGGTCACGATCGAGGGGTAAATAAGAGGAGGTATCCGCGAGTTGTCGCTGCGCCTCGGCAAGGTAGAGGTCAGTACGCCAGACTACAACAGCACCCCCCTTATCAGCGGGTTTAATAATAAGGTTAGGATTAGTGCGGAGGGAGTGGAGAGCAGAGCGTTCCGAAGGAGTGAGGTTGGAATGGGGACAAGGTGCGGTGAAGTCGAGACGGTTGATGTCCCGTCGGCAGTTGGCAATAAAGAGATCCAGAGCAGGCAAAAGACCAGAGCGGGGTGTCCATGAAGAAGAGGAGGGTTGAAGACGGGAGAAGGGGTCATCGGTGGGGGTGGAAGAGTCCTTGCCGAAGAAGTAGGCTCGGAGACGGAGACGGCGGAAGAAAAGTTCCGCATCATGGCGAACACGGAACTCGCTGAGGTGTGGGCGAAGGGGGACAAAGGTGAGGCCCTTACTGAGAACAGAGCGTTCTGCCTCCGACAGTTGAAGGTTGGAGGGGATGGTAAAGACCCGGCACGGATGAGAGCTGAGATCAGAGGGGGGAGGGGGGAGGCTGGTGGTGTCAGTGGAGAGGGGAGGGTTGGGGTGAGAGGAAGATGGAGCCTCTGAGGGCCCAGGAGTTGACGGTGGGATCTGAGGAAGACGGGGCTGCGGAGTGGTGGTGGGGGAAGGGGAGACAGGAGTCACAACAGCAGCACATAAAGACCCGGCCTGGTGTTCAAGGCTGGAGTCGCAGTTGGTGGTTGCGCAATCACTTCGAATGTGTCCGTGGTCGTTGCTGGAGGAACGAAAGGAAAAAAGGAAAAGGGCCCAAATCAGGTTTATCATCACTCACATATGTCATGATTTTTTTTTGCAGCAGTCGTACAGTCTGTACATAAAATTACCACAGTACTGAGCAAAGGCATACACACACACATACACATATATACATATATAGATCGATATATATGTGCCTTAGACTTTTGCATAGTACTGTAGTACTGTATTAGGATGAGTGGAGCTCTAAAAGCCATTTATGAAGCTCCAAACTATCAAATACGTACAAAGCAGTCACTTGTTTGGAACCCCAACATTGACCATTCAAAATATCCACTCTTCATTGCTGAAGTGTCATACCTCAGTGTTATTTGCAAAGTACATACTCAAGGTACTTTCAAAACCGAAACTCTTCATCTGTATCTCCTAGAATGACTGGACAATAGCCATATGGATAAGAAACCAAGTGCGAGCTTCCCTCCAAGTCAGTCCGCAGCACCCAGACTTGGACATATATTGGCAATCCAATCACCATCATGAGGAAAAATGTCCTGCAATTTACTCTATAACTATACTGTGAGAATATCTTCCCTACAAAGTCAGCAGTGGTTCATGGCAGTGGCAAATTAGGAATTATCATTAAAAAGATGGCATTGCAGCAAACCCGTATTCCTGCATAAACATACACCCTTTTTAGTCTGAATTTGATAAGCTTAAGTTTGCTTGTATTGAAAACTATTTGCTAGAGTTTTGTCCACCTGCCAAAACTATTAATATTTCTACTCCTCAGCTTTTTTTTCTCCAATCCTGCCAAAGGGTCTCAGCCCAAAACATTAACTGTACTCTTTTCCATAGATACTGCCTGGCCTGCTGAGTTCCTCAAGCATTTTGTGTGTGTTGTTTGGATTTCCAGTATCTGCAGATTTTCTCTTGTTTATTAATACAGGCATCCATTAATCTCATGAGACCATGGATTTGCGCCTTGGAAGGTTTCCAGGGCACCGGCCTGGGCAAGGTTGTATGGAAGACCAGCAGTTGCCCATGCTGCAAGTCTCCCCTCTCCACACCACCGATGTTATCCAAGGGAAGGGCATTAGGACTCATACAGCCTGGCACCAGTGACATCGCAGAGCAATGTGTGGTTAAGTGCCTCAGCCAAGGCTGGAACTAGCGACCTTCAAATCACTAGACGAACACCTTAACCACTTGGCCATATTTCTTTGTATTTTAGTGCTTCCATCTGCACTGCTTACACTACTGATTATTCTTAATGACACCATTAAACTTTTAAATGAGATTTTCAATTCTATCTGCATCATCACTTTTAAATACAATGAAAAGTTGTGGTCTTAATACAAGACTTTGTGAGACGTTAGTCATGCACTGGCAACATGACCTTTATTTGTGTTCTCTGGCTTCTACTATTCAGCCAGTCTCATAATCAAAGTAACAATTCTCCTTCAACTTCATGAGTTTAGACTTTAACTAAGATGGGCTTTTATCAACTACCTCCTGTATGTAAGTATTTACTTGTCCATTACTTCAGCCACCTCTTCAAAGATACTGTGATGCTTGTTGGACATGATTTATCTGAGTCTGATGCTGAATATTTTCAAGGTGTTCTACAATTTATCTTTAAGTACAGCATGAAAGAAATTAAGCCTTTCTTGAATAAAATGTAATCAGTGCCATGGCATCATCAGAACTATTTTTGGGATTTTGCACAAACTGGTTATTACATTTGTTGACATGGCAACAAATTTTATATTTCCAAAGGAATTTGTAGATCGATCATGTGTCATCATGATGGGATCTGAGCAAATAAAAGGTACAAAAGAAATTTCTTTGATACGGTACCTTTGAAACAGAAAATTATTAAGTACATTTAATTGATTTCAGGACACATTATGGTTTCCTGTGTCATAAACTTGAGCGAGTTTGCAAACATTCAGAGATAATTATTCTGGTATATTCAAAGAGAGGCAGTAGAATAAGGATTCTCACTCAGAATGTCAATGTAATCTTGCTACAGCTACTGCCTTACCAGTACTTTTCTGAAATTGGAGGTTTCCAGCATTCAAGGTTTAATTTTTCTTTTGTTTATGAAAGAATAATCTCTCATACCTTTTTATGACTCTTCAGCACAGAGGGGGTGACAAAGGCCTTGTCACACAGATCGCATTTGTATTTCTTGTGCCCATCATGCACCACTTGAATGTGGACATTTAGTGTATCCTTCCTCTTGAATGTTGCATCACAGTGATCACATTTGAAGGTGCGTTCACCTGGACCAAAACAAAAAGGATAATTTATGACTTTCTAATTTCTAAATTAGCAAATGAACTAATGACAAATGAAAACTAAGCGAAATCAGGGAAAACTAAATAAATAATGAAATCGCAAATAAACCAGAAAAAAATGTTCAAAAGTGAAGAAGAGACAAGGATTACTTCTGAAACCATATAATGATTATCAATTTTATACAAAGAGAATCAGCACAAATAGCAAATGAGATGGCTAACCAGTTAGTCTATTTCTCGTAAAGTTGCCTGAATTAGGAATGTAGCTCTCTCCTTTAAGCCACAGAGCATACAGGCTCTTAGATTAACAGATGACTATGGTTTAAAATCACAACTACAAATCAGAGGAATAGAACTTTGCTGTCACTGTATACACTACACATGCCAACACGGTAACATCTGAACACTAAATTCTGCTTCTGAAATTCAGCTCAATAAATGGAATTAAATTTCAGCTGTAGTTTAGCGCATCTATGTTACTACAATGAATGTTGAGTGCATTTAACAGTGGATGAGTTGTTATTGTTATCTCTCCAACAAAACAGACTTTCCATTCCAAGTAACAGAATGATTCTGTTTGAATGTCAGAATTAATTTTTGGAACCATTTGTGGGCTCCACTTTAAAAGTTTATAGAGGGAGAAGCCCATTTGACTTAATTAATACATCTTATATCATTGTCTGTTTGAGCCTCCTCACTTCCTTCCTCATCTAATGCTATCAGAATAACAATTTATTCCCTTTTCCTCATATGGTTACCAGGCTTCCCTTTAAAGGCAGCCATACAATTTGCTTTAACCAACAGTGTGGTCAAATGGTTGTATGCAAACCACATCTTGGGGTAAAGAATATTTATTTTCCTAATTGCTTCAGTGATCACATGGTGACTCTTTGCATTGATTATCTTTCCTTCTGCTCTCGGGTCTTGTGGAAATCTTTCCTTTTTTTTCTAAAAAAAAATTCTTCGTAGAAAAGAAGCAGCCTGCTCATTATAGTTTCCCCAATAGTAGCTTTCAGTGTATTACTCTTGTAAATACATGATGTACTTTCCACTACATTGTTCTGGATATTATGACTGTAAACAGTACTCCAAGCAGGTTTATCATATTTAGTACAACTTTGCTGCCTTTCAATTTTACAAATTATACTTATGGTATTTTGTTTATTTTTAATGGCCTTTTCCCACCAAGTCTTGCACATCAATTATCCAATACAATTTTTGGTATTACATAAATTTGCATGGGATTTCAATCATTGGATGTCAGGAGTAATATCTATTGCAACTGGTTTTGCTCCAAGGAACTTACTTAACTTACTGCCTGTCACACTACTGGCATTTAGGGCAGCAGTGAAGGTCCTTCATCTCTGTCTATACCATCTCACACAGAAAAAGAAGGATTCTTCATGGCTGTTTCTGTAAAAATTATTTTTGACCAGTCAGGGCTGTGAGCCCTGAGCTGAACCCCCAAACCTGGAGGACCAGTGGACTACTCTTAGTCTGGCTTCTAGCCTTTGACCAGTTTGGCATGGGTGACTGTACCAACAGCCAAAGCACAAGTTTGCTCCAAGGAAACTGGTACCATAATCCAGACATTGGCCTGGCTTCAAAGATCCTCAACGTTAATACCAAAAGAGCTTGCATCAAGAAATGATTGAAAATGTCTTTGGGATTTTAGAGCATTGTAGTTAGAAGCACTGATACAAAAATTGAATGAACTTGCCGACTATTAATCTTTACAAGTATTAAAAAAGTATAAAAAACATGAAAAGATACTGTGAAAGGAAATGCTCACTGTTGTGAATGAGTAGATGCCTCTGCAGGGAGAAGGGAGTTCGAAACAAAGTCTTACATTCCTCACATTGGAATGGTCTCTCTTCTGAGTGTGTCTGTCAATGAAAGAGTTTGCATAAGCAGCACAGAACTGTGGTACCTACTAATCCAGCGAAGTTAATTATTTATTTTACATAAATCAAATAATGTAAGTTCACTACATTAACGAAAAAAAATTATATCTAGCCAAATAATTCAGCAAAGCCAATGAAGATTGAATTTCACAGCTTCCTTACATGTAGGAACACATCATTCACATACCTGTACATCTCACTTCTAATGCTACAAAACAAGTTTAATCACCCAACATGGAAAGATGAAAACTCAGACCAGGTGAAAAAGCCAAAGATAAAGAAGTTAAAAGGAGAGAACAAAATAAGAATTAATTACTTTTCTTCAGTTCCTAGGTGATCAACTGGGGTATAAAGGTCACAAATGTAAAAAAGCAACAAAGATTGTCAACTAGGATGAAAATCAGATGAAGTAAGGTAATAGCCTTCTACTCTTGCCCATCCCCCAAAGGCAGGAATCACTGATGGACCAGGAGCTTCAAAATCAATATGGTATATAGAGCGGCATGCAGAAGTTTGGGCACCACTGGTCAAAACTTCTGTTACTGTGAATAGCTAAGCGAATAAAAGATGACCTGATTTCCAAGAGGCATAAAGTTAAAGATGACACATTTCTTTAATATTTTAAACAAGATTACTTTTTTATTTCTATCTTTTACAGTTTCAAAATAACAAAAAAAGGAAAAGGGCTCGAAGCAAAAGTTTGGGCACCCTGCATGATCAGTACTTAGTAACACCCCTTTGGCAAGTATCACAACTTGTAAGCGCTTTCTGTAGCCAGCTAACAGTCTTTCAGTTCTTGTTTGGGGGATTTTTGCCCATTCTTCCTTGCAAAAGGCTTCTAATTCTGTGAGATTCTTGGGCCATCTTGCATGCGCTGCTCTTTTGAGGTCTATCCACAGATTTTCGATGACGTTTAGGTCAGGGGACTGTGAAGGCCATGGCAAAACCTTCAGCTTGCGCCTCTTGAGGTAATCCATTGTGGATTTTGAGGTGTGTTTAGGATCATTATCCTGTTGTAGAAGCCATCCTATTTTCATCTTCAGCTTTTTTACAGACGGTGTGATGTTCACTTCCAGAATTCGCTGGTATTTAATTGAATTCATTCTTCCCTCTACCAGTGAAATGTTCCCCATGCCACTGGCTGCAACACGAGCCCAAAGCATGATCGATCCACCCCGGTACTGAACAGTTGGAGAGGTGTTCTTTTCATGAAATTCTGCACCCTTTTTTCTCCAAACATACCTTCACACATTGCAGCCAAAAAGTTCTATTTTAACTTTATCAGTCTACAGGACTTGTTTCCAAAATGCATCAGGCTTGTTTAGAGGTTCCTTTGCAAACTTCTGATGCTGAATTTTGTGGTGAGGACGAAGGAAAGGTTTTTTTTTTCTGTTGACTCTTCCATGAAGGTCATATTTGTGCAGGTGTCGTTGCACAGTAGAACAGTGCACCACCACTCCAGAGTCTGCTAAATCTTCCTGAAGGTCTTTTGCAGTCAAAGGGTGGTTTTGATTTGCCTTTCTAGCAATCCTACGAGCAGTTCTCTCGGAAAGTTTTCTTGGTCTTCCAGATGTCAACTTGACCTCCACCGTTCCTGTTAACTGCCATTTCTTAATTACATTACAAACTGAGGAAACGGCTACCTGAAAACACTTTGCTATCTTCTTATAGCCTTCTCCTGCTTTGTGGGCATCATTTATTTTAATTTTCAGAGTGCTAGACAGCTGCTTAGAGGAGCCCATGGTTGCTGATTGTTGGGACAAGGTTTAAGGAGTCAGGATATTTATAAAGCTTTGAAATTTGCATCACCTGGCCTTTCCTAATGATGACTGTGAACAAGCCATAGCCCTAACAAGCTAATTAAGGTCTGAGACCTTAGTAAAAGTTATCTGAGAGCTCAAATTGCTTGGGGTGCTCAAACTTTTGCATGGTGCTCCTTTCCTGTTCTCACTCTAAAATTGTACAAAACAAAAATAATACACTAATCTTGCTTAAAATATTGAAAAGAATGTTTCACCTTTAACTTTATGTCTCCTTTTGGAGATCAGTTCATCTCCTATTCACTTAACTATTCACAGTAAGAGAAATTTTGTCCAGGGGTGCCCAAACTTTTGCATGCCACTGTATCTCTAATTGTGTTCCAATTATAATGAGAGGTCATTGACCTGCAACTTTAACTTGTTTCTCTTTGTAAGTAACCACATAATTTTCTGGGTATTTCCATGGTTTTCTGTTCTATTTTTGTAAGCATAGGTATCGTTTTTAGTTCAAGTTCAAGTTTAATTGTCATTCAATCATACATACAGTAATAATGTATACAGCCAAATGAAATAGCGTTACTTTGGAGCCAAGGTGTAAAACACAGTACCAACAGTCATACACAGCACAAGACACATATAGCACAGTAAAGATAAAGATAAGATAAAGGTACAGTCACATAGAAGAAGTCCAAGTCCCCGAGTCCATGAATGTTGCCACAGTCTATAGTGGAACAAAATACATCTAGTAGAGTGGATAGGGGAGAACCAGTGGATGTGGTGTATTTGGATTTTCAAAAGGCTTTTGACAAGGTCCCACACAGGAGATTAGTGTGCAAACTTAAAGCACACGGTTTTGGGGGTAAGGTATTGATGTGGATAGAGAATTGGTTGGCAGACAGGAAGCAAAGAGTGGGAATAAACGGGACCTTTTCAGAATGGCAGGCAGTGACTAGTGGGGTACCGCAAGGCTCAGTGCTGGGACCCCAGTTGTTCACAATATATATTAATGACTTGGATGAGGGAATTAAATGCAGCATCTCCAAGTTTGCGGATGACACGAAGCTGGGTGGCAGTGTTAGCTGTGCGGAGGATGCTAAGAGGATGCAGGGTGACTTGGATAGGTTGGGTGAGTGGTCAAATTCATGGCAGATGCAATTTAATGTGGATAAATGTGAAGTTATCCACTTTGGTGGCAAAAATAGGAAAATAGATTATTATCTGAATGGTGGCCAATTAGGAAAAGGGGAGGTGCAACGAGACCTGGGTGTCATTATACACCAGTCATTGAAAGTGGGCATGCAGGTACAGCAGGCGGTGAAAAAGGCGAACGGTATGCTGGCATTTATAGCGAGAGGATTCGAGTGCAGGAGCAGGGAGGTACTACTGCAGTTGTACAAGGCCTTGGTGAGACCACACCTGGAGTATTGTGTGCAGTTTTGGTCCCCTAATCTGAGGAAAGACATCTTTGCCATAGAGGGAGTACAAAGAAGGTTCACCAGATTGATTCCTGGGATGGCAGGACTTTGATATGAAGAAAGACTGGATGAACTGGGCTTGTACTCGTTGGAATTTAGAAGATTGAGGGGGGATCTGATTGAAACGTATAAAATCCTAAAGGGATTGGACAGGCTAGATGCAGGAAGATTGTTCCCGATGTTGGGGAAGTCCAGAACGAGGGGTCACAGTTTGAGGACAAAGGGGAAGCCTTTTAGGACTGAGATTAGGAAAAACTTCTTCACACAGAGAGTGGTGAATCTGTGGAATTCTCTGCCACAGGAAACAGTTGAGGCCAGTTCATTGGCTATATTTAAGAGGGAGTTAGATATGGCCCTTGTGTAAGGGGATCAGGGGGTATGGAGGGAAGGCTGGTACAGGGTTCTGAGTTGGATGATCAGCCATGATCATACTGAATGGCGGTGCCAGCTCGAAGGGCCGAATGGCCTACTCCTGCACCTATTTTCTATGTTTCTATGTTTCTATGTCTCTAATACATCTGACTTCTGCCAAGTGAACACTGGAGGTAGCACTGACTCCAACATGCAGGAGGCTAAACCACCTCCAGCTTTCCGTTAGAGCGCACTGACTCTGATGCACTTCTCTAGGCAGATGCAAAGAGGCGACACCATGGCTTGAGGCTTAGTCCTTGCCATGACCTAGACCACACAGCTTCTGTTCACAGGAACAGGAAATTTCCTATGGTGAATTTCTTAGCAGAGGAATTTTCAAAGGTTTCAAAGGTACATTTAATGTCAGAGAAATGTATAGAATATACATCCTGAAATGCTTTTTCTTCACAACCATCCACGAAAACAGAGGCGTGCCCCAAAGAATGAAAGCTGAAACCATACAGGAGCTCTTTTTAAAAATTTGCACTGCATCACTTATATCTCTAACCGTGTTCCAAATGTAATGAGAGGTCATTGACCTGCAACCTTAACTTGTTTTTCTTTGTAAGTAACCATATGATATTCTGGGTATTTCCATGGTTTTTAGTTCTATTTTTATAAGCACAAGTATCGTTTTTAGTTCAAGTTTTAGTTCAAGTCTAATTGTCATTCAATCATACATGAGTAATAATGTATACAGCCAAACGAAATAGTGTTACTCTGGGGACAAGGTGTAAAACCCAGTATCTCCCTAACAAGGGAGAAAGAGGTGGCTCTGTTTCACAGAGGAAGGGGAGACATAACAAACAACTCGTTGGTTTACGATGTTAAAAGTCCGTTACGTCACTTTTTTCAAGCTCTGTGCCCAAAGATCGCGAGTCTCTGGGCACACAGCTGTAGATATTCTCACTCACCCGATGACACACGGAGCTCCTGCCGTGACACTGACCTTCGATCCGCCCAACTCCAGAACCTGAGATCCTAGGCCTCCAGAGCCGAGCTGAACTCTTAGACCGAGCTCTTGGTGTGCCGAACAACGGCCAGTTATGAAACCTCGAGAGCGGGTCCCATTCCCACAAAGAACCGTAGTCAGCGTGTAACTCCTGGTCAGGGTCTTCAAAAGAACCCTGGAAGGGAAAAATAGAGATATTAAAGATGGAAATAGAGCTATTTCCGAAAATGCAAGCAAAGGAGTGGCGGTTTAGCGCCATCATCACTTCACTTCGCCCCTCAACGAATATGTTCCTGTTTCCATACATTTTAATTAAACCACAAGATTGATCATTTAAACTGGATTCTCAGTGTTGGTTTGCAAGCTTAGAACTAAAATTAAATGTGTTTGTAGACATTGGGATTTAATTTAAACTTTAATTGTGCTATGCTTCAATAGTACACTTTTAGCTCTTTCTATGCAGTACTGCCTATTTCCGCAAGGTTGGGATACACTTGATCCAAAGTTGAATACTGTACCTACCAATTCTATCTGATTCTTTTTCTGGTGTGCTAAGTATCTTCAGTGCACACCACTATTGCCCAGTGAAATTCCCCGCAAATTAGCCCAAACTCTGTTAAAATCAACATAATCATAGTCTGACAGCCAAGATCAGATGCGAATACAGGACCAATAAGTTTCCTAAAATAAAAACAGAAAATGCTGGACTCAGCAAGTCTGTGGAAAGAGAAAGTGGGTTATTTTGGATTGAAGATCCTTCATCAAAATAGAGAAGGATATGATAAAAAGCTTGTTAAGTGGTAGAGTGCAGTGGGGATATCTCTGATAGGGTAAAGCCATTGTTGTCAGTGGGTTTGCTGTAAACAAAGGTATTTGGTCAGCCAATGAATGGCAGCAGGTAGAGAGTAAGAATAGAGATTAAAGAATATAGACAAAGGAAGATGGAAATCCAGAGCAGGAGAACATGCCTGGGAGGTTAAAAAGAAATCAAGCTACCTGAAAATGTAGAATATAGAGTTGAATTCAGAAAGCTGCCATGTTCTTAGATGGAAGATGGAGTACTGTTCCTCAACCATACCTTGAGCCTGATTGTCAGATGGTGGCTTGGTAGGTCAGAATGGGAGTTGATGGAGAATTGAAGAGGCAGGCAATGTTAAATTCATGGTTGCTCCTGCAACCTTAATGCAGATGCTCCAATGTGCGCTTGAGAGGGGATCTCATAGAAACATTTCGAATGTTGAAAGGGTTGGACAGAGTAGATGTGGAAAGGTTGTTTCACTTGGTGGGTGAGTCCAGGGCAAGAGGCTATAGTCTTAGAATCAGAGGGTACCCAGTTAAAACAGAGATGAGGAGAATTTTTTTTAGCCAGAGGGTCGTGGATTTGTGGAATTCGTTGGACATACAGCTGCGAAGGCCCGATCATTGAGGGTGTTTAAGGAGGAGATTGACAGGTATCTAGTTAGACAGGGTATCAAGGGATATGGGGAAAAAGCCGGAAATTGGAACTAGATGGGTAAGTAGTTTAGCTCATGGGGGAGCTGCGGAGCAGACTCGATGGGCCGAATGGCCTACTTCCGCTTCTTTGTCTTGTGATCTTGTGATTGTAGAGGAGACCACATTGTGAACACCAAATGCACTAAACTAGTTTGTAAGAAGTGCAAGGGAATTGCTGTTTCACCTGAAAGACTATTTGAGATTCCTAGATGACAAGAAGGGAAGAGAAGTCAAAGAAATGATTTGTGACTGTAAGGCAGAGGTTCCCAACCTGGGGTCCACGGAACCCTCAGTTAATGGTAAAGCTTCAAGGCATAAAAATGGTTGAGACCCCTGCTGTAAGAGAAAACGTGAGAGGCCATCTAAGAAGCAAACATATTTCTTGGATCTGGAGTCATATACAAGACAGACTGGAGAAAGACATGAAATTTCGTTTCTTGAAGAAATTATAAAACTGATGAGTCTGATATTCTAGTATTTTCTGATTGTCAACACTAGTTCTGAAGAAGGGTCTTGACCTTAAACGTGAGGCCAAGACCTGTTTATTCATTTTCATTGATGTAGCCTGAGCTACTGAGTCCCTTTAGCATTTTGCGTGTATTGGTCAGATAGTATTTAATAAGCTGTTTAAATTAAGTTCCTGGCCTTCTGGTGACGCAATGGCATCAGCACCAGACTCCGGAGTGAAGGCTCCTGAGTTCGAATCCAAGTCGGGCCACCCCCCGAGCACGCTTTCCATCCGTGCCGGTTTGAGCATCGAGCTAGCCACTCGGCCTCGTTAAAAAAAAAGGGTTGAGTCAGCAACGTTCCCATCATGACCCGGTTAATCCAAAAGCAGACCAATCCTGACACCACGCGCCAGACAAGAATGGCTGACTGTCTGGTGCGACACGCTAAAAAAATATTAAGTTCCTTAATGCTACAGTAAATTTGAGCTCGCAATTCTGGACAATTGTGTCAGGCGAGTAGATTACCAAACTACTATCTTAACCACAATGCTGAATTCTCAAAATCTATTTATATTTTGCAGTTCTTTGCATTGTATAATTTGAACAATTTTGGTCTGTGGTATTGCGTTGCATTTTTTTTTACCAGAAATTACGAGTATTTAATAAAGTGAAAGCATTCATTAAGAAGGAAGAGGTTGCAATTTCTAGAAATGCTTTTTTTTCTAATACAGTCATTTTTGTAATAAGCACAAGTGGAAAATAAAATTGTTAAACATTACTCAAGCTAAAGTAAACGAAGATTTTAGTTTATGATTTTTAGTTTAGTCCAATACTATAAAGAGATATAAGTGATGTTCTGATCTTTTGTTGATTGCCACACCAGTTAATTGTTGGGTTTCATGCCAACTCTGATTCCTTCTCATCACAAAGAAGGCCTGACTTTCTCAGAAATTTGCATAGATCCGGCATGTCACCAAAAAGATTGACGAACTGCAAGAGCTGCATATTGGAGAGTATCCTAACTGGTTGCACCAGGACCTGGTATGAAAAAAACAATTCCCAAGAAAGGAAAAGACTACAGGAATTGGAAGATGCAGCTCAATCCATCACAGGCAAAGCTCTCTCCACCTCTGAGCGCATTAACAAAGAGCACTGCACAAGAAAGCAGCATCCATCATCAAAGATCTCCCCTACCCTAGTCATGCCCTCTTTTCCCTACTACCATCAAGTAAAAGATATATAAGCTTTAGGTCCCATACCACCAGGTTCAGGAACAGTTATTAACCATTAGCCTCCTGAGCCAGCATGGATATCTTCAATCACCACTCCCCTGAACTGATTCTATGATCTATAGGTTCAGTTTCAAGGAATCTTTACAACCAATGTTTTCAGAACAGTTTATTATTTGCTCAGTTTGTCTTCTTTTGCACATTGGCTGTTTGTCAGTCTTTGTTTATCCATAGTGTATCCTAAAACTTCTATTGCATTTCTTCCCCCCCAACCCCCACAAATGCTTGCAAGAAAATAATAGTAGGTAGTATACTATCATGGTAGTATATGGTAACATACAGTTTACACAGTTTGATAATAACTTTACTGTGGACTTTGGATTTTGATCTTTCTATACTCTGGGTGGCCCAATTTTTCATTCATAATCTACCTGATTACTTTCAAACCATTGAGTTACACTTCAGAACAAATTACAACCCACTATTTAATGTTTCCCATACCTATTTAATAACTGTCAAGGCTTTGTCGCATCGCATGGTTTCAGTGTATTCTTGTTTCACTTACAGTAAATGAAAATAAGAAAAAATTCCTATTTAATATCACCAGCATATGTCATGAAATTTGTTGTTTGCGGCATCAGTAGATTGCAATACTATAATAAACAATACTATAAATTACAAATAGAACTTCAATTGGAATCGTTTTTTCACCCTTGAAGTCTTGAAGCAGCCTTCCATAGGTTGTACCTGGACTTCTAGTACAGTTGTGGATAACCAATTTTGAATTTCAGAGATCATTCCCACAACAGACTACAAATCTCCTGTTTCATCCAGGGCCTTTAGTTTGGCTATGTCTGGTATGTTCTCAACGGCACACACTCATCCATATTGATCTGATGAAATTGGTGAGAACTGTGGCATATTCATTCAGATTCGAAGATGGATCCCTGAATATCGTCCAGTACACTAATTCAAATTAGTGCTGTAACCACAACTCCACCTCCTTTGACCATAACTTCTTGATCTTCACCACTGGTACTGTGATCTTCAGATCTGAAAGGAAGACAGAGCTTATTGGATTTGCTTAGTGGTTAAGGCAGAACCTGTGGAAACAAAGACAGGATTGACTTTTCAGGTCAGAGACTCTCTTTAAAGGAGTTGACCCACAGATGAAAGAGAATCGATCACAAGGAAGTGAGAAAATAAGGATAGTGGCAACACTCTGGGACAGCATAGATAGGCTGATTAACCTTCCATGTCTTGAAGGAAATGCAAGAAATATGGTAAGCTCTATTTTGATTTTTTGACAGGTCCAGAATGATATTGAAAACTTGTGAATTAACATTAACAGGTATAATACTGAAAGCTTTGACAGTCATAAGCCAGAGGACAAGATCTTACTGGCATTCCAAAAACCAACAAAGCCAATGTTTGTCACAACTGAAGTCTGTTAGTTGAAAATCTGGACCACACAGGAAGAAACCGTGTGCACATTGTGAATGACGATTGTGAAAGAAAAACTGCCCTGTAGAGTTTGGCATTGACATTTCACTTTGAGCCTTAATTAAAAAAAAACTGAAAAAAATCTTTTCATTATAATAACACTCTTTATGGGGTTAAATTTATTGTGGAATAATGTTCCTTGTGATAGTCGGTGCATCAATGTCAGAGCTCACTGAGCAACTTTTCAATAATTTGAGTGAGTTCAGTTTTTGAATTATTTGTAAACATAAGGTGTTTAAAGTACTTTAGTTTGTGTGCTTTTTATTGATATATTTTTACTCTGTGATTGTTAACAAGTCTTTGAGTTTTCTGAACCACAGAGCATATTTGGTTCTTTGGGAAAAAAAGTTCTGTCCAAATCCTCCTCTCAACATCTGTTATGATGGAGTTTTTGAATGGAAGGCCTTGTTGTTTTTGAATGGATGGGCCTCATTGCTGAAGTTAAGACAGCTTCTGCAAACAAATTTACAAGATAGAAAGCATAAAATTAAGGAGGAAATGAACCTAGAGATTAGCAGTAATAAGGTCTGCAAAATTTAGGGCTTTGTAAGGAGGGATTGGTGTGCAAAGCAGAGAGGAAATCATTGGCACAATTATAAGCACAAGAGATAGTGCAGATGTTGGAAATCCAGAGTGTCACACACAAAATGCTGCAGGAACTCAGTAGGTCAGGCTGCATCTATGGAAAGGAATAAACACTTGGTGTTTCAGGCCAAAACTCTTCATCAGGACTGGAAAGGAAGGGGAAAGGAGCCAGAAAAAGAAGATGGGGGACATCTCTAACGTTCTGAAAAGGAAAACCTCATTCTGGGAACAGATGCAACAGGGACAACGGAACTGAGAAAAGGGAATGGCATTTTTACAGAGATCAGGCTAGAAAGAAGTATGGTCAAGATTGCAGTGATATGATAGGTTTATAAAAGATATCAATAGACAGTTTGTCCCCAGAGATGAAGACTGACAAATCAAGAAAAGGGAGAGAGGTGGACCAAGTGAATTTAAGGGCAGGGTAGAAGTTGGAGGCAAAGTTGATGAAATTAGTGAGCTCAACACAGGTGCATGAAGCAGCACCAATGCAGTCATCGATGTAGCACATTCTAGCTCATCATAAACAAAAAAAAATCTGCAGATGCTGGAAATCCAAAGCAACACACATACAAAATGCTGGAGGAACTCAGCAGATCAGGCAGCATCCATGGAAATGAATAAGCAGTCAATGTTTTAAGCTGGGACGCTTCTTCAGGACATTCTAGCTAATACTTCTTCCCCTCCCCACCTTCTTATTCTGGATCCTTCCTCCTTCCTTTCTAGTCCTGATGAAGGGTCCCATCGCGAAATGTTGATCAATTATTCAACTATTCCTTTCCATAGATGCTGCCTGACCTGCTGAGTTCCTTCAGTGTTTTAATGAATTCATTAGATACAGTTGTAGTGAATGGAAAAAAATGCAAGCAAAATTGGGTGCTGATTCATTGCAGCATAGTCTGTGTTATCATCAATGCAGGAATACAATGAGGCAGGCCAAATGTAAACAGGGAGAAGTACTTCAATGCTTCCAAACAGGGGCTTTTCACTGTATTTTCATGTCAAGTTTGGGCTGAACCAATTATAGCTGCTAGACAAACATGGCACTGATTGTTGCTGTATAAGTGTCCCAGTGCCCTTTGTCCTCACATCCATAGATGTAGAAACAGCAGTTACAGTTTGTTCTGGCTCTGTCTGCCAGAGAAAGCAGGATCTCCCAGTGGCCACACATTTTAATTCCATGTCCCATTCCCATTCTGATATGTCTATCCACGGCCTCCTCTACTGTAAAGATGAAGCCACACTCAGGTTGGAGGAACAACACCTTATATTCCGTCTGGGTAGCCTCCAACCTGATGGCATGAATATTGACTTCTCAAACTTCCGCTAGTGCCCCACCTCCCCCTCGTACCCCATCCGTTATTTATTTATATACACACATTCTTTCTCACTCTCCTTTTTCTCCCTCTGCCCCTCTCACTATACCCCTTGCCCATCCTCTGGGTTCCCCCCCCTTTTCTTTCTCCCTAGGCCTCCTGTCCCATGATCCTCTCATATCTCTTTTGCCAATCAACTGTCCAGCTCTTGGCTCCATCCCTCCCTCTCCTGTCTTCTCCTATCATTTTGGATCTCCCCCTCCCCCTCCCACTTTCAAATCTCTTACTAGTTCTTCTTTCAGTTAGTCCTGACGAAGGGTCTCGGCCTGAAACGTCGACTGTACTTCTTCCTAGAGATGCTGCCTGGCCTGCTGCATTCACCAGCAACTTTGCTGTGTGTTGCTTGAATTTCCAGCATCTGCAGATTTCCTCGTGTTTGCGGATTCAAACAGGCATTCAGTTATAGCAGTTTTAAATGATCTATCTTACAACTTAGTTTAGAAAACATAGAACAATACAGGATAGTGGCAGACCCTTCCACCCACAATGTTGTGCTGAACTAATTTAACCAGTAATTACTGGTAATAACTAAACTAATTCCTTTGTTTATGTAGGGTCTATACCACCTCCCACCATTCTCTTTGCACTCATGTGCCTGTCTAAGAGACTTTTAAACACCTCTTGTCATATATTCTCTGATGACCACTCCAAGCATGCATCACTCTTTGTGTCAAAATCCTTGCACATCTCCTTTGGACTTAGCCTCTCTCACCTCAAATGCATATTGTTTACTATTAGCCATTTCAACCCTGGGAAAAAGATACCCATTGTCTACTCATCTTTGCCTCACATTTTTTATAAACTTCTGTCAGATCTCCCCTCAGCTTCTGTCACTCCAGAGAAAACCACCCCAGTTTGCCTAACCCCTCCGTATAGCGCATGCCCTCTAATCCAGGCAGTCTTCGGGAGCTTGTTCCATATACTGATTAACATCTGGGTGAAAACGTTACCCCTCAGGTTCCTATTAAATTTCTTGTTTCTTACTTAAACCTATACCCTCTAATTCTTCATTCACCAACCCTGTAAGGAAACCTGTACACATTGACCCTATCTAGATGACTATCAGTGTTGTTCTGAGTGGAGGAGTGGCTGAGCCTATAGAAAACTAAAGCCATAGTGAGAAAAGTCAGAGAAATTCTGGTGCCTTCTATAGTCTCAGAACAAGCAGAGAGCAGACTGTCTTACATTGTGATGAAGTGTTTTGAGAGGTTAGTGATGAAACACACCAACTCCTGCCTGAAAAATGACTTGGATCTGCTCCATTTTGTCTACCTGCACAATGGGTCCACAGCAGATCCCATTTCACTGGCTCTTCACTCAACCCTGGAACATCTGGACAGCAAATGTGCATACATCAGGGTGCTCTTTATCAACTTTCGTTAGGCATTGAAATACTATCATCCCCTCAAACTAGTCAAGATCTTGGTCTCAATAGCTCCTTCTGCAATTGGATCCTTAATTTCCTTACTTGCACACCCTGGCCAGTTCAGATTGGCAACAACATCTCCTGCACAATCTCCGTAAGCACAGGTGCACCACAAGGCTGTGTGCTTAGCCCCTGCTCTGCTTGCTTTACACTTGTAACTGTGTGATTAAGCAATTCTTAACATCGACTTCTCTAACTTCTGCTAAGGCCCCACCTCCCCCTCGTACCCCATCTGTTACTCATTTTTATGCACACATTCTTTCTCTCACTCTCCTTTTTCTCCCTCTGTCCCTCTGAATATACCTCTTGCCCATCCTCTAGGTCACCCCCCCCCTGTCTTTCTTCCCGGACCTTCTGTCCCATGATCCTCTCGTATCCCCTTTTGCCTATCACCTGTCCAGCTCTCGGCTCTATCCCTCCCCCTCCTGTCTTCTCCTATCATTTTGCATCTCCCCCTCCCCCTCCAGCTTTCAAATCCCTTACTCACTCTTCCTTCAGTTAGTCCTGACGAAGGGTCTCGGCCTGAAACGTCGACTGCACCTCTTCCTACAGATGCTGCCTGGCCTGCTGCGTTCACCAGCAACTTTGATGTATGTTGCTTGAATTTCCAGCATCTGCAGAATTCCTGTTGTTGTCCTTTTCCTTTTTTGTTATTTTGAAACTGTAAAAGATGGAAATAAAAAAGTAATCTTGCTTAAAATGTTAAAGAAATGTGTCATCTTTAACTTTATGCCTTTTGGAAATCAGGTCATCTTTTACTCGCTTAGCTATTCATAGTAACAGAAATTTTGACCGGGGGGCCCAAACTTTTGCATGCCGCTGTATAAGTGATGCAGTGCAAATTTTAAAAAAGAGCTCCTGTATGCCTTCTGCTTTTTTCAGTGGGCTGAAATCAGCCAACAAAAAGGGTGAGATGCTAGCGGAACAGCCATTGTTGAATTGGGCCAGTGTTAAAGAGCTTGGGCTTTGGCTCAACATTCTTAGGCAAGGACAGGTTAGGGCAAACACAGGCCCCTCCTTCACCATTCCCTATTCCCATTTCCCTCCCTAACCTTATCTCCTTACTTGTCCATCACTTCTCTCTGGTGCTCCTTCCCCTTCCCTTTCTTCCATGGCCTTCTATCCTCTCCTATCAGATTCCTCCTTCTCCAGCCCTTTATCCCTCTCCCCAGTGGACCCCAGCTCTTTACTTCATCCCTTTCTCGCCACCCACCCCCGGTTTCACCTACAACCTACTACCTTCTATATCCTTCTCCCCTCCTCCACCTTCTTACTTTGACTTCTCATCTTTTTTCTCCAGTCCTGATGAAGGGTCTCGGCCCAAAACGTCAACTGTTCACTCTTTTCCATAGCTGCAGCCTGGCCTGCAGAGTTCCTCTAGCATTTTGTCTGTGTTGCTTGACTTCACCTGTCACCTTTTAGCTGTTGTTCTTCCCCTCTATCAATTTATTTATAAGATCATAACACCATCCTTGCTATTACATTCTAGTCCCCTTGAAATGAACGCTAACATTGCATTTGCCTTCCTCATCATAGACTCAACCTGCAAGTTAACCTTTTCAGATTCTTTCTACCTTAATGGCATCTTTCCTGTAACAGGGAAACTAAAACTGAAAACAATATTCCAATGTAACCTCATCAATATCTTCTATAACTAAAAAAATAAGCTCACAACTTTGATACTCAGTACGCTGACTGATGGAGGCCAGCATGCCAAAAGCCTTTTTCACGATTCTGTTTACTGACAATACCACATCCAGACGTACAGTATTTATATTTCTGGGTCCCCTTCTCGTGGTTTAAAACATTGTGGAATTTTCTCTAGGGTGTGTCTCACTCTGGTCCCAATGACTGTTGCAAACCTAATTCTGTCCTTAAGTGATGTTTCCACCAAGGTTAACCACATTGGTGCTTGAATAACGTGTGGCAAAACACTAATTGCTGAAATATACCTTCAAAGAGCACCTTCAGAATAACTCACAAAGCAGAAATATTTTGAAAGTCTCATTGAAATAGGAAATAGAGAACAGATTCTACTTCTCTGGAACAAAAGTAAAATTCATTTTCATATGCCTATCAGAAGAAAATAAGAACTGAAGAGGGTGATGAATGACTTTAACCTTTCTTGTTGTAATCTTTCCAAATGTTAATGGCTAATAATGAGAAGGTAGGTATTAACTGAACAGAAGCCTGGACTGCCTAATGATCACTGCTGGTGTGGAGCTGAACAACAAAATCAATGGAAAGGCAAAATGAAAACACACCGGAACAAGTATATATAAAATAAGTGTGTGTGAACAATGATTAAATCAATGAGTGTTAAAGGCCATTTTAAAGAACTCATTTTTGGGATCAAGGCTGTGTTTGCTGCCCACCCTTAACTAAGCTGGAGGAGGTGGGATGAGGACCATCTCAAAACCCCTTCTGGTAAAGGTGAACCCGCAGTGTTGTTGAGCAGGAAGATCCAGGATAGAGTGTCAATGATAAAGAATAACTAGCAACACATTTCCAAATCAGGCTGGTGTGAGACCTGGAGGGGAGCCTGCAGGTGGGGGTGATCCCATGTGCCTCCTGCCTTTGCCCTTCCTGGTGGTGGAGGTGGGACTGCGGGAGTACTATGATGAGTAACTATGGTGCACTTTGTTAGTGGTACACACTGTAGACACTGTGCGCTGCTGGTGGAAGGACTGAATATTGAGGTTGTAGGGGTTCCCATTCAAGGGGACTACTTTGTCCTGGTGGTTTGAGCTTCTTGAGTCTTGCTAAAACTAAACTCACCCAAGCATCGTGCTCCTGACATGTTTTGTGGATGGTGATATCTTTGGAACATCAGGAGATATGTCAATCATGATGAATACTCAGCGTCTGACCTGCTGTTGTAGCTACAGTATTATTGTTGCGTGCTTGATGGGGCAGCAGGCTGAGGGTAGCAGACACCAACAGAATCAACAAACTCATTCGTAAGGCCAGTGATGTTGTGGGGATGGAACTGGACTCTCTGACGGCGGTGTCTGAAAAGAGGATGCTGTCTAAGTTGCATGCCATCTTGGACAATGTCTCCCATCCACTACATAATGTACTGGGTGGGCACAGGAGTACATTCAGCCAGAGACTCATTCCACCGAGATGCAGCACAGAGCGTCATAGGAAGTCATTCCTGCCTGTGGCCATCAAACTTTACAACTCCTCCCTTGGAGGGTCAGATATCCTGAGCCAATAGGCTGGTCCTGGACATTTCCTGGCATAATTTACATATTACTATTTAATTATTTATGGTTTTATTACTATTTAATTATTTATGGTGCAACTGTAACGAAAGCCAATTTCCCCCAGGATCAATGAAGTATGACTATGACTATGACTATGATTTGAGTTTCTGCTCAATGGGAACCCCGTCCCCAGGATAATAATGTGGGAAATTGGCAATGGTAATACCAACGAAAGGTGGTTCAACTTTCTCTCATTGGAGATCAGAATCAGGTTTATTATCATTAACATGGAGTCACAGAGTACTACAGAGTACTGCAGCACAGAATCAGGCCCTTCAGCCCATCTAGTCCATGCCAAACTAATATTCTGCCTAATCCCATCTACCTCCACCCATCTTGTATTCTGCTCTTCCCAATTTACCCACCCTCCCACCTCCCCTCCTATCCTCCTCCCTCCTCCCTGTTATGTTTTGTAACTTTAAAACATTAAACTAAGACAAAGGAAGAGACAGCGATGCAAAACGAGGGTTCTAACTTTGAGTTTACTTTGAAGTGAGGTGTGCATGTATCATGTGATAGCATGAGACGTATACAATTCATGTTTATACATATAACCCGTAATGAATTATTTAAATGAACAAGAAAGCTTAATGAAAGGTGTGTGTGTGTGTGTGTGTGTGTATGTATATATAGTTAGATATACATTCATTAAGCATTCTTGTTCATTTAAATAATTAATTATGGATGATTATATATACATATATGCAACATTTTTGAGAGTTCCCCTCTGCACCTTGTGGCTCATCAGGTGGCAACCTTGCCGTTGCTTTAGCATTTGTCTGTTTTTATGAAGCTGACTTGCTAGCTCGATGTTTAATGGATGGAAAGCGTGCAAGGAGCCGGCCAGATTCGATCCCTGGACCACTCGCCTCGAAGTCCGGTGTGAATGGCACTACACTCCTGGCCGACTTATATATAACATCACTCAAATATTATTGAAATATTAAATATATAATCCTCCTCCCTGCTTAGCTATAAACTCCGTCAATACAGAATGCATCAGCTATTTACACAGTGTACTATATAATACAACTACTATATAGACATCCACAGCATTGTCAAGTTTAAATTGTCCCATAAAGGCTTGAAGATTTAATTGCTGTGGAGGATTTCTTTCCCTTGTGGGACATTGTCTTTCCTGATGGGGTGGCTGGGTGGTGGGGTGGGGGGGTCACTCTGCATGTCAGATGAGACTTGTGGTTGTGAAACAATCTCAGGTTCTGGGCCTCCTCTGTAGTGCTTGTAGGAGTGACTCTGAGACTGCAGGAAGTGTTCCTGACAGCAGTAGAATGCTTAATTAAACAATATATATATAAAGATTCAAAATTTCATTTTACTGACAAAGTATACATGTACAATACAACTCTGAGATAGAGAGCAACCATGGGGGTTGTTGAAAGGAAAGACATCAATCCCACCACAACCCACCCGCACGAGAAAGATGAAGAAACAGAACTCACAAACCCCAAACCTCACAAGCCCTCCCTCACACAAAAAACTGACAGATTGTCCATACCGAAAAGGGCAGCTGAAACATCAAACCCCAAACTCCCCAACCCCTCTTTCTCAAAGAAACTAACAGAGCACCCATTCAGAAAACAGCAGCTAGAATATTGAAAAACCCAAAAGCCCAACCCCCCCATAAAAAAAGCTACAATAACATCAAACCCCCAAATCCTGCCCTCGTAAAAAAAACTACAATAACATCAAACCCCCAAACCCCTCCCTCGCAAAAAAAACAATGACATCAAACCCCCAAACTCCTCCCTCGTAAAAAAAAGCAATAACATAAAACCCCCAAACCCTTCCCTCGCAAAAAAACAGCAACAATAACATTAAACCCCCAAACCCCTCCCTCGCAAAAAAACAGCAACAATAACATTAAACCCCCAAACCCCTCCCTCGCAAAAAAGAGCAACAATAACATTAAACCCCCAAACCCCTCCCTCGCAAAAAAACAGCAACAATAACATCAGACCCCCACCCGTCTCTCTCACACACTAAGATTAACAGATTGCCACACAGAAAAACACCTACAAGAACAGCAGACCCAAATTCCCAACTCCTCCCTCGCACTCAAAGTAACATATCGCCCACCCGCCAATCAGAAACAGGAAAGAAAACAAAGAAAACTGCAGGAGACAAATATAAACAACAGTCCATTAATCACATAAATATCAGAATTTTGAAAACATCCTCCGTAAGCATTGAGGAGAATAGCCACAAAAACCCAGTCCTTCTGTGAGGAGCGACTGCCACTTGGACCGGGTGCTGTGCTAATCTAGCTACCAACCGCCATTGACCTCATGGCCTCCATGGAGAGCAACCACAGACCTCCTACACATTCGTCTCAACGCTACGATGACGCTACGACATTTCAAGATGGCGTTGACCATGGTCCTGAGACACGTCTCTGATCTTCTTGTGCTCTCAGTACTCTCCAGGCCAGCAGAGCGCTAGATCATTCAATCAAATTCCAAACTGTATGTCACACGCTCTAGCAGTTTCCGAAACACAATTAAAACAAAAAGAATAAGCAGAAGATGTAGGGAGAGTGAAATACTGTAATTCAAAAGACTTGCTATTTGGAAGATGTTGCCAAAGGAATCTTGTTTGCTGGTGCCATCTTCACCAGAAATCCAAGATTTCCCAAATAATATAGAAATATGAAATACACCACATTCCCTACCACACCTCCTCACCACCACCTCTACTCCTCCCCTCCTCCCTCTTCCCCTCCTTCCTCCTCCCCTCCACCCTTGACCCTCCACTCCACCTTCCTCCTTCACACCTCCCCTCATCTCACTTTCCTCTCCCCTCCTCCTCAACTCCTCCCCTCCTCCCTCCTCCACTACACCCATCCTCCCACTTTCCCTCCTGTCCTCCTCCCCTTCTCAACACCTCCCCCATCAAAATTTCAACTTCTCTAATCCTCAACTCTTCCCTCCTGCTCTCTTCAACTCCTTGCCACCTCCCTCCTCCCCTCCAACTCTCCTCCCCTCTTCTGTTCCTTCCCTCAATCACTTCCTCCCATTGTTCTATCTATACCCCCCTATCCTCCTCCTCTCCTGCTCCCCTTCTGCATGGCTCAACTCCTCCCACAGCCTCCTCTGCTTCTCATCCTTCCCTCCTCCACACCTTCCTACTCTCCTCCCCTCCTCCTCTAGTTCCTGCAATCCCCTCCTCCATCATCCCCACCCACCTCCTTCGCAGTCCCCCCAAGCCTTCCCTGAATCCCCTCACATCCTTCCCTACACTTCCTTCCCTCAATTTCCACCTCCCCTCTTCCTCCACTCCCGGCCTCTTCCTCTCCTTTCCTCAATCCACCCTTCCTACCCTCCTCCCCTCCCCACTTTCCACCCCTGCTCCACACCTCTTCTCCTCCCCTTCTCAACTCTATCCCACCTCTTCCCTTCCTCCTTCCTCCCTTCCTACCCTTCTACCCTCCCCAACTTCCCTCCTTCTCCCTTAACCTCTTCCCCTATCCCTTCACCCCTTTCTTCCTCCCCTTCTCACCGTCCTCTTCCCCTCTTCCTGTACTTCCCTCATCCCTCCTCCCCTCTAAATTTCCTCCGCTCCAAATTTCCTCTCTTCCTCCTGCCCCCCTCTACCCCCTCCTTCCTCCACAACTCCCTCCACCCTTACCCCACTCCTCCCCTCCAAACCTCCAGTCATCCTCCACTCCTCTCCTCATGTCCCCCTCCTCTTCCCCTCCATCTCTCCAACCCTCCCCTCACCTCCTCTACAAGCCTCCTCCCCTACTGCCCTCCACTTCTCCCCTCCCCCACCTCAGCTCCTCTACAACCCTTTTACCCTCAATCCTCTCCTCCCTCCTCTCCTTCCCTCCTCCCCTTTTCTCCTCCTCCCTTCCTTCCTTAAATCTCCTCTTCTCCTCTTTCCCTCAGTCACCTCCTCCCCTCCTCCCCTCATTCCATCTATACTCTCCTCCTCACCTCTTCTCCAAAACTCTTGCCCTCCTCCCTCCACCTCTTCTCCACCCCACCTCCCTCCTCACTTCTGCTCTCCAACTCTCTTCCCCTCCTCACTCCTCCACTCCAACCCTCCTCCCCTCCTGCCATCTCTCCTCCTCCCTTCTCCTCTACAAACATCCTCCCCTCCTTCACTCTATCTCCTTCCCTCCTCCCTCCTCCCCTTCTTTTCCTCCCAACTTCCTCCCCTCCTTGCTGTTCCTCTCCAACCCTCCTCCTCCTTTCTGCTCTCTCTCCCACCCTCCCCTCCTTTCATCATTCCCTCCTTTCTTCAATCCTCTCCTCCCCTGTTCTCCTCCTTCCTGCAATCACCTCCTCCCTTGTTCTCCTCCTTCCTGCAATCACCTCCTCCCCTCCTCTTCCTTTCCCTCAATCATGTCCTCTGCTCCATCACTCCTTCCCTCCAACCTTCCTCCCTTTCTCCCCTCCTCTACTCCCTTCACCCTTCCTCTGCTCCTCCCCTCCTTCTTTCTCCCTCCTCCCCTTCAACTTTCCTCCCCTTCAACCCTGCTCCCCTTGCCTCCTCTACCCCTCTTCTCCATCTTCCATTAATCATCTCTTCACCTCCTCCCCACATCTCTCCTCTCCTCCTCCCTCCTCGCTTCCTCCCCTCCTGTCGTCCTACCCTCTAACCTTCCTCCCCTCCTCTCTCCTCCCTCCTCCCGACGTCTGTCTGACTGAGTATTTCAAAAGTGCCTGTGAAGCAGGCACCTGGGCTGCTGACGGGGCCAGCGGTGGGCACCCAGAGAGGAAAGTGGGCACTATGGGTGGAAATGCTGCTACTGTGTGAATTTTAAGGCAGGATGCGCTTCACTTTGGATCCTGCAACGGTTGACAGTCTCAGCTTGAAGTGGACCAGGTTCTGGTCAGGACACAGTCAGGGTGACCCCAGTCTGCCGAGATCAAAAGCTGACCAAGCCTTCATTTGAAATGTCAAGGCAGAGGGCTGAGAGCTGTCTAACTGTGTTACTTTGCCATAGCCAGAGAGACCAGGCTGGGCTTGCTCACATCACAACCAGTTTAACTTTGTTCTCACTTAGTCAGAGTTTCTCTCATGCACAAAGAATTCAGATTCAGTTGCATTTCTGGGTCTCACTGTGCACAATGGGTGTGGGCCCTGGGAACCTTACCTGCTAATCCATGCATTTGGCTTGTTTGGAACTGACGCATCATTTAATAGTTGACAGAAGGGACAGTCTCCGACTGCGCCAGGTTTCACCCACCAGTCTGCAGTCTGATGGTTAGTGTCTGCACAGAACTAGGGATCCAGAACAGTATAGCAGGAACAGGCTCTTTGACCCACAACGCTGTACCAAGCCAAATAAATTAGTAATCAAACGGACAACAGAATTAACCCCTTCTGCTACACATTGTCCACATCCTTCCATTTCCCTCACATTCACGTGTCTATCTCAATGTTTCTTAGAAGTGCCTAATGTATCTGCCCCTAATTCCACCCTAGGCAGCACATTCCAGCACCCACTATTGCTGTGTAAAAAAGTTCCCTGATATCTACCAGGTACTTAACAACGCCCCACTGTAAATATATGCTCTCTGGTATTACAAATTTCGACCCTGAGCGAAAGATGCTGTCTACTCTATCTGTGCCTCTTACAGTCTTATAAATCTCCACCAGATCTTCCCTTAGCCTCCACTGTTCCAGAGAAAACAGCTCAAGTTTCTCCAATCTCTCATTATTACACACGCCCTCTAATCCAAGCAGCATCCCAGTAAACCTCTTCTGCGCCCCCTCCAAAGCCTCAACATCTTCCTATAGTGGGATGACCGGAACTGTATGCAGGACTCCAGTTGTGGAGTTTTATGAAGCTGCAACATAACTTACTGACTTTTGAACTCAATGCCTCAACTAATAAAGGCAAGCATGCCCTATGCCTTCTTAACCACCCATCATCCCATGTAGCCACTTTCTGGGAGTTCTGAACTTGAACCCCAAGATCCCTCTGCTCATGAACACAGTTGAGGGTCTTGCATACCAAGATGCAACACTTCATATTTGACTGGGTTAAGCTCCATCTGCCATTTCTTTGCCCATATCTGTAACTGACCTCTTTGCCAGTTTTCTATGCTGTCTACAACACCACCACTGTTTGTATCGTCTGCAAATTTCCCAGCCCACCCATCTACATTTTCATCCAGGTTATTTACATACATTACAAACAGCAGAGGTCCCAATACATATCTCTGGAACACCACTAATCACTGACCTCCAGCTAAAGTAAGTCCCTTCAACTACTATCCTCTGCCTTCTCTGGGCAAACCAGTTCTGAATCCAAATGGCCAATTCACCATTGATTGAATGCATCTTTATTTTCTAGATAAGCCTTCAATGAGGTACTTGTCAAATGGCTGACCTAAAGTCCATGTAGACAACATCGACAGCTCTACTTTCATCAATCACCTTTGTCACCTTGTCAAAAACTCAGTGAAGTTAGTAAGACATGACTTGTCTTGCAGAAAGCCATGCTGTCTCTCCCTAATTATGGGGTCCCCCATAACATGAATGGTCTTGCAGATATATCCACAGTAACATTTCACAACACATAGAGGGGGTTCTTGTACAGGCTGCCCCTGTACACATTTCACTTCCTTGCCCTCATATGCTGACTGGACATGATATGGTGGCCTGTTTTACCACCCAGCAATGGGGGAGGTCCCCATTAGAAGTCACATATTACAGGGGTCCTTCACCCTGTACACTGGGGACCTTGGGCAGAAGATGTTTCACGGAGCAGTGCTGTGCAATAGATCACTGAGTCAGTTCACTGACATCCCATCCACCTGTTCTTCCTGTGACTTACCCAGTTCAGAGGAGGTTAGGTTGCTCAGGCATCTGCTGGTAGTTCCCTCATCCCACACCTCTCGTTTCTACCTCCTACTCAAGATCCACAAACCTGTCTCTCCAGGTAGACCCATTGATCCTGCTTGATCCTGCCTGAATGAACTCATATCTGCATACCTCGACTCAGTTTTATGCCCTCTGGTCCAGTCCCTTCCTACTGACGTGTGTAACACTTCACACGCTCTTGATCTTTTTAATGATTTCAAGTTTCCTGGCCCCGAGCATTTTATTTTTACCATGGATGTCCAGTCCCTATACAGCTCCATTCCCCATCAGGAAGGTCTCAAAGCTCTCCGTTTCTTTCTGGACACCAGACCCAACCGGTTCTCCTCCATCTAGCGGAACTTGTCCTCACTCATAATTTCTTCTTTGGCTCTTCCCACTTCCTTCAAACAAAAACTGTAGCCATGGGAACTTGTATAAGTTCCAGCTATGTCTGTATTTTTTGTCAGCGAAGTGGAACAGTCTATGTTCCAAGCCTACACTAGTGGCACTCCTCCACTTTTCCTACACTCCATCAACAACTGCATTGGTGCTGCTTCCTGCACCCATGCCAAGCTCGTCTACTTCATCTACTTTGCCTCCAACTTCCACCCTGCCCTCAAATTTACCTGGGCCATTTCTGACACCTCCCTCCCCTTTCTCGATCTTTCTATCGCAATCTCTGGAGGCAGCTATTACAAACTCACTGACTCTCACAGCTACAGTACTTGGATCAGACCTCCTCCCACCCTGTTACTTGTAAAAACGCCATCCCCTTCTCTCAATTCCTCTGTCTCTGCCACACCTGCTCTCAAATTGAGGCTGTCTGTCCTCCACCATCAATGCTGCCCACAACCACATCGCTTCTATTTCGCACACTTCTGCCCTCACCCCATCCTCCCACCACTCCACCACTGAAGGGTTACTCTTACCCCATCAGCCTCTGCATCCAGCACATAATTCTCCGTAACTTCCGTCATCTCCAACTGGATCCCACCACCAAGCACATCTTTCCCTCCCCCACTTTCCGCTTTCCACATATGTTGCTCGCTACGTGACTCCCTTGTCCATTCGTCCCTCCCCACCGATCTCCCTCCTGGCATTTATCCTTGCAAGCTGAACAAGTGCTACACCTGCCCTACACCCTCTCCTTCACTACCTTCAGGGCCCCAAACAGTCCTTCCAGTTGAGGCAACACTTCAATTGTGTGTCTGTTGGGGTCAACTACTGTATCCGGTGCTCCCAGCATGGCCTTCTGTCCATCAGTGAGACCCATCTTTGATTGGGAGACTGCTTTGCCAATCACCTACGCTCTGTCCGCCAGAAAAAGCAGGATCGCCCAGTGGCCACCTATTTTAGTTCCACTTCCCATTCCCATTCCAACATGTCTATCCATGGCCTCCTCTACTGTCGCGCTGAGGCCACAGTCAGGTTGGAGGAACAACACCTTATATCCCGTCTGGGTAGCCTCCAACCTGATGGTGTGAATGTCAATTTCTTGATCTTCCAGTAATGCCCCCCCCACCTTCTCTATTCTCCATCCCTTTTTTCCTCTTTCACCTCTCTCTTACTAGCTCTTCCTTCAGTTAGTCCTGACGAAGGGTCTCGGCCCGAAACGTTGACTGTCCCTCTTCCTAGAGATGCTCCTGGCCTGCTGCGTTCACCAGCAACTTTGATGTGTGTTGCTTGAATTTCCAGCATCTGCAGAATTCCTCATGTTTACCAACTTTGCATTTGCCTTCTTGACCACAGACTCAACCTATGAAGTAACCTTCTGGGGGTCCTGCATGTGAATTCCTTAGTCCCTTTGCACCTCTGATGTTTGAATTTTCTCCCCATTTAGATAATACTCTGCACTATTGTTCCTTTCTACAAAATGTATTACCATACATTTCCCAACACTGTATTCCATCTGCCACTTTTTTCCCATTCTTCCAACTTGTCTAAGTCCTGCTTCCTCAGCACTACCTATCCATCCACCTATCTTTGTATCCTAGAAACATAGAAAACCTACAGCACAATACAGGCCCTTCAGCCCACAAAGCTGTACCGAACATGTCCTTACCTTAGAATTACCTAGGGTTACCCATAGCCGTCTATTTTTCCAAGCTCCATGTACCTCTCCAGGAGTCTCCTAAAAGACCCTTTCGTATCCGCCTCCATCACCATTGCCGGCAGCCCATTCCACGCACTCACCACTCTCTGAGTAAAAACCTTACCCCAACATCTCCTCCGTACACCCTATCCTTGTTATATGCGTCTTCAGACTGAGCGGATTCACAGTAATGCGAGGAGCACTGTCTTTCCACCAATACAAGTCACGTGCGCACGCCCCGCCCGCCAATACAAGTTACGTGTGCATGCCTCACCCGCCGGTACAAGTCACGTGCGCACGCCCCACCCGCCAATACAAATCACATGCGCATGCTTCACAGTCTCACTGTTGGGATGAGAGGCACCGCTTTCCCGCCAATACAAGTCACATGCGCACGCCCACCTGCCAGTACAAGTCACGTCCGCATGCCCACCCGCCAATACAAGGCACATGCGCACACCCTGCCCGCCAATACAAGTCAGGTGTGCTCGCCCCACCCGCCAATACAAGTCAGGTGCAGACGTCTCACCCGCCAAAACAAGTCACATGTGCACACCTCACCTGTCAATACAAGTCACGTGCACACACCTCATGGTCTCACCGTTGGGACGAGAAGCACCACTTTCCCACCAATACAAGTCAGGTGCGCGCGCCTCACGGTCTTGCTCCCGCCACTTTCGCATTGGTTTTGACAAGGTGTGGATGCGTGATCATAAACATCTGTTGGTTCTACCCACGGCGCAGTGATTCTGCGCTTGAAATATTTAACTATGCCTCCTATGCGTCCAATGTCATGTCCTGGGCCGTCAGCCGAGCGGCAGAAAACCACTTCAACACTGGAAAAAAAGTTGGAAATTATAAACTGCGCGGCATCTGGGACGCTACTGTCGGGAACAGAATCTTGCCTTTAAAGTTCTGTTGTTGCTCGACAATGTGCCAGCCCATCCTAAACATTTGGACAGCATTCATCCTGACATGACAGTGCGTTTCCTGCCACTTAACACAACATTGCTGATTCAACCACTCGACTGGTGTAATCCACATTCAAGGCGTACGTATTTTTTTACGGCGAACTATCTCTTAGATGCTGCAAGCAACAGACGATTTTAAAAATCCCAGGAGTTTACCAACGGTGAGGGAATGGTGGAAGTTGGAACACTTGGCACAAATGACGAAGGACATGGACCCAAGTTTAGAACGGAGTCAGAATTTCAGTCGTTCCCTGCCGTCAACCCTTCTTCCCTACAAACACAAATTTATGCTGAAAACCAAAATGTTACTAAGCAATCAACCCTCACAACTTTATGCAAATCGCTGTAATCTTTATGCTGCTGGCAGTTCTAAGAGTTCTGTGAGTCTTCCTTCACCGCTTGCTGTGCTTGATATTATCCTGACGATCACAACCATCCACCTTGTCGGTGCAAAGCTGCCTGACATAACGTCAACCACTCATCTCCCAGAGTGAACACACCTGCCTCTGTTGGTGACTACTGTACACTCTTGGATGTTAACTTTCTATGATTTATTACATTGAATATTACCTTAAATTGAATAAGTATAATACAAATGTTGTCTTGTAGTACTGTTTTTGTGTCGTATTGGTATAAAATGTGAATAAGTTACAGATAAAACATATTTAGGAAGCCCTCTGGAACGCATCCCTATTTTCTCCATTTAAATAATTATTCACAGTATGCGTTTTCACATTATGCGTCAACTTCGAGGAACGTATCCCTTGCATATAACGAGGATAGGGTGTACCTACTTCCAAGCACTTTAAAACTGTGCCCTCTCGTGCTAGCCATCTCAGCCCTGGAAAAAATCCTCTGACTATCCACACGATGAATGCCTCTCACCATCCTACACACCTCCATCAGGTCACCTCTCATCCTCCATCGCTCCAAGGAGAAAAGGCCGAGTTCACTCAACCTACCCCCACAAGGCATGCTGCCCAGTCCAGGCAACATCCCTGTAACTCTCCTCTGCACGGCCTCCACATCCTTCCCTCAGTGAGGCGACCAGAACTGAGCGATTCCAGCTGCGACCATCCGGGAGACGGTACCGCAGCATTGAATTCAGCGTCAACGGTCTTTGGGATAGTCTCTTCTACCAGGCCATCCGATTTAAGTGTATTTCGATGTTACATTGACTGTTCCATTTATGAGAAGTTATTATAAATTACTATAATTGATCATTTTTAAAGTTTGCCACAAAGCCATTAACTGCACTGTCTAAACCATTGTCAAACAATGTGAAAAGTAGCGGTCACAATACCGAACCCTGAGGAACACCATGAATCACTGGCAGCCAACCAGAAAAAGCCTCCTTCATTCCCACTTGCTGCCCCTGCCTGTCAGCCATTCCTCTATCCATGCTAGTATCTTTCTTGAAATGCCATAAGATTTGATCTTGTAAAGCAGCCTCATATGAGGCACTTTATCAAATGACTTCTGAAAATCCAAGTAAATGACATCGACTACCTCTCCTTTGTCCACCCTGCTTGTTACTTCTTCGAAGAATTCTAACAGTTTTGTCAGGCAAGATTTCCCTTTACAGAAACCATGCTGACTTTGACTTATTTTATCATTAGTCTCCAAGTACCCTACAACCTAATAATAATAATATTAGACTTCAACACATAATAATAGATTCCCAACCTCCAAGGTGAGGCTAACTGGCCTATAATTTCCTCCATTTTGTCTTCCTCCCTTCTTAAAGAGTGGAGTGACATTTGCAATTTTCTGTGCTCCAGGAAAATCTGCTCCTGATTTCTATGTGTGGTAGCAAGTTCTCATGAAAATAACATCACAAGAGCATGGATGGTTGGCCTGCAGTGGCTGGGCCAAAGGGCTTCCATCCAAGTTGTATTGCTCCAGGAGCTTTGAATAAAGGTATTTATATCAAGGAATTGCTGACAGATGGGCTCACCTGTGTGCACTCACTCTGCTGGTGTCCAACAATTGTTCAAAAACAGTCATTTAGCATTCTGCTCAGAATCGGAATCAGGTTTATCATCACTGACATACGTCATGAAATTTGTTGTTTTGTGACATTCGGGCCTCTGTACCTCTCACCTGATGGTGCTAACATGAAGAGCTCATGTCCCGGATGCTGAGGACTCATGCCTGTGATGGAGCTGTCTCACTTATTCTTGAGAATTTGGATAAAACATGTTTTAATTTTGAAAAGAAAATATTTTAAGTGTTAAGAAATCTAAACTTACATGTTTATAGAACAAGGTCTCAGCAATCAAGCAATATTTCAGTGCAACCTCCTGATTCTGTAATTTTTTCATAAAATGTCTTTTTCCTGTCATTACTTAGTTTTTGTCATCAGAGTCAGACACAATAAAAAGCTAATTATTCCTATTTATTTAGTCTTATATAGATTTAGAGCTTTAAATCATTGTGTCTACACCATAGATACACATGTATGCAGTTAAATGTTGAATATTCACTTTTGTTCATTTTTTATACTATTTCACGTGTACTCCTTTAAAAACTCTTACATCATGCAACTTTTATCATCAGCGGTAAATATACATAATAACAACTTTGGACATAAACAAACACATCTTTAATTTTAAAGAGACAATTACTTTAATAAATCAACTGTTTTGGAGGAACAGATTGTAAACAAAGAAAGTTCCATCTGACGGTGGTGACTGAGACCTGGCGGTGATGGCAGTGGCTTAACTACAACAAACAATTCCAACCTTTTCACCACTCAAGTCAATGCTTCCTTGCTTAACAACTTTACTTAACAATTTGGTACAACAGGTAACAATTTCTCATGTACATTTTATCCTTTTGTAAATATTAACAACAGTAAACAGCAAAATTAAAACTACAGTACAACTGCAACGTTTAAGAATAAACATCAGAAAACACACCAGGAACTAAAAACAAAATTCCATCCATTTCTTTCTTCTTAAATCTTTTTATTATATTAGTACACACAGGGTAAAACATATAGCAACCAATACATTGTTACGATATAGATATACAAGAAATATTAATACAAAAAAATATAAATAACATAGGTTAGTTAAAAAATAGCAAGGTAATATAATTGTATACTAGTTTTCCATATAATGGTAAAGAGAAAAAAAACCCAAAGGAAAAAAAACCAAAAAAACTACCGTACCACTAAGCTACAAAGCAAAGCAATGGGCTAGCTAGGTAAATAGTAGACTTAACCAGATTAAACAATCACGTCCTCAAACCCGACCTCCAGTAATAGCAGATAAAATCCACGAAGGGAATATATATATGATCAGAGAGGAAAAAAATAGTTACATTAAATCAAAATATTGAATAAAAGATCTCCAGGTCTGTTCAAATTTAACTGAAGTATTGTAAAGGTTACTGCTGATTTTTTCCAAATTTAGACACAGAATCGTTTGAGAGAACCAGAAAAACGTAGTTGGGGCATTAACCTCCTTCCAGTGTTGTAAAATACACCTTTTTGCCATTAAAGTAAGAAATGCGATCATTCTACGCGCTGAGGGGGATAAATTACTAGAAGTTTTAGGTAATCCAAAGATAGCAGTAATAGGATGGGGAGAAATATCACTATTCAAAACCTTTGAAATAATATTAAAAATGTCTTTCCAAAAAGTTTCCAGAGTAGGACAAGACCAAAACATATGGGACAAGGAGGCTATCTTGCCATGACAACTATCACAAAGAGGGTTAATATGAGAATAAAAACGAGCTAATTTATCTTTAGACATGTGTGCTCTATGGACAACTTTAAACTGAATTAAGGAATGCTTGGAACAGATAGAGGAAGTATTAACTAGTTGTAAAATATGAGCCCAGTCATCCGCCGAGATATTAAGGCTCAATTCCTTTTCCCAATCAGTCCTAATATTATCAAATGGAGCTATCCTAAGTTTCATGATAATATAAATAATAGCCGTTAGCGTCTAAAATATTTGTAGGGGGTAATGCCGGAGGGGAAGAAAGTATGGTATTTAGGAAATTTCTAACTTGCAAATATCTGAAAAAATGTGTTCTTGGTAAATTGTATTTGTTAGATAGCTGTTCAAAAGACATAAGGGAACCATCTGAAAATAAATCCAAAAACCGTGATATACCTTCAGTCTTCCAAATTTGAAAGGCACGGTCCGTAGAGGAGGGGAGAAAAAATATATTGCCAATAATAGGAATTGCTAGCACAAATTGATTAGGATCGAAAAATTTTCGGAATTGAAACCAGTTGTGTAAGGTATGTTTAACTATTAGGTTGCAAACCTGTTTATGACATTTCAAATCGGGAGGAAGAGAAGAACCTAATATAGAGCCAAGTGCATAGTCTTGAACAGAATGTAATTCCAAAACTACCCATTTAGGAATGGATAGTGTATCTTGGTCAAGTAACCAAAATTTCATGTGTCGAATATTAATTGCCCAATAATAAAATCTAAAGTTAGGTAATGCCAAGCCTCCATCTCTCTTAGCTTTCCGTAGATGTATTCTACCCATTTCTGGGCTTGAAAATCTTTGAAAATGTTCAGTCAACTTTATCAGGAAGTAGACGATTAACATACTCCTCCTCTATGAAGTCCATGACTTCAGCAGACAAGTGGTAGATCTCCCTCGTCCTGCTTGCACGACCCGGTGATGATGGCTCCATCAGATTGACCAGAATATCTTCAACTGGTACGAGGCACATGTCCTTTCCATCTGGTTTTGGATGGAAGTGCATGTTGGCCCCATGAGGGTGGAAAAACTCCACTTGAAAATCTTGATGATGAGCATCCACAGTGAGAGCCTTTGCTAACCACCAATTTTGGTCATAAATGACTGCAAGCCAGTCTCCACAATTAACCATATAACCATATAACAACTATAGCACGGAAACAGGCCATCTCGGCCCTTCTAGTCTGTGCCGAACACTTACTCTCACCTAGTCCCACCGACCTGCACTCAGCCCATAACCCTCCATTCCTTTCCTGTCCATATGGCTATCCAATTTAACTTTAAACCACAACATCGAACCTGCCTCAACCACTTCTGCTGGAAGCTCATTCCACACAGCTACCACTCTCTGAGTAAAGAAGTTCCCCCTCATGTTACCCCTAAACTCTCAACTCATGTCCTCTTGTTTCAATCTTCCCCACTCTCAATGGAAAAACCCTATTCACGTCAACTCTATCTATCCCCTTCATAATTTTAAACACTTCTATCAAGTCCCCCCTCAACCTTCTATGCTCCAAAGAATAAAGACCTAACTTGTTCAAGCTTTCTCTATAACTTAGGAGATGAAACCCAGGCAGCATTTTAGTAAACCTCCTCTGTACTCTCAATTTTATTGACATCTTTCCTATAATTCGGTGACCAGAACTGTACACAATACTCCAAGTTTGGCCTTACTCATGCCCTATACAATTTCAACATTACATCCCATCTCCTATACTCAATGCTCTGATTAATAAAGGCCAGCAAACCAAAAGCTTTCTTCACCACCCTATCCACATGAGATTCCACCTTCAGGGAACTATGCCCCATTATTCCTAGATCCCTCTGTTCTACTGCATTCTTCAATGCCCTACCATTTACCATGTATGTCCTATTTTGATTAGTCTTACCAAAATGTAGCACCTCACATTTTTCAGCATTAAACTCCATCTGCCATCTTTCAGCCCACTCTTCTAAGTGTCCTAAATCTCTCCAAGCTTTGAAAACCTACTTCATTATCCACAACACCACCTATCTTAGTATCATCTGCATAATTACTAATCCAATTTACCACCCCATCATCCAGATCATTAATGTATATGACAAAACAACATTGGACCCAGTACAGATCCCTGAGGCACACCGCTACACACCCTCCTCCAATCTGACACACAGTTATCCACCACTACTCTTTGGCGTCTCCCATCCATCCACTGCTGAATCCATTTTACTACTTCGATATTAATGCCTAACAATTGAACCTTCTGAACTAACCTTCCGTGTGGCACCTTGTCAAAGGCCTTACTGAGGTCCATATAGACAACATCCACCACTTTACCCTCGTCAACTTTCCTAGTAACCTCATCAAAAAATTCAGTAAGATTTGTCAAACATGACCTTCCACGCACAAATCCATGTTGACTGCTCCTAATCAGACTCTGTCTATCCAGAGAATTTTACATACCATCTCTAAGAATACTTTCCATCAATTTACCCAACACTGATGTCAAACTCACAGGCCGATAATTGCCAGGTTTACTCTTAGGACCCTTTTTAAACAATGGAACAACATGAACAATACACCAATCCTCCGGCACCATCCCCATTTCTAATGACATTTGAAATATTTCTGTCAGAGACCCTGCTATTTCTACACTAACTTCCCTCAAGGTCCTAAGGAATATCTTGTCCGGACCCGGAGACTTATCCACTTTTATATTCCTTAAAAGCACCAGTACTTCCTCTTCTTTAATTGTCATACTTTCCATAACTACCTTACTTGTTTCCTTTACCTTACTCAATTCAATATCCTTCTAATTAATGACACCAGCAGATATATCTGTCGTATTTCTAGTTTGCTGTCGTCACCAACGCTTTTTCAGTTTGTTCCTATCTTTTATTATCTCTTGAAGTTTATTTTTCAAAGCTTTTATCTCTCTCAAGTATCTTGCTCTTGTTTTATTTCTTTCCCTTTCCATTGCTGTCGACTGCCTACTGCGAGCTGGCTCCTGTATAGTCTGATCCAATGGACTATCTGGGGGAGTTTCTGGGCGATCTGGGCCCTTTCTCTTACGCTCTCTTGACTCTTGTTGACTACGTTTCCACGCCTTTCTCTTACTCCCCTTTTCCCTGTCATTCAAATCACTGATAGTTTTTATCTTCCCATCCTCTACTCTCTTCTTCCATCTTTGCTTTTCCTTTCTCAGGTATTCCTCCTTTAACTCTGGCTCACTATATATTTTCTCTCTCCGCTTTTTTTGGAATTCCCTGACTCTTCTCCTTTGCTCCTCCACTGATAGCTGCTGCCTAGCCATAACTTCCTAAAATACATAAAAGGAAGGTCAGAATTTAATGGAATTATGCAAAATTATTATGAATTTAATGATGTTTAATTTGGTGAATTTTCATAAAATGATTATGAAATGGTGCAACTAAATTCATTTACGGTTTTAGTCATTGGGGATACATATAGTAAGGAAATATTGTAGACCTGTGTGTGGAAGAAATAAAGGGGAAATTATGTATATTATAAATAAAGAGGTTAATGAAACATTACAAGCTATATTACTATTTATTGTGATCATAAATTATACTCAAGCCTCCATTGAAGATGATGTGGATGTTTTTGTCAACACCGTCAAACCACATGTCACCACTGTCAGACAGAAAACTTGACGGCATTGACGTCTGATGGTAGTGACAAAAACACACTTCTTTACATAAACACAAAATAATCTGCAGATGCTGTTGTCAAAGGAACGCTCACAATGTGCTAGAGGAACTCAGCAGATCAGTCGGCATCGGTTGAAAAGATTTGTTTAAAAGACCCTCGTGTGATCAACCCTGATTATTTTAAATAAGAAAATGTTAATCATCTTCGAGGGAATTAGCACTTTTCTTTGTGGGACATGTTTTTACCGAAGTCTCAAGGATCAGTGGGCTACATCTGCCAACCCCTGCAGCTTCTTGTGATCTTGTGCATTGGAGCCTCCAATTCATGACTCGGTGTACACATGTATATAAAAATTCATGGCTGCAGAAGGAAGGGCTTTAGATACCTAGGACATTGGGACTGATGATGGGAAAAATGGGACAAGATAAATGAATAAATGCCCTTTAAAGGAGCTAGGACCAACCAAAGTCCTTCAGGAAAGTTCACTGGTGCTATGGGGAAGGGTAAAAGTAATCTGGCTGATGCTTAAGGTAAAGGTAGAACTGGAAAGATGAAAGTAACTGCAAAAGAAAAAGATTGAGGAATACACCTGTCACTAGTATAAGAAAGAATTTTAGACACCACCAGATAAGAAGATGAATGGTAGGACAACAGTAAACACAGGAAAACTTCTGAACAAGACTGCAGAGCTCAAGGCTTCATTAAACAGATGGGATTGCAGTGTTGTGGCAGAATATGTTAAGATATGAGGAGTTCAGGAAAGAGAAGGAAGAAAGAGACGTGGCATCATTAATTAGAGAGAACTTCATAGAGCTGGAATGGTCAAAGACAGGACCTCTGCTTAAGAATTAAATAGCAATAGTGGGGGAGATTCTACAAGTGGGACTGTCCTATAAGATGTAAACGAGTGGGATGAATATACAGGACCAAGTTTTCCAGAGTTTTACAAAGACGCACAAAAAAAAACACACGGTAGAGATAATGGGAGACGACGGCCATTCCAAAAGGGGGAAGAATTTTGTTCAGGAAAACTTGTGGTCGGTACATTTCTGACCCAATGAGTTTAGTTCCAGGAATTGAGCCAGGCTGAATGAAACAAGTACCAGTGAGGGAACATCAAGTTAACATCAATCATAACATCATAACAGTGGAAATAGATGTACAGTAGACCCCTCCGAAGTAGAAATAGTCAATTCAAAAAGGGCCAGTTTCAATATTATGAGAACAAATCTACCTTACCTGAAATAGAACCAAAGTTTGGCAGGGAAGACTGTAATGAAACATTGGGAATCCTTTACAGTGAAGATGTTTCCACTACACCCTCTATAATAATACCTATGAGGGGGAAATGCAAGGAAATTAAATCCTGAGCTTCATGGATAATGGAACAGCTATGTAAAATACAACAAAAAAGTAACGATTCCATAGCGGTTAGTGCAAATCTATTACATCTCAGAGCATCAGAGTTCCAAGTTCAGTTCTGGTGTCCTTGGTAAGAAGCTCGCATGTTCTTCCTGCAAATTCATGGGTTTCCTCAGGGTGCTCAGGGTGCTCCAGTTTCCTTCCACAGTCCAAAGACATACCGGTTAGTAGGTTAATTAGTTATTGTGATGAGGATAGGGCTAAATAGGCGAGTTGCGGGACGGTGCTGCTCACTGTTACGGAAAGCTCTGGCTGTGCATTATCTCTAGGTAAGGATCGACACACGTAAAGGATATGACTGAAACGAGATTGTTAATGTAAGTGAGAACCAGGAATATTCAGATGGAAAGCAAGAAAGAAAATGAGAGCGAACATAAGCAAGGACATTGCAGACCCAAAGGGACTCTATTCTATGCCTATTCAGCACTGTATCTGTAAATAAAATGTGAAAGCATTGTTCAACATGGGAGCAGCAAAAAGTTTGTGAGAGCAGCGGTAGTAGTGTTCAGAGAATGAAAGGGATATTTACTCCAGGAGATAGAGGTAACAATGGAATACTTTACATCAGCCTTCACCGAGGAAGAAGATCACACATAAAATGCTGACAGAATGAGTTCCTCCAGCATTTTGAAGACACACATTCAATGTTTTAGGAATAGCATCTACCCCTCCACCATCAGATTTCTAAATTGACAATGAACATTACCTCACTATTTTTGCTCTCTTCTTTACACTACTTTTGACTGTAAATAAACAAAATCAATGCAGACACCTACTGCAGGTAATGGATTATCTTCATTTTCTTCCTCATAAAGTTAAAACAAAATTATTAAATATCACTGCTTTTTGAATTGGCATCCGCCAACCCAAAGGATAACACAACATACACACACGCAAATGGCGCTATTTAAAAACTGTTCGTAGACTATAACAGCCATTTCTGGCATCTCCAGGTCTGAATACTTGAAACCATAGTAGGCAAAACAGTTCTGAATTGTCTGAACTGCTTATTTTGTGCCAACTATCAGTGACAAAAATCACTGTCTTTTGAACACAAACACACGCAACTTAAAAACTCAAACAAGAGGAAATCTGCAGATGCTGGAAACTCAAGCAACACACACAAATTGCTGGTGAACGCAGCAGGCCAGGCAGCATCTGTAGGAAGAAGTACATTCGACATTTCGGGTCGAGACCCTTCGTCAGGACTAACATAAAGAAGAGATTTGAAAACTGTTTGGTCTAAGTACGATGTAGTCTAATAGCCACACAAATGCATGCGACTGACGCTAGTTAGAAACTTCAGCAAGAATTTTCCATCCCAATTACTCCCAAATAAACGAAAGCTTTCAGTCTTGTAGATGCAGAAATTGTCGTCTGACATTACAGAGTGAACAGTTTTTAAACAGCATCAGATTCACCTGCTCCTGTTATTTTATCCATTTGGCCGAAGAATGCTAATTCAAAAAGCAGTGATTTTTATCACTGATAGTTGGCGAGAAATAAACAGCAAGAAAATTTATAACTGTTTTGCTCATTATGGTTTCAAATATTCAGCCTTGGAGATGCTAGAATTAACTGTTAGACATTAACAGAACAAGTATTTTTAAATAGCAACACACACGAAATGCAACCCGTTGGTAAGAACATAGAATTCTCCAACTTCCGGTAATTCCCTCCCCCTCCCTTCCCCTATCCCTATTTCACTCTGCCCCCTCCCCCAGCAGCCTATCACCTCCCTCTTGGTTCCCCCTCCTTCTACTACCGATTGTGCTTTCCCATATTCTTTCTTCACCATTCCTGCCTATCACCTCCCTGCATTCCCTTCCCCACCCCTTTATCTTTCCCCTTACTGGTTTTTCACCTGGAAACTACCAGCCTTCTCCTTCCCATCCTCCCCCCATCTTCTTTACAGGGCCTCTGCCCCTTCCCTCTTCAGTCCTGATGAAGGGTTCCGGCCCGAAACATCGACAGATCTTTTCCACGGATGCTGCCTGACCTGCTGCGTTCCTCCAGCGTGTTGTGAGTGTTGCTTTGACCCCAGCATCTGCAGATTATTTTGTGTTTCGCTACACCTCTGCGAAGTCTCTTTGAGGTATGCCTACCCTGAAGAAGTTTAAATCTTCTCTTCGACAGGAGTTCAGTGAGACCCTCTCTCACTGCTCCCCTTCTGTGATCTCCGCCTCCCTCCGACTCTTCGACCAGATCCTCACCCAGACCCGCTAGCACAGCCGCGTCTCATTCCTGGGAACGTGTCTCCGCCGCCATCGGTTACCACAGGGATTCCAGCTCCGGTTCCAGGCCTCCCAGTTCGGGCCCAGCGAGGATCCCAGGTACCTCCGTTTCACTGACTGCTGCTCCCGCCGGATTCTCCGCACCACTCTTGATGCCATGCGGATTTACCTACGGGCCCTGTCCTTCTCTCTGCCACCACTCCGGGCCACGCTCTACACTGTCTGCCATGGACCTCTCATACACTTCATTCACCACCAGATTCACGCCTCCAACCGCCATTTCTTCTTCCTCGCATCCAAGAAGGACCGCAAGCTCGCCCGCCTGGAGCCCACGACGATGACTGCATCCAGCCCAGATCCCGACCCCTTGTACTTCGACTCCTCAGGCATTCGGCAGGCTGAAGACCCATCCGCCTCTGACTGTGACCCTGACTGGAACCACGACCTCCCGGACATGGGCACCAGCCCCAGGCAGGCCACGGACTACCTCGCCTCCGACTCTGACCTCAGTTCTGACGCCCTGCAGGCTACAGTCTCCGCCACTCCCAGCTCCAGATCCAGCTCGGACCGAGGTCCCGACCCTCTCCAGACCGGGACCGTTCTTACTGCCGCTGGGTCCTACCGCCCGTCTCAGTCCCCCACTACCCTCTTTCCTCCTGGCTACTCCCAACCTTCCCTCTATCCCTCATCACACCTCCATTCCTCTGATCCCTCATCCTCCCTTAACCCCGCTCTCCCTGAACATCCCAAACCCCCTCTCCCTCCTGAGACCTCCCACTCTTCACCCTCCTCTGACCTTCACCATCCCCTCTAACCTTCCCCTCTCTGAGGCAGAACGTTCTGTCCTTAGCAAGGACCTCACTTTTGTCCCCCTCCGTCCACACCTCAGTGAGTTCCGTGTCCGCCATGACGCTGACCTCTTCTTCCGAGCCTACTTCTTTGGCAAGGATTCCCCTCCCCCTACTGATGACCCCCTTCTCCCACCTTCAACCCTCCTCCTCCTCCTCCTGGACACCCCGCCTGGGCCTTCTACCTGCACTCGATCTTTTTATCTCCAACTGTCGCCGAGACATCAACCGTCTCATCTTCACCACTCCTCTCTCCTGTTCCAACCTCACTCCCTCTGAACGCACTGCCCTCCACTCTCTCCACACTAATCCCTACCTCACCATCAAACCCGCTGACAAAGGTGGTGCTGTAGTCATCTGGCGGATGGACCTCCACCTCACTGAGACCAAACGGCAGCTCTCTGACACCTCCTCTTACTTATCCCTGGAACAGGACCCCACCAAAAAACATCAAACCATTGTCTCCCGTACCATCACTGCCCTTATCAACTCCGGAGACCTTCCATCCTCAGCCGCTAAACTCATTATTCCCACACCCCGTACCGCTCGGTTTTACTTTCTCCACAAGATCCACAAGCCTGACTGTCCCGGCAGACCCATAGTTTCTGCCTGCTGCTGTCCCACCGAACTTGTATCTGCCTACCTGGACTCCATTTTGTCACCCATAGTTCAGTCTCTCCCCACCTACATCTGGGATACATCCCATGCCCTCCACCTCTTCAATAACTTCCAGTTCCCCAGTCCCAACCACTTCATTTTCACTATGGATGTCCAATCCCTATACACCTCCATTCCCCATGAAGAAGGCCTCAAAGCCCTCCGCTACTTTCTGGATAATAGACCAACTTCCGGTAATTCCCTCCCCCTCTCTTCCCTGATCCCTATGTCACTCTGCCCCCTCCCCCAGCTGCCTATCACCTCCCTCATGGTTCTGCCTCCTTCTACTACCCATTGTGTTTTCCCCTATTCTTTCTTCACCATTTCTGCCTATCACCTCCCTGCTTCCCCTCCTCCACCCCTTTATCTTTCCCCTTACTGGTTTTTCACCTGGAAACTACCAGCCTTCTCCTTCCCACCCTCCCCCCACCTTCTTTATAGGGCCTCTGCCCCTTCCCCCTACAGTCCTGACGAAGGGTTCCGGCCTGAAACGTCAACCAATCTTTTCCACGTATGCTGCCCGACCTGCTGAGTTCCTCCATCGTGTTGTGAGTGTTGCTTTGACCCCAGCATCTGCAGATTATTTTGTGTTTACGAAATGTTGGCAGTACTCAGCAGATCAGGGAGCATTTACGAACAAGGGTAAAGTAATCACTTTTTTAGATAACAACACACATGAAATGCTGGCGGAACTCAGCAGATCAGAGAGCATTTACAAACAAGGGTAAAGCAATCACTTTTTTAAATAACAACACACACGAAATGCTGGCGGAACTCAGCAGATTAGGGAGCATTTATGAACAAGGGTAAAGCAATCACTTTTTAAAATAACAACACACACGAAATGCTGGCGGAACTCAGCAGATCAGGGAGCATTTACGAAGAAGGGTAAAGCAATCATTTTTTAAAATAGCAACACACACAAAATGCTGGCAGAACTCAGCAGATCAGGGAGCGTTTACGGAAAAGTGTAAAGCAATCACTTTGCATAGTCTGTTCTCCCTTCTATGCTCTTGCTCTTTCATTGATCCTGTTTACTGTTACTGTTCTGTACATTTGCTGAGTATGCCCCCAGGAAAAAGAATCTCAGGGTTGTATGTACTCTGATAGTAACTTTTACTTTGAACATTGAAAACCATTTTTGATTCTGCGTCTTTCATTGTGCTAAGCATAATTTGACTGGTATTTTCTGGTACTGGTATTTCTGCACAGAGCCAATCTGTACGAAGTCCAAGCATGGGTTAAGCAATTGTAAACACAAAATTCTCTGCAGATGCTGGGGTCAAAGCAACACTCACAACACACTGGAGGAACTCAGCAGGTTGGGCAGCATCCGTGGAAATGAACAGTCAACGTTTCGGGCCGGAACCCTTCGTCAGGACTGAAGAGGGAGGGGGCAGGGGCCCTCTAAAGAAGGTGGGGGGAGGGTGGGAAGGAGAAGGCTGGTAGGTGTCAGGTGAAAAACCAGTGAAGGGAAAAATAAAGGGGTAGGGGAGGGAAAGCAGAGAGGGGATAGGCAGGAAAGGTGAAGAAGGGATAGGGGGAAGCACAATGGGTAGTAGTAGGAGGCAGAACCAAGAGGGAGATGATAGGCAGCTGGAAAAGGGGGCAGAGTGAAACTGGGATGGGGGAAGGAATTTACCGGAAGTTGGAGAATTCAATGTTCATACCAAAGGGCTGGAGACTCCCCAGACGGTATATGAGGTGTTGCTCCTCCATCCTGAGTTTAGCCTCATCATGCTCATCATGGCAGTAGAGAAGGCCATGTATGGATATATCTGAATGGGAATGTGAAGCAGAGTTGAAGTAGGTGGCAACCGGGAGATCCTGTCTGTTGTGGCGGACGGGGTAGAAGTGCTCGACAAAGCGATCCCCCAATCTGCGTCGGGTTTCACTGATGTAGAGGAGGCCACACCGGGTGCACCGGATGCAATAGATGACCCCAACAGACTCACAAGTGAAGTGTTGCCTCACCTGGAAGGACTGTTTGCGGCCCTGAATGGTGGCAAGAGAGGAGGTGTAGGGACAGGTGTAGCATTTACGCTCTCAGGGATAAGTGCCGGGTGTGAGATCCATGGAGAGGGACGTGTGTTCGGTAGATCAGGGAGTGGTGGAGGGACCAATCCCTGTGGAAAGCAGAGAGGGGTGGAGAGGGAAAGATGTGCTTAGTGGTTGGGTCCTGTTGAGGGTGGCGGAAGTTGTGGAGGATAATGTGCTGGATCCGGAGGTTGGTGGGGTGGTAGGTGAGGACAAGGGGAACTCTGTCCCTGTTGTGGTGGTGGGAGGATGGGGTGCGGGCCGAAGTGCAGGAAATGGAGGAGATGCGGGTGAGGGCGTCATTGATTACGGCAGAAGGGAAACCACGATCCCTAAAGAAAAGGACATTTGATATGTCCTGGAACAGAAAGCCTCATCCTGGGAGCAGATGTGGAGGAGATGGAGGAACTGGGAATAAGGAATGGCATTTTTGATGTGGCGGGGTGGGAAGAGGTATAGCTGAGGTAGTTATGAGAGTCAGTGAGTTTATAGAAGATGTCAGTGGACAGTCTGTCTCCAGAGATGGAGACGCAGAGATCGAGAAAGGGGAGAGAAGTGTCCGAGATGGACCAAGTGAATTTGAAGGCTGGGTTGAAGTTAGAAGCAAAGTCGATGAAATTGACGAGTTCAGCTGGGGTGCAGGATGCAGCACCAATGTAGTCGTCAATGTAGCGAAGGAAAAGTTGGGGAGCAGTACCAGAATAGGTTTGGAACACAGACTGTTCCACATAACCAACGAAGAGGCAGGCATAGCTGGGGCCCACGCGAGTGCCCATAGCTACACCCTTGGGCTGAAGAAAGTGGGAAAAGCCAAAAGAGAAGGTATTAAGTGTGAGTACCAGTTCCGCCAACCAGAGGAGGGTGGTGTTGATAGGGAATAGGTGAGGTCTATTGTCCAGAAATTAGCGGAGGGCTTTGAGGCCTTCCTGATGGGGAATGGAGGTGTATAAGGATTGGACATCCATAGTGAAAATGAAGCAGTTGGGACCGGGGAACTGGAGTCATTGAAGAGGTGGAGGGCATGGGATGTATCCCGGATGTAGGTGGGGAAGGACTGAACTATGGGTGACAAAATTGGATCTTGGGGAGGAGGTAAAACCGAGCAGTGCAGGGAGTGGGAATTCTGAGCTTCGTGGCTGAGGATGGAAGGTCTCCGGAGTTGATAAGGGCTGTGATGGTACGGGAGACAATGGTTTGATTTCCTTCTTCACCTTTCCTGCCTATCCCCCCTCTGCTTCCCCTCCCCCACCCCTTGATCGTTCCCCTTACAGTTTTTTCACCTGGCAGCAACCTGCCTTCTCCTTCCCACCCTCCCCCCCAACCTTCTTTATAGGGCCCCTGCCCACTTTCTCTTCAGTCCTGACGAAGGATCTCGGCCCGAAACGTTGACTGTTCATTTCCACGGATGCTGCCCGACCTGCTGAGTTCCTCCAGCATGTTGTGCATGTTGCTTTGACCCCAGCATCTGCAGAGAATATTCTGTAACAATTCGTTACTCCGCTGCGAAGTCTCTTTGAGGTATGCCTATCCTGAAGAAGTTTAAATCTTCCCTTTGGGAGTTCAGTGACACCCTCTCTCACTGTTCCCTCTCGGTCATCTCTGCCTTTCTCCAACTCTACGACCACATCCTGACCCAGACCCTCCACCACAGCCAAGTCTCCTTCCTGGGAATGTGTCTCTGCCACCATCTTGTACTGCAGGTATTCCAGCTCCAGTTCCAGGCCTCCCAGTTCGGGCCCAGCAAGGGTCACAAGTACCTCCATTTTATTGACCACTGCTCCCGCCGGATTCTCCGTGCCACACTCACTGCAATGCGGAGATGCCTACGGGCCCTGTCCCTCCCTCTGCCATCACTCCGGGCCTCGCTTTCCACCGACTGCCTTGGACCTCTCATACACTTCATTCTCCGCCAGATTCACGCCTCCAACCGCCGTTTCTTCTCTTTCCTCATTCTCTTTCCTCACGTCCAAGAAGGACCACAAGCTCGCTCGTCTGGAGCCCACGACGACGACCACATCCAGCCTGGATCCCGACCGCTCGGACTTCGACTCCTCAGGCATTCGGCAGGCTGAAGACCCATCCGCCTCTGACTCTGACCCCGAATGGAACCACGGCCTCCTAGACATGGGCACCAGCCCTCAGCGGGCCACAGACTCACTCGCTTCCAACTCCGACCTCAGTTCTGACGCCCTGCAGGCCACAGGCTCCGCCAGATCTAGCTCGGACCGAGGTCCTGACCCTCTCCAGACCGGGACCACTCTTACTGCCACTAGGTCCTACCGATCATCTTATTCCTCCACCACCCTCTATCCTCCCCGTGACTCCCAACCTTCCCTCTACCCCTCATCCCCCTCCATTCCTCTGATCCCTCATCCCTCCCTAACTCCGCTGTCCCTGAACATCCCAACCCCCCTCTCCCTCCTGAGACCTCCCACTCTTTATCCTCCTTTGACCCCAGCCCCAACCCTTTCCTTGTCTTCACCATCCCCTCTCTGAGGCAGAACGTTCTGTCCTCAGCAAGGGCCTTAAATGCATCCAATGACTTAGCCTCCACAGCCACACATGGCAACAAATTCCACGGACATACCACCCTTTGACTAATGTGATTTCTCCACATCTCTGTTCTTTCAATCTTGAAGTCCTGCTCTCTTTTCCTAGACTCCCCTACCATAGGAAATAACTTTGCCATATCTAATCTGTTCAAGCCTTTTACCATTTGGAATATTTCAGTGAGATCCCCCTCTCATTCTCCTGAACTCCAGGGAATACAGCCCAGGAGCTGCCAGACGTTCCTCAAATGGTAACCCTTTCATTCCAGGAATCATTCTCATGAATCTTCTCTGATCGATGGGAGAAGGCAGCTGAAATAGTCTGGCATGGACTTAATGGGCTGAAGGGACTGTTTCTGTGCTGCACTTTGCTCAGACTCTGACACTATCTGAGAACCTGCCGAAGAAGCTAGTTTTATTTTTACATGTATATTCAATATTGATACTTTTTCATGTGAGATTACACCAATGAGGAAATGCTTTTATCCTGGAAGTTGAAGACAGATACAAAAGACGAAAGTATTTTTGAAAAACAAAATTCCACTGGAAAATATTGTGGCTTGTGTAACGTAGTATCCTTCTTTGATGGTAGGATGGCATAGAGGATTCATTACTCATTTAAAATGCAGTGTCTGACGTATTTTGCAAACAGGGTTTCGTCCACCATCAGCATTGGTTGTAAAAACAAAATACTGTATTTTTGTTGCTGATTGGAAGAATATTATATCAATAAAGTATCTCATTCAGAGCTTTAAAGTAACTTTATTTTTCATAAACACCTGTAACATTAAGTTTAGCCTATTATACCTATAACATGTTGAAACCTAAAGATTGACTATCTATTAAAGCAATACAGTACTAAAAAAACATTAGTAACTAATGGAATCTAAGGAGTCTGAGGGCCTGAGGGAAATGCAGGTCACATAGAGGAAACAAGCAGCAAAAAGTTCTGACATGGGGAGGTGCCTTTGACCTTCGGCATGGAGTAGGGGTGGACTTGGGGGCTGCTGTTGGAGACCGTGAGGGAAGTGGCACCCTCTCTCCCTAACGCTCTGCCATGACACACTCCTAGATGGATGCTAGACCAGCTGCTCTCTCTTGTTCATGCTGCAGCCTCTCTGCTTTAATATGTAGAGGTCATGGATCCAATGCCAGGCCTCGTTGGTGTCGGAGGCCACCAGATCCAAGTTCTTCCTCATGCCCTTAAATACGACTGTGAAACAGCGGTCAGTGGGTATCTCCGTGGCGTACCGCTGTACTCCCTCCGTCTGGCAACCGTCTCAACTCCTTGATGTTGTTGATCGAGACTGCAAGGGGTCGGGTGGGGGGAGAGAGTAAAACAGCAGCAGAGATCAGAACAAGAGATTCAGTCACAGATTCACAAGCACAAGAGATTCTGCAGAAGCTGGGAATTCAGAGTAACACACACACAAAGTTACTTATTCACAGCACTTTACCGATTTAGAGATAATCTGTGGGACTGGCCCTACTGCCCCAAAAAGCCACATCGCCGAACACCCCACCTACTTAACAGCAGCCTAATCACAGAGGAATTTACAATGACCGATCAGCCTTCTTTGAACAGCAGAAGGAAACCCACACGGTCACAGGGAGAATATACAAACTCCTCACACACGGCACTGGTATTGAACTTTGAATTATTACCTGCCCACTCCCCACTCCCCCATCCCTGGCAGAGCAGCAACAACATCACACTAATCACTCTGCTATTGTGGTGCCCTAAAATGCTGGAGGAACTCTGCAGGTCAGGCAGCATCTATGGAGAGGAATAAAGAGTCAACACTTCAGGCCAACATCCTCCATCAGGATGAGTCCTGCAGACGGGTTTCAGTGTGTGTGTGTGTGTGTGTGTATATATATATAAACAGATATGGATGCTGCCTGACCTGCTGAGTTTATTCTGCATTTTTTGTGCGTTGTTCTACCATCTGCAGAATCTTTTGTGCAAAGGCATTATTGTGTTGCTAAACCATAGAAATTAGGGTTGTGAGGTGTGGGGCTTTAGGTTTCTGCAGCTCCTGCTTGATGGATATGACTCATGTCATGTTTATGGGAAACCTGGATGAACAGAGAAATGGAAATGAACCAGAAGGTTAGGGACAATGGAGCTTAGGAGGAGCATATTGTAACATATGGGTCATATTGTCTGAAAGTTCTTCCTCCTGTGGAATTGGACAGTTGTTTTCCTGAGCAAAACACACACGCGCACATGCGTGCGCCCACACACACACACACACACACACACACACACACACACACAAAATCAATGCTGGAGGAACACAGCAGGGCAGGTGAATTGTCCTGTGATGTGGCTGGTGTTAAACAGGCGGACCGCTGGGTGGTGGGGCCTATTGGGCCAGAAGAATCTGTCTGCACTCCATCTCCAAATAAAACAGAATCAATAAAAGATAGAATCCAGGTCACTGGCGCAATGAAGCAGTAACTCTACTGGCCTCAGCGTGGTGCTTTACCAGGAATCAAGGACTAGTCCCTGCACTTGTTGGTGGCCAAGGCGATTTTTTAAAAACTGTTAAAAAATATGTTTGCTGCCACACCATCCCTCCAAGACCTGTCAACACTCACACATTTGGCTCCTGGCTGACTTCAGGATCTTTTTGGAACTGTACCACACTGTCCAACAGTCTTCTTGTAGTTTGTAAGAGCGGGCATTCATCCGTGAGCTGCCTTTGATCTTTTGCATGTGACTACCCTTGAGCATGGCTTGAATATCGTCATCCTTGATGAGGCCTTGGGAGGAACATAGAGGACACATCAGATGGAGTGATGGCAGAGGGGAAGTGGAGGGTGGGAGGAGTGGGTAGTGAAGGGGAAGTGGAAGGGAGGGATGAAGTGATGGAACAGACAAGTGGAGAGTGAGGATCTGGTGAGGCAGGGGAAAGTAGTCAGGAGTTAGGAAGGTAGGGGAGAGCAGTGGAGGACAGAGGAAGGGTGTTAATGGGTAGGAGAAGGGAAGGTATTGCAATGAGTGGGATAGAACACCAGAGCACACTACAGGCCCTTCAGCCCACAGTATTGTGTCAAACTTTTAACCTGTTCTAAGATCAATAGAACCCTTTCCCCAGATAGAGCACTCCTTTTTTTCTATCATTCATGTGCTCTGTACAGGTATTTCTTAAACGTCCCCAATGTATCTGCCCCTACCACCACCCCTGGGGTGATTCCACACACACACCACTCTCTGTGTACACTCCCTGCTATTTGCAATTCCCACCCTGGGAAAATCTCTCTGGCTGTCCACTTGGTCTATGTTTGTTATGACCTCGTACACCTCTCTCAAGTCCCCTCTCATCCTCCTTCACTTCAAAGAGAAAAGCCCTCGCGTGCTCATCCTGTCCTCATAAGACTACATGAGGATAAGTTAAACTAGTCCAGGCAGCATCCTGGTGAATCTCCTCTGCACAATCGATACGAGGAAGGGTGGAGATTGGAAGCTTTCAATTCAACTTGGAGGAAATCCATGGTGTCTTGGGGAGAATGTACAAACTCCATACAGAGAGCAGTGGAACTGCACCCTGATCGGAGATTGCTGGCCCTGTGGAGCGTTGCACTAACTGCTTCTCCACTGTGCCGTGCCAGTGGCAAGGGGAGTGAGATAATTAATGTGGGTGGGAGTCTGCATGTAAATAAAGGATCTGTAAGGTCATGACGTGTCATCGAGAGATCTGCACAGAAACAGGTCCTTCGACCCAATATTTCAATGATGTCATCTGTACTAGCCCCAGAAATCAGCATTTGATCGGTAGCCTTCTACAACTTGGATATTCCAGTGCCCCAAAGTCTTTGAAACACAGCTCCCTTCATATAAAAAAAACAATACAGCAATTGTGCCTATACATTTATTTTTACCTTCATCGAATTCACAAGATTGTGAATTCCAGCCTTCTGTGTTTCCTCCATGACCAAACAATTCCTCTTTCCATTTCCCTACTTTTATTAACCCATCTTCAGGCACCGGTTCCCTACCACTCTTGACCACTTGCGCATTGGTGAAGTCACCCGACTTACCCCACAGCCTCTCTTTGTCGTTCTGCTCCTACTGATCTCTGATGGTTCCTTTGCCCTCGCATCCATTTTCCTCCCTCTTACCCTCTCCATTCCAGGGTTCGTCCACTGGGCTTAGCTCCAGTTCAGTCGCCTCTGTTTGGATATGCCCAAGAGCCGTTCAGGACTTAGTATTCGATCTGACAGTCCCTGTGACGTGATCCCCTGCTCGTTTCCTCCATCCCCTGATTCTATACTCCTCTCCTTCATATTCTGGCTTCTAACCTCCAGATACACAGTGTTGATTCTCTTGACCGGTGGTCCAGAGCGTGCAGCAAAGCCCCCTGGCTTCAATTCTTCAGAGTTAGGCTTCACTTCGAAATTTACTGGCTGGGCTGTGCCGATTACGCGCTTGGCCTTCATAGTGTGGGGGCGCTTCTTCGCAAACTTCTGGCAGGCCCACCAGCCGATGATGGTGACAGCAATTCCCATCAACAGGCCAAGGACCACCAGCCGGAATAGTTCACTGAGTTCCATTGACTTCGTTCGTGATTCCAGGAAAATGTTGTGTCAGCAGCCTACCGATTCAAGGAGACTAGCCTCTCCTTGAGTTCTCAGATGAACTGCTCTCAGCCGGCAGTTTCTTGTGGTCAGGTTCCGGATCATAATGACTTCACAATCTACCTCATTATGATCAAGCATGTGACTGCAGGAAAATACAGGTTGTTATGGACACAGAAGCACATCACAGTAAACATCCCAGTAAACATCCCCTCCTCCTTGGACTCTCTACATTTCTCACTGCCTCAGTAAAACAGCTGGAACAATCAAAGACCCCTCCTATATTCTGTATTATGCCCTATCTCATCAGGCAGGAGATAGCAAAGCCCAAAAACACTTTCCAACAGGCTTGAGGATAACTTCTACCCTGTCCGTCATTGAATTTAGGACAGACACAGTAGGAACAATTAAACTCTTAGATAGGCACATGAATGAGGGAGAGATTGAGGGCCATGTAGGAGGGAGGGTTACATAGATCTTAGAGTAGGATCAAATATCAGCAGAATATTGTGGGCTAACTGGCCTGTACTGTGCTGTAATGTTCTATGTTCTATTGAATGGTTCTCTACTGTGATAAGATGGACTGTTGACCTCACAATGTCAATTGTTACAATCTTGCACCTTATTGTTTACCAGCACTGCACTTTCTCTGTTGCTGTTAGACTTTATTCTGCATTCTGTTATTGTTTTTCCTTGTTCTACCTTAATACACTGTGTGATGATTTCATCAGCACGAACAGTTTGCAAGTCAGGCTTTTCACTGTATCTCAGTACATGAGACAATAATAAACCAACACCAAATAGTGAAAGGAAAGAATGAAGCCTCTAGTGACTGGTGTTTGTTGGGAGGGGGAGGGGAAGTGTCCATTTTCATTTCAACATGGTAATTTTGGGGCCATGCTTCCTGTGAGTGCCCCTCACTCTCCCTTGACCATGACTCTGAGCCAATGCTGATAATGGAATTCCTTGTTCTACTGGATATCACCATACATTCTGTCTTTTTGCAATTGATAGATAGATCCATTTTTGCACTTTCTTCAACAATTATATCAATTAAGTTTTGCAGTTCTTCCTCCATACTTGCAATTAACACAGTGTCATCTGCATATCTGAAATTATTGATGTTTTCACCACCAACTTTGGTTCCCAAGATGTCTCTTATTTTTTGTAATATTGTTTCACTGTACACATTAAACAAATCGGGGAGAAAACACACCATTGTCTATCTATCAATTGCAAAAAGACAGAATGTATGGTGATATCCAAAAAGAAGGAGAATCCTAGCTGAAGGAAGAGAATAAATGGGGAAGACATAAAACAAGTACAGAACTTTTACTACTTAGAAAGCTGGGTGAAATCAGATGGCAGGTGCGACTTGGACATCAAAAGAAGAATAGGGATGGCAAAAGACACCTTTACGGGAATGAAGAGTATACTGACCAACACTAAACTAGGCATGACACCCCGCCTCAGAGTACTGAAATGCTATGTTTATCCAGTTATATTACACGGCTCAGAATGTTGGACAATATCTAGTAAAATGAGGAAACAAATTGAAGCAGCAGAGATGTGGTTTTTGAGGAGGATGCAAAGAATATCATGGACAAAACGAATATCTAACGAGGATGTCATGAACAGAGCAAGCACAAAAAGAGAAATAATGTATGCGATCATGAAAAGGCAATGTAACTTCATTGGAAACACAAAATTCTCTGCAGATGCTGGGGTCAAAGCAACATGCACAACACGCTGGAGGAACTCAACAGGTCGGGCAGCATCTGCGGAAACGAGCAGTCAACGTTTCGGGCCAAGACCGTTTGTCAGGACTGAAGAGGGAGGGGGCAGAGGTCCTATAAAGAAGGTGGGGGAAGGGTGGGAAGGAGAAGCCTGGTAGGTGCCAGGTGAAACATCAGTAAGGGGTAAGAACAAGGGGTGGGGGAGGGGAAGCAGAGGGGGGATAGGCAGGAAAGGTGAAGAAGGAAATCAAACCATTGTCTCCCATACTATCACTGCCTTTATCAACTCCAGAGACCTTCCATCCTCAGCCACGAAACTCAGAATTCCCACTCCCTGCACTGCTCGGTTTTACCTCCTCCCCAAGATCCACAAGCCTGACTGTCCCAGTAGACCCATAGCTTTTGCCTGCTCCTGCCCCACCGAACTTGTAACTGCCTACCTGGACTCCATTTTGTCACCCATTGTTCAGTCCCTCCCCACCTACATCCAGGATATATCCCATGCCCACCACCTCTACCATGACTTCCAGTTCCCCGGTCCCGACCGTGTCGTTTTCACTATGGATGTCCAAGCCTTATGCACTTCCATTCCCCATCAAAAAGGTCTTAAAGCCCTCCGTTACTTTCTGGACAATAGACTTCACCAGTTCCCCACCACCACCACCATCTTCTAGTTGGCGGAACTGGTACTCACACATACTAGCTTCTCTTTTGGCTCTTCCCACTTTCTTCAGACCAAGGGTGTAGCTATGGGCACTCGCATGGGCCCCAGCTATGCCTGCCTCTTCGTTGTTATGTGGAACAATCTATGCTCCAAAACTATACTGGACTGCTCCCCAATTCTTCCTTCGCTACATTGATGACTACATTGGTGCTGCTTCCTGCACCCATGCTGAGCTCGTCAATTTCAAAAATGCTATCCCCTATTCCCAGTTCCTCTGTCTCCGCCACATCTGATCCCAGGATGAGGCTTTCCATTCTAGGACATCTCAAATGTCCTTTTTCTTTAAGGATCGTAGTTTCCCTTCTACCGTCATCAATGATGCCCTCACCTCATCCTCCTGTCACTTCCACAGGGACAGAGTTCCCTTGTCCTCACCTACCACCCCACCAGCCTCCGGATCCAGCACATTATCTTCCGCAACTTCCACCACCTTGAACAGGACCCCACCACAAAGCACATCTTTCCCTCTCTACCCCTCTCCACTTTCCTCAGGGATTGGTCCCTCTGCGACTCCCTGGTCCACATGTCCCTCCCACGGATCTCCCACCCGGCACTTATCCCTGTAAATGTAAGTGCTATACCTGTCCCTACACCTCCTGTCTTGCCACCATTCAGGGCCCCAAACAGTACTTCCAGGTGAGGCAACACTTCACTTGTGAGTTTGTTGGGGTCATCTATTGCATCCGGTGCTCCTGGTGCGGCCTCCTCTACATCTCTCCAACTTCCGGTAATTTCCTTCCCCCATCCCAGTTTCACTCTGCCCCCTCCTCCAGCTGCCTATCACCTCCCTCTTGGTTCCGCCCCCTTCTACCACCCATTGTGCTTTCCTCTATTCCTTCTTCAGCTTTCCTCCCTATCCCCTCCCTGCTTCCCCTCCACCACCCCTTGATCTTTCCCCTTACTGGTTTTTCTCCTGGAACCTACCTGCCTTCTCCTTCCCATCCTTCCCCCACCTTCTTTATAGGGCCCCTGCCCCCTCCCTCTTCAGTCCTGACGAAGGGTCTCGGCCCGAAACGTTGACTGTTCGTTTCCATGGATGCTGCCCAACCTGCTGAGTTCCTCCAGCGTGTTGTGAGTGTTGCTTTTACCCCAGCATTTGCAGAGTATTTTGTGTTTACTTAAAACAGTCGAGATTTCGGGCCGAGACCCTTCTTCAGGATTGAGGGAGAAGGGGGAGAAGTCTTAATTATAGACAATAGACAATAGGTACAGGAGAAGGCCATTCGGCCCTTCGAGCCAGCACCGCCATTCACTGTGATCATGGCTGATCATCCACAATCAGTATCCAGTTCCTGCCTTATCCCCATAACCTTTGATTCTGCTATCTTTAAGAGCTCTATCCATCTCTTTCTTGAAAGCATCCAGAGACTTGGCCTCCACAGCCTTCTGGGGCACAGCATTCCATATATCCACCACTCTCTGGGTGAAAAAGTTTTTCCTCAACTCCGGTCTAAATGGCCTACCCCTAATTCTTAAACTGTGGCCTCTGGTTCTGGACTCCGTGGAAACGAACAGTCATTTAAACATATTGACTCTGAGAATCTCCCATCCACTGCCACCAACCTCATAGTTCCCACACCTCCCATTTCTTCCTTCAATCCGAGATCCGCTACCCACTTTTCCAAGTAGACCCTTTGTTTTAGCTTGTCCTGTCCCATTGAACCCATATTGGCATAGCTCAACTCTGTTTTATTCCCCCAGTTCAGTCCCTTCCTCCCTACATCCATGAGACTTCACACTCTCTGGATCTTTTCTATGATTTCAGCTTCCCTGGCCCCCATCATCCTATTTTTTACTATGGATGTCCAGTCCCTATACACCTCCATCCCCCACCAGGAAAGCATTAAGGCTGTCCGTTTTTCTCTGGACACCAGACCTAACCAGTTCCCCTCCACCACCACTCTCATCCGCCTTGCAGAATTGTCCTCACCGTAAATAATTTCTCCTTTGGCTCCTCCCACTTCCTTCAAACAGAAGTTTTAGCCATGGACACTCGCGTGGGTCCCAGCTATGCCTGCCTGTTTGTTGGCTACCACCCCACCAGCCTCTGCGTCCAGCACAAAATTCTCTGAAACTTCCACCATCTCCAACGGGATCCCACCACCAAGTACATCTTTCTTTCCCTCCCTCCCCACTTTATGCTTTCCACAGTGATCACTCCCTACATGACTCCCTTGTCCATTTGTCCCTACCCACTGATCTCCCTCGCAAGCAGAACAAATGCTACACCTGCCCCTACACCTCCTCCCTCACTACTATTCAGGGCCCTAAACAGTCCTTCCAGGTGAGGCGTCACTTCACCTGTGAGTCTATTGGGATCATATACTGAGTCCGGTACTTTCGGTGTGGCCTTCTGTATATCGGTGAGACCCGACGTAGATTGGGAGACTGCTTTGCCAAGCACCTATGCTCCGTCCACCAGAAAAAGCAGGATCTCCCAGTGGCCACCCTTTTTAATTCCACTTCCCATTCCCATTCCTATTCCAATTTGTCCATCTGTAGCCTCCTCCACTGTGACAATGAGGCCACACTTGGGTTGGAGGAACAATACTGTATATTCCATTTGGATAGCCTCCAGCCTGATGGCATTAACATCGATTTCTCAACTTTCAGGTAATGCCCCCACCCGTCCCCACTTCATCGTTTCCCATCCCCTTCTCCCTCTCTCACCTTATCTCATTGCCTGCCCATCACTTCCTTCTAGTGCTCCTCCTCCCTGTTTTCTTTCCTCAATGGTCTCCTGTCTCTTTCTCCAATCAACTTCCTAGTTCTTTACTTCATTCCTCTTTCTCCAGGTTTCACCTATCACTTTATGTTTCTCTCTCCCCTTCTCCCACTTGTTAAATCTACTCCTCAGCTTTTTTTTTCTCCAGTCCTGCCGAAGGGTCTCGGCCCAAAACATCAACTGTACTCAACAGCATTCGGTAGATGCTGCCTGGCCTGCTGAGTTCCCGCAGCCTTTTGTATGTGTTGCTCGGATTTCCAGCATCTGCAGATTTTCTGTTGTTTCTTATAGGAGTAGAGAGTGGATGAAAGGAGAAAGGGAAGGAGGCGGGGACCCAAGGGACAGTAATAGGTAAGTGGGAATAAGTAAAAGGTTAGAGTGTGATAGCGTCAGTTGTGTGTGCTTGTGTTATCCATTTGGGCCAACTGATATCAATTCAAAAAGCAGTGATTTTTGATAATATTGCTTTTTCTTTCAAATATATAGATGAAGGCTATGAATGTAGTTTCTTATATGAGCTGAGTTTGCTCTGTTACAGTCAAAAGTACACGTAGCGACGATTCTTCCATTGATAGCCATTAGGAATAATACACAGTTTTATTATACTGTAGTTGTATTAGTAGTGTTCTACTTTGCTCTGTATTTCATTTAAATGCATAATTTGTTACTCACTTACATGGAAATCTACAGCACATTACAGGCCCTTTGGCTCACAATGTTGTGCTGACCATGTAACCTACTCTAGAACCGTCTCGAATTTCCTTACATCATAGCCCTCTACTTTTCTAAGCTCCATGTTCCCATCTAAGATTCTCTTAAAGGACCGTATTGTATCTGCCTCTATCACCGTTGCTGGCAGTGCATTCCACACACTCACCACTCTCTGTGTAAAAAAACTTACCTCTCACATCCTCCTTGTATCTACTTCCAAGCACCTTAAAACTGTGCTCCCTCATGTTAGCCATTTCAGCCCTGGGAAAAAGCCTCTGACTATCCACACAATCAATGCCTTTCATCATCTTATACACCTCTATCAGGTCACCTCTCATCCTCCATCACTCCAAGGAGAAAAGGCCAAGTTCACTCAATCTATTCTCATAAGGCATGTTCCCCAATCCAGGCAACATCCTTGTACATCTCCTCTGCATCGTTTCTATGGTTTCCATATCCTACCCGCAGTGAAGTACCAGAACTGAACACAGTATTCCAAGTGGGCTCTAACTAAGGTATTGTATAGCTGTAACATTATTACTACCTTATTGTCGCCAAACAATTGATACTAGAGCATACAATCATCACAGCGTTATTTGATTCTGTGCTTCACAGAACCTAACAATTCCAGAACAGACAGCAACAAAACTTTGCCCTGTTTTCTGCCCTTGCTTGTATGAAGGTGGTTTACCTATTTATGCAAGTACTTCTCTGACAATAGATGTGTAACAGCCTAATGTAACGTTGTATGGAAATACAAGATAACACTGATGCAGACATGTTTTATACATTTAACAAGGTGCTTTATTAATGCAACAGAGTTAGTCAGTTTTTCAATGTTCGTCATCAGCCGGGTCATACCGTCCGTGAACTCCCTGTCAGTTGCCTCCATACGCTCCAGTATTTGTTTTTTTTAGTTTTACGTCCTCCTGCGTGAGAGCCAAGAGCAATTCCTTTTAAATTTATTTCTACTCTGTAGCTGGACAAACGCGCACTAAGTATACCGTTTCCTCTTCGCTTGTTTTCTGTGTGTCCTGCGTGTGCCCAGTAGAGGAGATTCGCCCAAATATCCGTGTTAGTGTGGACAGAGATATTTTGAAAAACGCTTAATGAGTACGCCTGTCGTTTTTACTGGAAACCAGCGTTTTCAAAATTATCCGGCTTAGTGTGAATGTAGCCTTAAATTATAGTGGCGATAGGGGAGAGTGGAGAGATGCAAGGGGAAAGTTTATCACAAACAAGAGAAAGTCTGCAGATGCTGGAAATCCAAGCAACACACAAAATGCTGGCAGAACTCAGCAGGTCAGGCAGCATCTGTGAAAAGAGTACAGTTGACATATCGGGATGAGACCCTTCATCAGGACTGGAGAAAAGAAAAGTCTGTAATGAGGTGCAGACTTAGGAGAGGTTGACTAACTCAAATGTTGGTGCTGGGAGAGCGTAGTGTACTTCAGACGTTGTAAATTGGGAGAGGTGACAAAATTTGAAGTACCAGAAGAGGAGAACAAATGAACCTAATGCTGGAAATGTAAAGCACAGGTTGGAATTGCTGATTGTCAGAAATGGTTGAATTCTGGATCTGGAAGACCATAATCTCTCCAATCAGTAGAGGAGGTGCTGTCCTGAAGCTTACGTTGTGCTCCACTGGAATAGCATGGGAGGTCAGAAAAGGAGGGGAATGGAAAATTAAAATGACATGCAACTCAGGATCACCCTGGTGGTCTGCATGGAGATGATCTGCAGAGTGGTCACCTAGTTTCTGTTTGGTTACCTTGTTCTGGAGGAAGCCACATTCTGAGCACCAAATAAGGTATATAGAATGGAAAGAAGTATTGTTAATATTCTGAGGAAGAGTGTAATGCAGCCTTCTTGGCCACTGAATTGCTTCTTGTGACCAGTTTGAAGACAGACTAACATTAAAGTTTACAAAAGTTGCAAGGTGAGCAAGTGGGCTGGAAGCTCTTTGGAGCCATAGAGTCCCTACCCGGCTTCACAGCACATAAAGCAGCATCACCATTCATCCAGTAACACACGCAGACTGGGTGCCGGTGTTTCAGGGTAAGTGAATGCGGTTTTATGTCAGGTCTAGTTGAGCCTATTGTCCTGTGCACAAATAATTGAGATAGAAGTAAAATGAAAACCTTGCTTGCAACAGCATCATAAGCATGTAGGTCAAAACAGTACACAGAGTATAAATTACACATTAACTATAAAAGACAGTAAAAGAATTTGGGTATTCTCCCTGTGACTGTGTGGGTTTCCTCTGGGTACTCTGGTTTCCTACCATATCCCAAAGACGTGCAGGGTCTATCAGATAATTGGCTGCTGGAAGTTGTTCTTCATGAGTGGGTGAGTGATAAAATCTTGGGGAAGTTAATGGAAGTTAATCTCATTAGGAGTATGAGGTGATTTGTTATGTCACTAGAATTCGTTTGTTGTACAGTGGAGAACATTCTGACTGGCTGCGTCACACCCTGGTATGGACACTCCAGTGCACAGAATGGCAGGGGCTGCAGACTCAGCCAACTGCATGATGGGCACAAGCCTCCATCGTCAAGCACAGCTTCAAGGGCAGTGCCTCAAGGAGGTGGCAATCATCATTAAGGACTCTTGTATTCCAGGATATGTCCTCTTCTCTGCACTGCCATTAGGGAAGAGGAGGTGCAGGGATCAGAAGCAGCTCCTTCCTCTCCATCATCAGATTTCTGAATAGTCCTTGAACCCATGAACAGCACCTCATTATTCTTCTTTTGCACTATGCATTCACTCTTTTATGCACTTGTTTATTTATTTACTATTTATCTATCTACTTGTGGGTCTATTTATTTACTATTGTGACTTGGTCTTTTTATGTCTTATACTGCATTGCTGCCACAAAACAATAAATTTCAAGACAGATGTCAATCATATTAAATCCAATTCTGACTCTGATTCTGAAATGTGGACAGAGTAAAATAAAATTAGTGTAAAATGAATGGTCGATGGTCAGCATGGTTTTGGTGGGCTGAAGGGCCTGTTTTTGAGTTGCATTACTCTGTGACTTCATAACTTTACCAACTGAAATTCTTGTTCCTGTGGAAATAAATCTGAGCCAATCATCTAGTATGTTGTCAACTGAGAAAGACCAGGTGATTTAAACCCAAAGAGTGCTATGTGAGTTCATTCTTACCCTCGACCATTAGGCTCTGTAATGAGTCAACCTATACCAGGGAAGTGATGATCCCATCCAGTCTGACTGCTTGTGGTAACTTTTTTTTATTCTTTCTTACTTCTCTTCTAATATTTATATCTGTGCACTTGTAATGCTTCCGTGACACTGTAATTTCCTTTCGGATCAATAAAGTTTCTATCTATCTCGTCGTCGTGGCTATCCCTCAAGGTTGAGGATGATAGTCTTCGTTCTGAAGAAGTGGCCCACAGAGCGAAGACGCCTGTGCGTGTATTTGTTTAACGTGTACTTGATGTTGCACTCCAAGAAGCACACGATACTTCGTAAATCAACGAACTGATTCCAATGGCATGGAAACCGCGACGATTGGTGCTGATGGATTTGTTGCAGCCTTCATCCGCCATTGAGTTCGAAGTAACTTCGTCCACCTGTTCCACTGTTGAGGTCTTGGTTGGATTGTTCTTTGTCAGCGACCTCATCCTCGACCTTACCGCCATGGGTGACCCTACCAGGAGCATAACTCCAGACGGCATTGCTCTCGGGATCACAGGACCACACAAGCTTCTCCACCACAACAAGGTGACAATCCAGGGAGAAGCTATCTATCTATCTATCCAACAAAGTGCCCCTTCACTTTACTTAGCTTAAGTGCTTCCAACAGAAATAGGGCCCAGACTGTATGTAGTTCTACTGTGTTACTTTCTCAGAGTGACAAACTTGTCCATGCCAACCAAGTCATCTAAACAAACACATCCCATTTCCTTCGGACTAAAGTGAAAACAAAGACTTGTTTCTCTTCCAGAAAAAATATTGGACTTGGAATGCAATTTTCTTCATTAACTAGTCAAGAAGAATCATCTCAGAATAAAGCTTATTGGACATTACAGATGACATGAATACAAATTCTGATGTTGTTAAACAAGCAGAGAAAAATAATGGTAATGAAAACAGCAGGTTATAGAGTCATAGAAAAATAAAGCACCAAAACAGGCCCTTCATCCCATCTAGACCATGCCAAACCACTTAAACTGCCTCGTCCCACCAACCTGCACTGAGACCATAGCCCTCCGTGCCACTATGTACTTATCCAAACTTCTCTTAAACCTTGAAATCGAACTCGCATGCACTATTCACACTGGCAGCTGATTCCACACTATCATGACCCTCTGAGTGAAGAAGTTTCCCCTCATGTTCCCCCTAAACTTTTCACCTTTCACCCTTAACCCATGATGTCTAATTGTAGTCTCATCCAACCTCAGTGCAAAAGGCCTACTTGAATTTACCCTACTTATCTGAGGCCTCCGTCAGTCTGGGTTAACCATGGATATTGCATCCTAGCTTTCTAGATATGCAAGCCTAGGCAGGACAATATGGAGAGTACACTGTTGCCCATGTAGCAAGCTCCTCCTCTCCACGCATCTGATGAACCCAAAGGAACGGCAGAGACCAATACAGTTTGGTACCAGCAGCATTGCAGGAGTTGCCAGTCAATATTGAACTCAATTTAGGACTGCCTCAGTAGAAACAGTTGTCAGAGTCTATTTGAGACGCACATCATTGGGAGCATTTAATAGGTCGTGGAAGCTTGTCCCCATTGCCATCCCCGGCTATAACAACCTTAAGGAATCCCTCATAATTTTGTATATCTTTATCAAATCTCCACTTGATCTTTTATGTTCCAAGAAAAAAAATCCTAACCTATTCAATCTTGCCTTCTAACTCAGGTCCCCCAGCCCTGACAACATCCTTGTAAATTTTCTCTGTACTCTGAATCTTAATTACATCTTTCCTGTAGGTAGGTGACCAAATCTGCACACTGTACTCCATATTAGGCCTCACCAATACCTTATACAACTTCAACACAACATCCCATCTCCTGTACTCAATACATTGATTTTTGAAGTCCAATGTGGCAAAAGCTTTCTTTACAACCCTATCTGCCTGCGATGCCACTTTCGAATGAATTATGGACTGCTACTCCCAGATCTCTTTGTTCTACAGTGCTCCTCAGTGTCCTATCATTCACTGTGTAAGACTGACCCTGAATGATCCTACTGAAGTGCAACACTTGGCATTTATCTGCATTAAATTCTACCTGCCATTTTTCAGCCCATTCTTCCAGCTGGTTCAGATCCGGCTGCAAGCCATGATAGTCTTCCTCACTGTGCACTGCACCCCGAGTCCTGGTGACATCTGCAAATTTGCTGATCCAGTTAACCACATTATCATCCAGATCATTGATATAGATGACTAACAACAATGGACCCAGCACCGATCCCTGCAGCACTCCACTAGTCTTGGGTTTCCCCATAAAGCTAATGTCTAATCCAATTTACTACCTCATCTTCAATACCAAATGACTGAACCTTCTTGACCAACCTCCTATGTGGGACTTTGTCAAATGCCTTGCTAAAGTCCATGTAGATAACATCTACTGCCTTACCTTAATCAACTTTCCTGGTAACATCTTCACAAAACTCTATAAGTTTAGTTACACATGACCTACTACTCACAAAGCCACGCTGACTATCCCTAATTAGTCAACTTCTATCCAAATACTCATATATCTAGTTGCTTAGAATACATTCCAGTCAGATCCTGGGGATTTATCCACCCTAATTTACCTCAAGATAGCAAGTACTTCTCCTCTCTAATCTGTTTAGTGTCCATGACCTCCTGCTGCTTTGTCTCATTTTTATAGACTCTGTGTCCATCTCCTGAATACATACAGATGCGAAACAATCCATTTAAGGTCTTTTAGCTCCATTCTGACTTTCCAGAAGATCAATTTTGTGCCTAACAATCCTTTCACTCTTAACATATCTGTAAAATCCCTTTTGGATTCTCTTTAACCTTGTCTGCTAGGGCAACTTCATGCCTTTTAGCCCTTCTGATTTCTTCCTTAAGTGTTCTCTTACATTTCTTATACTCCTCAGGTACCTCATTTGTACCTACCTGCCGATACCTGCTATGCATGCTCTTTTATTTTTTTAACCAGGGCCTTATTATCTCTTGCAAACCAAGGTTCCCTAAACCTGTAATCTGACAGGCATATACAATCTTTATACTCTCAAAATTTTACTTTTGAAGGCCTCCCATTTATCAAGTACACCTTTGCCAGAAAACAACCCATCCCTATCCACGCTTACCTGTTCATTTCTGACACCATCAAAATTGGCCCTACTCCTATTTCGAATCTCAACACGACCAGACATATCATTTCCATACTTACTTTTAAACTAATAGATTATGATTACTAGATGCAAAGTGTTCACCTGCACAAATTTCTGTCACCTGCCCTTTCTCATTTCCATATAGATTACATATTACATGCTCTCTCATTGGGACTTCTATGTACCGATTATGGAAACTTTGCTGAACACATTTTACAAATGCTATCCCATCTAGTACGTTTACAGTATGGGAATCCCAGACCATATGTGAAAGGTTAAAATCACCTACTATAATAACTTTGTGTTTCTTGCAACAGCCCACAGTTTCTCTACAAATTTTTTCCTCTAAATCCTACAGACTGTTAGGCAGTCTGTAATATAACCTCATTAATGTGGTTAATCTAATGTCCTCCTTATCACAGCAAATCCTTAGTCATGTGTTAAACTGTATGATCCTCCTACTTCTGGCCTCTCTAGCTCATGGCATGGGTAGCAACCCTGGAGTCCTAGCACCTAACTCCCTGAACTCCCTATGCAGAAACTCATCACCCATCCTATCTATCTCATTGGTACCATGGACCATGACTTCTGGCTGCTCACCCTCCCACTTAAGAATGTTGAGGACTCAACCTGAGGCGTCCTCGACCCTAGCACCCAAGAAGCAACATACCATCTAGGAATCTCATTCTCGTTCACAGAACCTCCTTTCTGTTCCCCTAGCTAACAAATCACCTATTACCACAGTTCATCTCTTCTCCCTCTTCCCTTCTGAGTCACAGACCCACACTCAGTGCCAGAGACCTGGCCAGTGTGACTTTCCTCTGCCAAGTCACCCCCCCCCCCGCATAACGGTATCAAAAGTGGGAGCCTGTTGTTGAGGGGGATGTCAACAGGGGTACTCTGCATTAGGGTTTAACCCCTTTCTCCATCTTGACTGTCACCCAGTCTCCTGTGTCCTGCACCTTGAGTGCAACTACCTCTCTATATGTCCTATCACTCCATCTCAGCCTCCCAAATGATCCGGAGTTCATCCAGTTCCAGCTCCAACTCCTTAACATGGAGTGTTAAAAATTGTGCTGGATGCACTTCTCACAGATAAGGTCATCAGGGACACTAGAGGTCTCCCTGCCTTCCCACATCCCACAAAAGGACCATGCAACTATCCTGCCTGGCATCCCCACTGTACAGTTATAAAGAAGGAAAACAAATAAACTGTGGGGGGGGGGGAGAAAATCTATCGGCAGATTTTTCACCTTCACTCATTCAAGCCTCAAAACTGAAGCCCCACTGTAACACTGTGCACTCCAACAATGGCCGATTTGCTTGCTCCTGCCTTATTGTTCATTTGTTCTTGCCAATCAATCCCGATTGTTGATTTGGCACTCCTCAAAACACTAAACTGCCGCGAATCGATACTTTATGTACTCAGTTGGTGAACCTGAGTGAAATATGTCTTCTTACACTTCGGATCGCTGATTGTCCACTGCTCAAAGATTACACAAGTGAGTGTATTATTTGTTATTGGTGGTAGTGCTCACGTTGTTCATAACTGTCTACAAATAGCAGACGGCTAATTTCCAATTGACCTGGAGTGTCCTGTAGTGAATGTTTAAGAATACTCTCATAGTTATACTGGCTGCGGAACGGCGATGCATTTTCTACCAATCTGCTATCCTTGAGTGTTCTAAGTTGCTGGAAAGTGGGGGCAAAGAATTACCACCTTTTGGACTGTCTCTGGACAGAACCTTGTTGATTTTTGCAGGATTAAAGCATATTTTCCATCTGAAAGAATGTGCCCCAAACTGTGGGAAAAGATATTCAAAGACCCTTGGCATCAAACTGCAACTTGCCTTTGGCTATAAACAAGAAAACGATCCTTCAGTATTTCAGCAGAAACTACGGTGAAAGTTGACCCAAGCATTGCAAATCCACAGCAGCTGAGAAAATTTAGCAGAAAGGCTCAGAGAAATGTTGTTGTGTTGGACACAAACATATTTCTGCTGCCTCTGGAGAAATTAGTGAAGAGAATTTCTTAATGAGCCGAGAATGTTTTTCCCAATAGCAGTGAGTTACTGGATCTGTGAAACTGGCCTTTGAATGCACAGAACAAATTGAGTAAGATTTACTGAAGGAGGCTGCGTACAAAGCAGCCTTTCCACTTTTCAAATAAGAACTACCACCCACGTTTCAACACAAGATTTATTTTTGTCATGATTAGACAAATGCAAAACCAATTATCACCGCCTGATATCGAACAGGAATGGACCATTTCCTAAAATGTGAACCAATATCTTCCACAAGAGTGATGGAATTGTGTTGGAATGCTCATCTGGCAAGGGCAGTTGAGTTCATCTTGTGTACACCTGGCAACACACATTTCCCCACCCCCCACCCCCCACAACCAATCCATTAAACCTTTAAATCCTAACACATCCACCAAGTGTTTCCGCAATTAAGTTTATTTTAATTTATGTAACGAACTCCACAAGAAGTCAGGAGCCAAGCTGCATTTGTGGAGGTGCAACTGACATCTCAAGTTGAGACCCTCCCTCAGGGGTTAAAGGGAACATAAAACAGTTCAGCACAGAAACAGTCCTTTTGGCCCACAATGTTGGCCCAAGTCAGCTAAAAGGCAAATCCCTCCTACCGACACAATTTCCATATCCTTCTATCTTCCTCACAATCATGTGCCTATCTGCACATCTCTCAAAAGCCTCCAATGTATTTGCCTCTTTCACCATACAAGGCAGCACATTCCAGGCATCCATGACTCTCGAGTAAAAAACTTACCCATACATTCCCTGACTACCTCCTGTCACCTTCAATGCATGCCCCCTGGTATTAATCATTTCTACTCTTTTACCCCCTGTTTACTCTATCTATGTCTCTCATAATCTTATAAGACTCTAACAGATCTCCCCTCAACCTCCTCTGCTCCAAAGAGAGCAACCCAAGTTTGTCCAACCTCTTGTGATAACAAATGCCCTCTAAACCAGGCAGCATCTTGACAAACAACTTCTGCACCCTCTCCAAAGCCTCAACATCCTTCCTATAGTGAGGCGACCAGAACTGTATGCAATACTCCAGATGTGCCCCAACCAGAATATTATAAAGTTGCAATGTAGCCTCTTGACTTTTGACTCAATGCCTTGACTAATAAGAACAAGCATTCCATAAGTCTTCTTAACCACCTTATTGACTAGTGTAGCTACTTTCAATGAGCTATGAAATTGGATCTCAAGAACTCTCTGCTCAGCAACAATGTTAAGGATCTTACCCTTAACAATGTACTGTCTTCTTGCATTTCTCCTACCAAGGTGCAAGACCTCACATTTATCTGAGTTAAACTTCATCTGCCATTTCTCTGATCTATATCGCACTATATCTATATTGAACAAGGCCCTTCAACCACTGCCTTCTGTCTTCTACTGCCACTCTCCTGCTCCTCCATGTCCATTTCCTTGCTAAGTACTGAAGCAAAGTACTCATTAAGGCCTCACTCACATTCTCTACATCCAAGCAAATGTTTCCTTCTTTATCCTTGAGTGGTCCCACCCTCTCCCTAGTTATCCTCTTGCTCTTGACGCATGTAGAGAATGCCTTAATCCTACTTGCCAAGGACTTTTCATAGCCCCTCCTGGCTTTCCTAATTCCGTTCTTCAGTTCTTTACCGGCTTCTTTATGCTCATCATGTGCTCTGTTTGATCCTAACTTCCGAAGCTTTACATAATTTTTCTTTCTCTTCTTGACTAAATTCTACATCTCTCCTGATACCCAAGGTTCTCTTATCTTTCCATCCCTGTCCGTCCTTCTAACTGAAACCTACTTTTCCTGTACTCTGTGCAATTGATCCTTAAACACACTCCACATGTCTGATGTCCACTTGCCAGAAAAAAAAGGTTTTCCCAATTAACTCTTCTCATTTCCTGGCTCATGCTCTCGTAATTTGCCCTACTCCAATTTAAAACTCTCTTGCAATGAATATACCTATCCTTATCTATAGCTATTCTGAATATTAAGGAGATGTAGTCACTGTCACCTAACTGTCTACCCACTGAAACACCAGTTACCTGGCCAGACTCATTAGGCAACATCAGGTCTAGTACAGCCCCTCCACTCACTGGTCCGACTACATATTGTTTTATGAAACCTTCCTGAGTACACTAAGCATATTCTGCCCCATCTAAACTTCTTGCACTAAGAAGATCCCAGTTTGCATTAGGGAAGTTGAAATCCCCCATGAAAACAACCCTATTATTTTTATACATTTCCCTAATCTGATTACATATTTGCTCCTCAATGTCCCAGTGGCTATTGGGAGGGTCTGTACTACAATTAAATTAGTGTGATTGCACCTTCCTATTCCTGAGTTCTACCCAAATGGACTCAGTGTCTGGACCCTCCATTATGTCTGTCCTGAGAGCAGCTGTGATATTGTCCCTGATTAGTAGTGCAATTCCTCCTCTCCTTACCTCCTCCCATCTCTTTTACCTCCTTCTCTATCTTTTCTAAAACTTCAAAAACCTGGTACATTAATCACCCATTCCTGCCACTCTCTTGACCATGTTTTTGTAATGGCCACAACATCGTAGTTCCATATTCCAATCCAGGCTCTAAGTTCATCATCCTTACCCATAATACTTCTGGTATTAAAATACACACACTTCAAACTATCCAACCTATCATACCTGTAATTTCGATGTTGCCTTTTAATATTTACCCTGACATCTACCTTCCTGTCTGATCTTTCACTTACTCATCTGGGGCTCCAGTTCCCAGGCCCCCGCAATACTAGTTTAAATCCTCCCAAGTAGCATTAACAAACCTCCTGGCCACGATACTGATTCTCCTCCTGTTCAGGTGCAACCCATCCCCCTGAGGCTCAGCAGGGAAGGGTAAAGTGATAGGGGCTCGTTAATTAGGGGATAAGACAGGAGATTCTGTGGCTGCAAAAGAGACACCAGGATGGTGTGTTGCCTTCTAGATGCCTAGATACAGGATGTATCAGAACAGATGCAGGATATTCTCAAGGGGAAAGGTTAACAGCCAAAGGTTATGGAGTATATTGGCACCAATGACAGGCAGAAAAGAGGAAGAGGTCCTACGCAGTGAGTATATAGAGTTAGGAAAGAGGCTGAAGAGAAGGACCTCCAAGGTTGTAATCTCCAGATTACTCCCAGTGTCATGGGCTAATGGAGGTGGCAATGGGGTGATAGCACAGAATGATGAGTGGCTGAGGTTATGGTGGGGGCAGGGTACAGGTCTTTTACAGATCACCTCTTCCCCAGAAAAGGTTCGAATGACCCAAGCACCATCTCCTCAGCTCCGATGCATCCTGTACTCTAGCACCCAGAAGGCAACGCACCATCTCTTTTGTAGCCACAGAATCGCCTGTCTGACTCCCTAATTATTGAGTCCCCTATCACTACCGCACCGCCTAATTTTACCCTTCCCTGCTGAGCCTCAGAGCCTGCCACAGTGCCACTAGCCTGGCTGCTGCTGCTTTGCCCTGATGGGTCATCCCCTCCCCAGCATCATGCAAGGAGGTGTACTCGTTGTTGAGGGGAATGTCCACAAGGAAACCCTGCATGGACTGCTTTCTCTCCTTACCTCTCCTGGTGGTCACCCATCTACTGTCCGAAGCCTGTACTCTGAGGGTGACCACCTCCTCAAAAGTCCCATCTACAAGATCTTCAGCCTCCTGGATGATTCTGAGCGCATCCAACTCCAGCTCCTACCTACTTACCTACCGGAAAGATGGAAACAAGGTTGAAAGAATACAGACAAAATTTACTAGCATGTTGCTGGGCTTGGAGGACCTGAGTTAAAAGGAAAGATCGAATAGGTTAGGAGTGTATTTCATAGAACACAGAAGATTGAGAAGATGTGATAGAGGTATACAAAATTATGAGGGGTGTTGATAGGGTTAAGGCAAGCAGGCTTTTTCCACTGAGGTTGGGTGGGACTACAATCAGGGGTCATGGGTTAAGGGTGAAAGGTGAAAAGTTTAAGGGGAACGTGAGGGGAACCTTCTTTACTCAGAGGGCTGTGAGAGTGTGGAATGAGCTGCTAGCTCAAGTGATGCATGCAAGCTCGATTTCAACGTTTAAGAGAAGTTTGGATAGGTACATGGTAGGGGAATGGAGGGCTATGGTCCGGGTGCAAAAATAATAATAGGCAGTTTAAATGGTTTTAGCATGGACTAGATGGGCCATAAAAATTCAAGGCATAAATATAACTCACATTTAGTAATAACAAGGGGGTGCACCCTTACTTCAGAGTTACAGCTGCTTAGTTGTAAGTATTGTCGTACGTTAGATTAAATTATCAAGCTTATATTATGTTATAATAATTAGTGGAATTTTATTCTTAGTTCTTTGACAATGGATGGATTTGTGTTTTGTTGCAGTGTTTAGGAACAATTCCACTTAACATAGAACATAAAAATGTAGGAAACTTGCAGCACAATACAGGCCCTTCGTCCCACAAAGCTGTGCCGAACACGTACTTACCTGAGAAATTACCTCGGGTTACCCATAGCCCCATATTTTTTTGAGCTTCATATACCTGTCGAGGAGTCTCTTAAAAGACCCTATCATATCTGCCTCCATCACAGTCACCGGCAGCCCATTCTATGCACTCACTACCCTGCATAAAAAACTTACCCCTGACATCTCCTCTGTACCTACTTCCAAGCAATTTAAAACTGTGCCCTCTTGTGCTAGCCATTTCAACCTGTGGAAAAAGCCTCAACTATCCACACGATCAATGTCTCTTATCATCTTATACACCTCTATCAGGTCACCTCTCATCCTCCGTCGCTCCAAGGAGAAAAGGCCGAGCTCACTCAACCTTTTCTCATAAAACATGCTCCCCAATCCAGGAAACATCCTTGTAAATCTTCTCTGCACCCTGTCTATGGTTTCCACATCCTTTCTGTAGTGAGGCAGAAACAGATATGGATGTGGATGTGGGGTTTGGGCAGTCATCTTTTTCTCCTCCCAAAGGCAAGTCAAGTCCTCCAATTTTCAGTAATGGCTACAACATCATAGCTCCATGTATATATCCATGCTCTAAGTTCATCACCCTTACCCATAATACTCCAGCTTTAAAATCTACACACTTCAAACTATTCAACCCATCATACCTGTTATTTTGATTTTGCCTTTCAACACTTTCCCTGACATCTGCCTTCCTGACCGATTCTTCACGTACTGACCTGGTGCTCTGGAACCAACTCCCTGCAAAACTAGTGTAAACTCTCCCAAGTGGTATTAGCAAACCTCCTGCTCAGGATATTGGTACTTCTCCAGTTCAGATGCAACCCGTCCCTCTTGTACAAGTTGCCCCTTCCCCAGAAAAGGTTCCAATGATCCAAGAACTTGAAATCCAGTAAACTGGCACCATATTCTCAATCACTCATTCATCTGTGCTGTCACCCAATTCCTACCTGCACTAGCCCATGGCACCGGGAGAAATCCAGAGATTGCTATCTTGGAGGTTCTTCTCTTCAGCCTCTTTCCTAACTCTATCTACTCACTACGTAGGACCTCTTCCCTTTTCTGCACCATGTCCTCTGGCTGCTTACTCTCCTCCTGCAGTTGCTCTGATACATCCTGGACCCTAGTACCCAGGAGGCAGCACACCGGCCTGGCCACAGAATCTCCTGTCTGTCCCTCTCACTATGGAAACCCCGATCACTACTGTAACGTAGTCATGGTGCAGGGTGGTTAATCAGTTCGAGGGAGGAGGAGCGAGAACTTCCCTCTCCTCATCAAGGTTCCCCCAGCTGCTCCGATCCCCACCCACATCACAACAATGTGCAGGTTGCAAGTATAATTAGTCACAGTAAATTCACCCCAAAAAAGGTGGTTGAGGAGTTGGTGGACAGGCAAGATGAGTAGCTTACAGGGTGGTAATGGTGGAATAGGCTTGTTCTGAGGAGACTGCTTGGACTCACTGGGTCAAATGGCCTCTTTCTCTGTCATAAGGGGATATGAGGAAACAAAATGAACAACAGTTGAGCTGGGCTCTCACCAGGGCCCTATGTAGTTACAGTCAGTGTCTTTACTCATTCTCAAGTCTTCTTGCAAAAACAAGATTATTTGCATTTCTATCTGCTTGCTCTGATTTACAGTGACTTGCATCCGAGGATAACTCTGAACACTAACACTTCGCAATCTCTCACTACTTAAAGAATCAGGCTGATTTGCACTGATATATGTCATGAAATGTGTTCCTTTGTGACAACAGTGCAGTGCAAGTCATAAAAGTTACTCCAAGTTACAAAAAATAAATCGTACCAAAGCAAGTGTTCAGCGAGGTAGTGTTCGGGCTCCAGTAACTCCTGCCTGGCATGTACCGGATAGTGAGTATCCTCAATTCTTGAAGCACCACCTTCTGAAGATTTACTCAATGATGGAGAAGATTGCGCCCATGAAGGAGCGGGAGCAAATCTTGGCATCCTTTTGAGATCCTGCGAATTGAGCCTCAATTCCAAGCAGTGGTGCAACCAGTCAAAGTGCTGTCCACCATATATCTCTAGAAATCTGTAACTCCATGGTGATATACCATATCTCCTCAAACTCCAAATGGCACATAGCTGCTGGAGTGTCCTCTTTATGATTGTATCATTCTGATTGTTTGGTCCAAGATAGATCCTCTAAGATGCTGATGCTGTTTTTGTTATTATATCCATTATCCACTGACTTGGTGAGCTGCATCGTTAAATCTTTCCCATATCTCACTCTGGCACCATCCATTAGTGTCATCCCAATCAGTGAGGTAAATTGAACAGCATACAGCTCTACACCATCCCACTACTGACGCTCTCCCAAACCAACTGTTCCCTATCCACCTGGTATATTACTCCCAGTTATAAATACTCTCACTTTGACCTTTTTATGATACATTATCAAAAGCTTTCTAAAAGTCAATAAATTCACCCTTTTCTACTTTCAGAGAATCATACACCTCTTCAATCCACTGAGTCTGCGCCAACCATCAACCACTCATCCATGCCAATCCTACTTTAATTTCACTTTTATTCTCCCTACATGCCAAAAAATTCAGCCCAGATCCTACAATTCACTTAATGACCCAAGTATCTTTGGGATGTGGGAGGATACCAGAGCCCACATGGTCACAAGAAGAACATATAAGTTCCACACAGACAGCATTGGAAGCCAGAATACACTTGGGTTACTGGAGCTCTGTGTCAGCCAGCACTACAAATTGTATGACTGTGCAACCACAAAATTCTGCTAATTATAACCACGAAAAGTTCTAACAGGTTTATCAAATATGACTTTCCTTTCCATATTTACTCTGCCCAATCCAATTATTAATTGCCTAAGTTCCCCGTTGCCACTTCTCCATTGAGACAAGGTATCAGCTAAGTAGTTTGTAAGTTAAGTGGAAAGGAAGGAAATTACAATCAGTGGGAACTGTGCTAGATTCTAAAGATGTTAGAATTTGGAATTGGAATTAATTTATTATTGTCCCATCTTCCAAGATAAAGTGAAAAGCTTGTTTTTCATATTGTTCATACAGATCAGATCATTCCACAGTGCTTTGAGGTAGAACAAGGTACAACAATAACATTGCAAAATAAAGTGTAACAGCTACAGAAAAATTGCAGTGCTGGTACAAAATCAGAACAAGGTAGATTGTGAGGTCAAGAGTCCATCTTATCATACTAGGGAACCATTTAATAGTCTTATAACCTATCAGTCTGATGATCTTGGTACATGTTTCCTGATGTTTGTACTTTCTGTTCAATAGAAGAGATTCAATATTGCCATACCAAGCTGTGATGCATTGATAAAAATTGGTAAGTGCCAACAGGGACATGGCGCCTTTCTTTAGCCTCTTGAAGAAATAAAGGTTCAGTACCAAAATCAATGCTGTCCATGCAGAGTTTGCATGTTCTCCCTGCCACCATGTGGGTTTCATCCAGGTGTCTCCTGTGCCCTCCCACATCCAGGGATGTGCAGACTGCTTGGTTAATTAGTTCCTAGTGTGTGGGTGAGTGTGGAATCTCAGGGGGAGATTGATAGAAACATGGGGAGAATGAAATGGGATTAGTGTAGGATTGCTGTAAATGCTTGCTCGATGTTCAGCACGGACTTGATGGGCCAAAGAGTCTTCTGCCCTGCTGTATTTCTCTATGAGTACAAGTTATTCTCCACTAGCCTCGCTCTTCAATATAATATCCATGCCCTCATTGTTGCTTTAATCTTACGGTTTTTACTTTAAAGTCAAAACGAACGAAGGTATTATGCGATACCTAGCTGGAAAACCTTTCAAGAATCCACCTGCACTGGGTCAACATGACAGCTTTCATCAACTACTCCTGTTATTTCCAAGAGCTCAATAGAGTTGGTTCAAAACAATTATCCTTTGATAAATCCCTTCTTTTGTCAGTACAGTTCTCAGTTTCTGAAATACCATTTATCCCAGTTTAATTTATCTCTCAGCATTAACATATCAATGCTGCTACAAGAAAGGCACAACAGCAGCTATATTTCATTAGATGTTTGAGATTTGGTATGTCACCAAAGACACTCACAAATTTCTACAGATATACCGTGGAGAACATTCTGACAGGCTGCATCACCGACTGGTATGGGGGGGGGGGGTGGGGATGCTGCTGCACAGGATTAAAGTAAACTGCAGAGACTTGTAAACTTAGTCAGCTCCATTATGGGCACTTGCCTCTAGTATCCAGGACATCTTCAAGGAGAGATGTCTCAAAAATGTGGCATGATCCCTATCACCCAGGTAATGGCTTGTTCTCTTTGCTACCATCAGGAAGGAGATACAGAAGCCAGAAGGCACACACTCAACGATCCCCTCTGCCATCTGATTTCTGAATGGATATTGAACCCATGAATGCTATCTCATTACTTTATTTATTTCTATTTTTGCACTACTTACTTAATTTAACTATTTAATATGATAACCATATAACAATTACAGCATGGAAACAGGCCATCTTGGCCCTTCTAGTCCGTGCTGAATGCTTGCTCTCACCTAATCCCACTGACCAGCATTCAGCCCATAACCCTCCATTCTTTTCCTGTCCATATAGCTATCCAATTTTACTTTAAATGACAACATCGAACCTGCCTCAACCACTTCTGCTGGAAGCTCATTCCACACAGCTACCACTCTGAGTAAAGAAGTTCCCCCTCATGTTACCCCTAAACTTTTGCCCCCTAACTCTCAACTCATGTCTCCTTGTTTGAATCTCCCCTACTCTCAATGGAAAAAGCCTATCCACGTCAACTCTATCTATCCCCCTCATAATTTTAAATACCTTAATCAAGTCCCCGCTCAACCTTCTACGCTCCAAAGTATAAAGACCCAACTTCTTCAACCTTTCCCTGTAACTTAGGTGCTGAAACCCAGGTAACATTCTGGTAAATACTCTCTGTACTCTCTCTATTTTGATGACATCTTTCCTATAATGCGGTGACCAGAACTGTACACAATACTCCAAATTTGGTCTTACCAATGCCTTGTACAATTTTAACATTACATCCCAACTCCTATACTCAATGCTCTGATTTATAAAGGCCAGCATACCAAAAGCCTTCTTCACCATCCTATCCACATATACTAACTGTAATTCACTGCTTTTTTTTATTATTATGTATTGCTTTGTACTGCTGCTACAAAGACAACAAATTTCACGACATATGCCAGTGATATTGAACCTGACTCTGATTCTGTAAGTTACCTGTCACTGAGATTGTATGAGGAGGTCTGACTTTACTGTTCTTTCTTGATGGAATATTTTGCAATCCTCAATGCCTCTGGCACCAACATCATCTCCCCTTTGTGACAAAATGAAAATGTGGCTGAGTGGAGTGAGGGTTTAGGCCTTACATGGGGAACTTAGCAAATTTCACTTAGTAGCTTTCTGTAAAAGCAGTGTGTCCTACTAGTAGTATATTTTGGCTTTGGCTGAAGACAATGGTGTCCAACTTGGGAATGTTATATTAGCTAATCAGGATGTGGCAATTGGGAGAAGGTTCTAGAGAGAGCTAGGTAAAGAGAGATTTGTGACAAACACTGGAGGGACGGGGGGTTTGTGGTCTTTTGGCAGAAGATGTGGAGAAGAGATCAGGAGAGATGGCCGTAGGGTTTGATCTGATGGGAAGATTCAATCACAAGACGTGCTTTGGGAAATGAAGGAGTGCAAGATGGGAAGTTCTACCAGTGATTGGTGATGAGTAACAGTCATACCCAGCTTTTGGATGAAACGAGCTCCAACAGTGTGCACATTTAGACTGGTTTAATTGTAATGGGCCCTTTTATTTTTTTCCTTTTCTTAATTACTGTTGGATAAAGCTGAGATTAGTAAACACACTTTCTTTATAATTGTATTTAGTGTACAATCTGTTATTTCTCGCCAAATGATAATTCTAAATGGGCAATATTTACATGGCATTCGCTTAAATTGGAGTTCTGTTATTCAAAAAATCACAACTTCCCTGTTTGTTTGAACCCAGATCATACCGACCCTAGACGTATATTGTTTAAGAAAGGTGGCCTGTTCACCGCTGAGTCACACGACTGGTAGCAGAGCCGGATAACGCATCAAATTTGCATACGAGCTCAGTGAGGAGGTTACAATTGTGGGATGCCCATCCGGGTTTCGCTGAAAGGTATGTAATTACTGTTAAGAATTGATGAAGCGGTTTGTATGTGTTTAAACTAGTGTCGGGGAAAGTGATTAAGGTACTTTATTACCGACAGCACAGGGATTACACTTCGGTGCGATTCAAAGAGATTATCCACGACTAATGCTTGTGTTCTGAGCAGGGTGGACATCTGAAGCCCTGATGAATTGCTAGTTAGAGTGCTGAGTTCTGCAAAATTATTGGGGAAAATTAACAGCAAAGTCTTTCAACTTTGTTGACTCCCCAGTACCCGATCGATGGAAAAGGAGACTAATGGAGAAAATGCTGAAGTTCAAAGATGTCTTTTCTACTGGCAAGTTTGATGTGGGTTGCTCCAAGAGTTCACACCACACTATGTGAATGATAGAGGACACCCCTTTCAGAGAAAGGTCTCGACAGTTAGCACAAGCGGAGGTGGAAGATTCAGCACCTGCTGAATCTGAAGGAAACTGGAACTATCACTGAATAAAGGAATCCCTATACATCTCCCATAGTGGTGGAGAGGAAGAAGAATGGACTATCGGTCACTGAACTGACATACAGTCCCTGACCAATATACTGTTCCATGAATTGATGATGCTCTGGCCTGCCTAAGTGGAGCAAAATGGTTCTGTGTGCTGGACCTAAGGAGTGGGTATTATCAGATATCCATGAGTGAAGCTGACAAAGAGAAGATGGCGCTTGCATGTCCACTTTGATACTTTCAGTGTGAAAGAGTGTTCCAGGACACATCAGGGGCACCCACAACTTTCCAGCGTGTCACGGAGAAGACTGTTGGGGACATGAACTTGCTTGAGGTACTAGTGTACTTGAATGATCTCATAGTGTTTGGGTCTACATTGGAGAAGCACGAGATGAGGCTACTAAAGGTGCTAGACCACCTGAAAGCTGAAGTGTTAAAACTATCATTGAACAAGTGCCAGTTCTGTAAGATGTCAGTCAACAATGTCAGGCATAGAGTCTCACAGGATGGAGTAGCTATGGATTGGTCCAAGATAGAGGCAGTGACCAGACGGCCAAGGCCCAGGAATGTGAGTGCCCTATGTTCATTCTGTGGAATCTGTGGGTACTATCGGAGATTTGTAAAGCACTACTTCAGAGAAACCACCCTTTGAATCAGCCTCTCTGCGGTTACCCTTCCTTGGGGAAGAAAGCAAGGAGAACAGAAGGAGAAAAATGTAAAGTTTATCTTAGCTCTTTGAAGCCTTTCAGAGAAAGTTGAGATGCAAAATGTGAACAGGGCTTTCAGCTGCTGGAAGTGTTGCCAACTAAAGCACCTATGTTGGCCTCTGCAAACCCCCAGTTACCCTGTGTACTGTATACCGACACCAGCCGTGAGGGTTTAGGGGGTGGTTCTATATTCGGACCAGGGCAAGGGGTTGATACCTATTGCTTTCACCCTCCGAACCAAACTGCCCTATGCACAAATTGCATTTCTGGCATTGAAATGGGCTGTGGTGGATAAGTTAAGTGACAATCTATATGGTGCCAAGTTTGAGGTGAGGACTTACAACAATCCACTGACTTATATCCTGACCTTGGCGAAGTTGGAAGCCACAGGTCATCGTTGGTTGGTGGCATTGTCTGCTTATGATTTCAACCTGAAATATCGGCCAGGGAAGCCAGAACGTTGATGTGGATGTGTTCTCCTGATGTTTACATGTGGTGTTGGAAATGGATGGAGAGTGGGAGGGCTTTCCTGCCTCTGGTGTTGAAGTAATGTGCCAGTTTTCTGCAGCGGGGACATCAGAGGCAGGCTATGGCGTGATATACCTGTGGATCATCTGGGAGCTTCTGGTTGTGCCTTTCCACAGCATATTGCAACTTGACTGCTCTGGATACGAAGCAGTTGCCTTGAGTCCTACAGAATGGGCAGCCGCCCAGCGAGATGACCCTTGTATAGGTGCCGAAGGGGATGTGGCCCAAGATGAAAAGATGAAACACCCTGTTATACCCCTATTGATGAGCGAATGGGACAAACTGGAGCTGAGGAACCAGGTTTTATACAGGGTCACGCTTCCTGCAGACAGGCCTTGGTGTTCCAAGTTGGTTCTGCCTGAGAAGCATCGGAGGATTGTATTGAAGCCACTTCATGATGATTCAGGCCATTTAGGGTTTGATAAGACCTATGGATTGGTCTGAGATCGGTTCTATTGGCCCCAAATGAAGCAGGAGGTTGAAGAGTACTCTAAATCGTGCATCTGATGTATTTGGAGGAAGACGCTGCCTACAAGAGTTGCTGCATTACCTCATTTACAGTATGCAGGGCCACTTGATTTACTGTGAATAAATTTCCTTTCCATAGAGCCTGATTCCAGCAATGCTGTGAATGTCTTGTCCAAGCTTTCCCACAAAGGATCAAAGGGAGTCCACAGTTGCCAAAGTGTTATGAGAAAAATATTTGGTTCATTATAGCCTCCGAAGAAGGACACATAGTGTTTGAGAGTCGGCTCACATAGGAGTTACAGAGCATGCTTGGAGTCAAAAAGTCGAGGGACATGCCCTATCAACCTTACAGTGCTCCCCAGCCTGAAAAGTTCTACCAGACATTGTTAATCATGGTTGGGACCTTGGACATCAGCAAAAAGATAATTAGAGCTAGGCTATTGGCCATTTGTATGCAGAGTGAAGCAACTGGATACTTGCCATACTCTTTGCTGTTGAGGCGTGAAGCGAGGTTGCCTGTAGATCTTTGTTTTGGAAGTGGTGGTGAAGACTTGTCATAGGAGACATATCTTAAGTATGTGTCTGACATGAGGCAAGAACTGCAGAGATTTATAAGCTAGCAGCAGTCTCTGCTACCAAGAAAAATCAGGGAAAAAGGAGATACGATCAAAAGATTAGGTACTGTCAACTGATGCCTGGAGACAGAGCTTTAATATGAAATTTGGATCTACCAAGGAAGCATAGTTGGCTGACCGCTGGGTGTCTACACCTTACGTAGTGGAGAGCCAGATGCCAAATAAGACCATAAGATCATAAGATATAGGAGCAGAATTAGGTCATTTGGCCCATCGAGTCTGCTCCACCTTTTCATCATGGTTGATCCAATTTTCCTCTCAGCCCCAGTCTCCTGCCTTCTCCCTGTATCCCTTCATGCCCTGACCAATCAAAAATCTAGCAACCTCGACCTTAAAAATACATAAAGATTTGGCCACCACAGCTACCTGTGGCAACGAATTCCACAGATTCACCACCCTCTGGCTAAAAAAAATTCCTCCTCATCTCTATTCTAAAATGATATCCCTCTATTTTGAGGCTGTGTCCTCTGGTCTTAGACTCTCCCATTGTCAGAAACATCCTCTCCACATCGACTCTGTCAAGGCCTTTCACCATTTGATAGGTTTCACTGAGGTTATCCCTCATTCTTCTGAATTCTAGTGAACACAGACTCAGAGCCATCAAATGCTCTTCATAGGACAAGCCATTCAATCCTGGAATCATTTTCATGAATCTCCTTTGAACCACCTCCAGTTTCAGCACATTTTTTCTAAAATAACAGGCCCAAAACTGCTCACAGTACTCCAAGTGAGGACTCATCAATGCGTTAAAAAGTCTCAACATTACATTCTTGTTTTAATATTCTAGTCCTCTTGAAATGACTCAGGTCCCGACGAAGGGTCTCGGCTGTACCTCTTCCTAGAGATGCTGCCTGGCCTGCTGCGTTCACCAGCAACTTCTATGTGTGTTGTTAACATTGCATTTATCTTTCTCAGTACAGACAACTTACAAATTAACCTTTAGGGAATCGTGCACAAGGACTCCCAAGTCCCATTGTGCTTCAGTTTTTTCTATTTTCTCTCCATTTAGAAAATAATCAAACCCTTTCATGTCTTCTACCAAAGTGCATGACTATACACTTTTCGGCATTGCATTCCACCTGCCATTTCTTTGCCCATTCTCCTAATCTGTCTAAGTCCTTCTGTAGCCACTCTGCTTCCTCAGAACTACCTGCCCCTCCACCTCCATCACCCAAATCATTGTCATATAATGTAAAAAGAATCAATTCCAACCCAGACTCCTGTGGAACACCACTAGTCACTGGTAGCCAGCCAGAAAAGACTCCCTTTGTTGCCACTCTTTACCTCCTGCCAATCAGTCACTGCTTTATCCATGCTAGAATCTTTCCTGTAATACCATGGGCTCATAGCTTGTTAAGCAGCCTCATGTGTGGCACCTTGTCAAAGGCCTTCCTAAAATCCGAATGCACAACATCAAACGAAACTCCTTTGTCTATCTGTTTGTTATTTTTTTTTAGAATTCCAGCAGATTAGTCAGGCAAGATTTTCTCATGAGGAAACCATGGTTTTATCATGTGCCTCCAAGTACCCTAGGCTGGCTGGTGGTGTCGTGCCATCAGCGTCGGACTTTGGAGCGAAGGCTCCGGAGTTTGAACCCAACCAGCTCCCCGGCATGCTTTCCATCCGTGCTGGGTTGAGCGTCAAGCTAGCAACTCAACCTCGTAAAAAAGAAATAGCCTGATACAGAAACAACAACAACAAAGAAAAGTTGTTGGCCTATGCTGTCTCGTGACTTTAAAAGGTAACTTCCTTTTTTTCCCCCCAAGTACCCTGAGATCTCATCCTTAATAATAATGTGCTAGTTTTCTGGGTGAAGCAGAAGATGGAAATGACCCTGTCAAAATTCTTTATCAGAATCACCTTTTACTCCTAGGACAGGAGGTATGTATTGGCCTAGAGGCTGACGTGGAACCTACACCTAGCATGAGGAGTCTGTAAGTAGGAGAACAGAAAGGCAATCAGCAGAAAGACTTGAAATGGACACTATATAATTTTGTAGCCTGGGGAAAAGTACACACTCAGGACAACAAATACTTTTTCGGGTTTTAATTCCTTTATCTGTTTTAGGTGTTTAAGTGCCAGAACAGGGTCGCGAAACAAAACGAACGAATTTCCAACTAGTTCTTGCCTTACAATCTCAGTTTATCTTTCGATCCACGCCCTTGTGTATGGACAGAATTGTGTATGCAGTATAAAAAAATACCAGGACTAATACGGTACTAATACGGTAGTGGCAATTCTAAAGGAACACAATACAAACAACATTAGAATCCCACCCACCCTGCATCTTATACATAACAGCGAAAAATGTAAGCAAATACATCTCATCTAAGGTGCACACACGTGCTGAACTTCCGAACAGAGACTAAACATTCATGTTACGCGGTTACATGCACAATCAGTCCCGGTACAATAAAGTTAGACTTTTACGAAGTATTGCCTGGTAGTTAAATTAAAGGAAGACTGACCTCCTTGGATGTTTGAGGAACTTTGCATAAGCCACGCTGTCCAGCATTTCACGCCTTTACTCATGAAAATCTAAAGCATCCACCCACATGTAAAACATGTCAAATTAACGATACTCTCGACCCACCAACAAGCATAAATGAATTCACATGGGTATTGTCAATTAATGCTCATCTTTCCTCACCAACACCCCACCAGCGTCCTCAGCAGACACAAAATGGTCTCCCCACTATCCCGTGCGTGCATACTGACATCACCGTCTCCCTTAAAGGCATAGACAACTATTCTAGCATTACCCGGATGGATGCCTAAGTATACTTTTAACAATATTGAGTAAGATCAGACGGTCACCCAGTTACAATAATTGTATACAGTATACGATCTGCTATTTCTTGCCAACTGATAATTCTGCATGGGCAGTATTTACACAACATTCGCTCAACCTGTGGTTCCTGTTTGGTTGAACCCTAAACATACCAACCCTAGACGTATATTGTTTAAGAAAGGTGAAAGGTGGCCTTCTCACTGCTGTGTCCTTGTGGCTGTTAGCAGAGCCGGCCAGAGTCAAGTTTGCATACAAGCTCGGTGAGGGAGTGTAACAAACACACACACACACACACACACACACACACACACACAGAGCTATATATATATATATATATATATATATATATATATATATAGAGAGAGAGAGAGAGAGAGAGAGAGAGCGAGCAAGTTAGTGATAGAGAAAGATAGAGAGAGAGAAGGAGAGATTGAGAAAAAGATGTACAAGATGATAACAGCCAATGCCTTTTCCCCAGGGTGTAAATAGCTAATATGAAAGGGCATAATTTTAAGATGATTGGAGGGAAAATGTAGGAGGGAGTTTTCTTTATACACACAGAGGGTGGTGGGCGTGTGGAACATGCTGTCAGTGAATATGGTAGAGGCAGGCACATTAGGGACATTTTTAAGAGGCTCTTAGATAGGCACATAAGACAGGAGCAGAACTAGGTCGTTCAGCTACATGGATAAGAGAAAAATGCAGAGCTACGTGGGAAGGAAGCATTAGAATGATCTTGGAATAGGTTAAAAGGTCAACACAATTGTGGGCTGAAGGGTCTGTACTGTGTTGTATTGTTCTGTGTTTCATGTTCTAAAGAAAGAGACATAGAGAAAGGAGACAGGGAGGGAAAGAAGACTGCTATTAAAGAGATTGTCTGATCATTATCGCAGGGCTGTTTTTAACAGATTTTGATTCCTACCGTTTAGTAGTGATACTGATTTGCTGCTTGTACAGTGTTCTGATATCCTGGAGCCATGAAAGGCGCTATTCAAATGTAGCCCTATACTAAATGACTGCATTCTTCTTAACTGGCACAGTGGCATCGGTGGCAGAGCTGCTGGCTCACAGCGTCGGATATCAGCATTCAACCCAGGCCTCCGGTGCTGCACACTCCCTCTGTGACTGCCTGGATCTCCCCCTCCCACATGCCGAAGGCTTGCTGCTTGTGAGGTCAATTATCTGCTGTAAGGCATCCTAGTGTGTACATGAGCAGTGGAATGGGTGGGCGGGGTGGCAGCTGGAAGGAGTGAAAGGAGAATGAAATGGGATTTACTTAGTGCAGGATTAATGTAAGTGGGTGGCTGATGCTGGTGATCCAAAGTTCTTGTTTCTCTATGCTGTTTGACCCAAACCCTTCTCTGATTAGGAATCAGTTTCTACTGATAAAACAACAAAGCAGAAAATAAGCTTTGTTGGTAGCATCGCTTTCCTTTGCACAACTGTAGGCGACGCTTTCAGCATATGGAAAAGATGAGACCTCTACAGCTCACAGAGGCCTTTGTGGTTATCATTGTAATGACGTACGTATCTACTCCAGTATGTCCCATTTACTTTGGAGCTGAGAATGTGATTTCACTCTGTGGCTCTAAAGGGGCAGAGAAGGCCTCCGTGGGCCTGTCATCTCTACGACATATGGGGTGTGAAGTGTTTGATAGGTGGGTAGATTGCAAAGTTATGTGCTCCTTTCAGTGCTTGTCCCAATTGCAGAGACTTGAGCTTCCCTAAGAACACTTTGGCTTCATGCTGCAAGAGGTTCAAAAGTTTGTCCAAGAGCAGATGCGACAGGACTCTGTATCAGAGACGCAGGAGGTTGGAAACAGAATCAGAATCAGGTTTAGTATCACCGGCATGTGTCGTGAAATTTGATAATGCAATAAATAATAATATAGGGAAAAAATTTAAAAGTATATGTATATTAAATAATTAAATTAGAAATAGTGCAAAACATAAATAATTTTTAAAATAGTTAGTGTTCGTGGATTCAATATCCATTTAGAAATTGGATGGCAGAAATCACATGACAGAGGGGAAGAAGCTTTTCCTGAACCTCTGAGGGTGTACCTTCAGGCTTCTGTACCTCCTTCCTGATGGAAACAATGAGAAGAGAGCATGCTGAAGCTGGAGTGGAAACTCCAGCAGAACAACATGAGAGAGGTCTGGAGGGGGATGAGGACCATCACTGGGTTTTGGCAAACTAGAACAGAGGAGCTGAAGGCAGTGTGGACAGGGCCAATGGACTTAACCTGTTCTTTAACAGATTTGACATTGTAGCCCCTGCCCATCCCCCACATGAGCCATCTGTTGTCGACCCCCAACCAACACATATTCCACTCTCCCCTCCTACCCCTCCTCACAGTCCCCCACCCTGCTCTCATGACTATACCCCCTTCTCCACACGAAACCACCACGGTGGGCTTCACAGCTGAACAGGTGAGAAGACAGTTGAAATGTCTCAACCCAAGCAAGGCTGCAAGACCAGATGGTGTCAGTACCAGGGTGCTCAAAGCCTGTGCCCCTCAGCTATGTGGAGTACCTCGCCATGTATTCAACCTGAGTCTGAGGCTCCAGAGGGTTCCTGTACTGTGGAAAACGTCCTGCCTCGTCCCTGTGCCGAAGATGCCACGCCCCAGCGGCCTCAATGACTACAAACTGGTGGCATTGACCTCCCACATCATGAAGAACCTGGAGAGACTTGCTGTGGAGCTGCTCCGGCCTATGGTCAGGCCACACTTAGAACCCCTCCAGTTCGCCTACCAGCCTCGACTAGGAATTGAGAATGCCATCGTCTACCTGCTGAACCCTGTCTATGCCCACCTGGACAAGCCAGTGAGCACTGTGAGGGTCATGTTTTTTGACTTCTCCAGTGCGTTCAACACCATCCGCCCTGCTCTGCTGGGGGAGAAGCTGACAGCGATGCAGGTGGATGCTTCCCTGGTATCACGGATTCTTGATTACCTAACGGGCAGACCACAGTACGTGTGCTTGCAACACTGTGTGTCCGACAGAGTGATCAGCAGCACTGGGGCTCCACAGGGGACTGTTTTGTCTCCCTTTCTCTTCACCATTTACACCTCGGACTTCAACTACTGCACAGAGTCTTGTCATCTTCAGAAGTTTTCGGATGACTCTGCCATAGTTGGATGCATCAGCAAGGGAGATGAGGCTGAGTACAGGGCTACGGTAGGAAACTTTGTCACATGGTGTGAGCAGAATTATCTGCAGCTTAATGTGAAAAAGACTAAGGAGCTGGTGGTAGACCTGAGGAGAGCTAAGGTATCGGTGACTCCTGTTTCCATCCAGGGGGTCAGTGTGGACATGGTGGAGGATTACAAATACCTGGGGATACGAATTGACAATAAACTGGACTGGTCAAAGAACACTGAGGTCAGAACCGTCTCTATTTCCTGAGGAGACTGAAGTCCTTTAACATCTGCCGGACGATGCTGAGGATGTTCTACGAGTCTGTGGTGGCCAGTGCTATCATGTTTGCTGTTGTGTGCTGGGGCAGCAGGCTGAGGGTAGCAGACACCAACAGAATCAACAAACTCATTCATGAGGTCGGTGATGTTGTGTGGATGGAACTGGACTCTCTGACGGTGGTGTCTGAAAAGGGGATGCTGTCCAAGTTGCATGCCATCTTGGACAATGTCTCCCATCCTCTACATAATGTACTGGTTGGGCACAGGAGTACATTCAGCCAGAGACTCATTCCACCGAGATGCAACACAGAGCGTCATAGGAAGTCATTCCTGCCTGTGGCCATCAAACTTTACAACTCCTCCCTTGGAGGGTCAGGCGCCCTGAGCCAATAGGCTGGTCCTGGACTTATTTCATAATTTACTGGCATAATTTACATATTACTATTTAACTATTATGGTTCTATTACTATTTATTATTTATGGTGCAACTGTAACGAAAACCAATTTTCCCTGGGATCAATCAAGTATGACTCTGAATATGACTATGTCCTAGGTGATGGGGGTCCTTAATAAAGGACGCCGCCTTTCTGAGGCACTGCTCCTTGAAGATGTCTTGGATATTACAAAGACTAGTACCCATGATGCAGCTGACTGGATTTACCACTTTATGCATCACGAAAACTATTTATACTCTGTCTAGAAACACACATCAAATTTGCTGGTGAACGCAGCAGGCCAGGCAGCATCTCTAGGAACAGGTACAGTCGACGTTTCAGGCCGAGACCCTTCGTCAGGACTAACTGAAAGAAGAGCTAGTAAGAGATTTGAAAGTGGGAGGGGGAGGGGGAGATCCAAAATGATAGGAGAAGTCTTTCTCGGGGTAAACACAAATGTCCCAGGATTTGACTGCTACTTTTGTCCCTTATTTGGGAGTGAGAAAGTTGGCAACCCTAGTGAGGTGTCTGTCAGTAAGTCAGCTCCTGTACTTAGATTTAATAATTTTCATCTGTGAAAATGCAATTTCACATAGATAAGTTGACCTGAAGTAGTCACTGACTTTTAGTGCTATAATACCAATGCGCACACCGCGCATTGCTTGGCCCCATCAGTAGTAACTGCCCCCAGTTTATGAATGGGGATGTCATTTTCACAGACATATTTTTTTAAACTCATTCTAAATATACTCACCTCTCGTTCTCTCCTTTAACTGCAAAAGAGTGAGGAAGTCCTTCTTTGTTGTAAAATCCCGGAAAGCCATTCTGACAAATACAACTTGCTGAGCTGTTTGCATTACATCCAGGGATTCATCGAACTGTAGTGAAAAATATCCACACCCTCTGACAATGACTCTACCCTCCTTGTCACTGTTGCAGGGCCAAGTGGTATATTATGTATTGCGGTTGTGATGCCGTTTTTGTTTTTAAAGTCACTAAAACAGTCTCTGCGGTAATGACCATTGCTTCCTTGAATAAATCGTCATCTGTAAAAGGCTTCTTGTGTTTAGCCAAATGGTACACGAAATGATGCTTCAATAGCAGACTTATTTTGAGCAGCATGTTTTGTGGAAAACGATTGCTCGGCCTTCAACCCCGATTTCAGCTCAACTTTCCAGGCACGAATTGCGCTCTTTGGGGGGAGGTGTCTTTAAATTCCTGGTGGTTGGTGTTGCGGTGCCGCTCCAGATTCCCTCCTTTAGTCCAGTGCTTGTGTTTGGTGGCACAACATATATACACACTTGTCTTTCACCAAGGTAAATGGAAATTCCTCTTCCCATTCTGGATGGAACTTGTACGTTTTTGCCTTCTTTCATGGAGCCTCCACTATGCTATCAGGATATCACGAACGATTGCTGATTGCGTCGCCTCTGATCTGGGCCGACATTTACATGCCAGGCAGCACCTAATTAATTAGCTTGTTTATTTCGGCGTTTTCTCTTAAAGATGCGCTGTGTGCATCCGGACTACCGCTGCACCACTGCATGCTTCGCGGCCCGGAGGCAGGGGACACTGCCGTATATTGATGTTTGCGACAGTCTGTACTCTTATCGAACCTGATTGGTCACTTTGATGCAGCACAGGCTACGCTGAAAACGCGGTGCATGGTGGGAGAACTACACACATGCGCACTGGACAGAAAGAATGGAACTAAAGCCCCGCAACCCGGAAACAATCTCTCTTTACAAACAGCTTTTTAGCAAAAATATTGCTATATTACCATTATCTTAATTAGTATTACTTTTATAATGCTCACATTACAACAGTATTTGTGTATTTATTTTTGATTTTTCTTCGGGATCTACTGGGAAAGTCTCAAAGATCGTCCGGTCGATCGTGATCAACGGGTTGGCGACCCCTATCTTAGTCTACTACTAAAAGACTAGCCCTCTGTTCAGCCAAGGTGGCATGTAGAGGGTGAGAAACATTTTCCAGAATTGTCAGGATTTTCCATAGGGTCCTTTGTTCTACCACAGCCTCCAGTGTGTCTGGTTTGACTCCTATAACAGAGCCAGCCTTTCTAATCAGTTTGTTGAGCCTGTTGGCATCACATGTGTTGATGCCATTGCCCCAGCACACCACTGCATAGATGATTGTACTGGTGACAACAGACTGGTAGAACATGTGAAGGAGAAGCCTGTATACTCCAAAGGACCTCAATCTCCTCAATCGACTCTGGCCTTCTTGCACACAGGCTCTGTGTTGGCGCTTCACTCAAGTCAGTCATCCGGGTGCAGCCCCAGGTACTTGTAGGTCCTCACCACATCCACATCCTCACCATCAATAGTAACAGGGAGCAGTGCAGGCTTAGTCTTCCTAAAGTCCATCACCATCTCCTGTGTCTTACTAATTTTGAGCTGCAGATGATTCAGCTTGCACCATCTGACAAGTCCTGCACCAGGGCCCTGTAGTCATCCTCCTGTCCTCCCTTTATACATCTAACTATTGCTGAGTCTTCAAAGAATTTCTGCAGGTGACATGACACAGTGTTGTATCTAAAATCCGAGGTATACAGGGTAAACAGGAAGGGACTACTCTAAACTATTTTGTTTTCCAAACATTCTCATAAACTGCTTCCAGATTCTATCAAGCTGGGGACAACAGTCCGACGGCACAGTAACATAATGGTTAGCTTTACACTGTTACAGCACAAGTGACCCAGGTTCAGTTCCTGCCACCGTCTGTCAGGTGTTTGTACATTCTCCCCGTAATCATGTGGGTTTTCTCCAGGTGCTCTGGTTTCCTCCCACAGTCCAAAGACTATATAGGTAGGAGGTTAATTAGCATACAAGACCATAAGACTCGGGAACAGAATTAGGCCACTTGGCCCATCGAGTCTGCTCTGTCATTTCTTCAAGGCTGATCCATTCCCCTCTCAACCGTCATCAATTCCGTCATTGACATATAATGTAAACAGAATCGATCCCAACACAGACCCTTGTGGAGCACCTTTAGTCACCGGCAGCCAATCAGAAAAGGCTCCTTACCTCCTGCCAATCAGCCAGTGCTCTATCCACACTGGTATCTTTCCTATAATATGTTGGGATCTTTTCTTGTTAAGCAGCCTTTTGTCAAAGGCCTTCTGAAAATTCAGGTACACAGTATCTACTGTTTCTCCTTTGTCTGTCCTGCTTGTTATTTCCTGAAAGAGTTCTAAAAGATTTGTCAGGCAAGATTTTCCCTTAAAAAAAAACATGCTGACTTTGGCTTATTTTACCATGTGCCTCTAAGTACCCAGGAATGTCATCCTTCACAATCAACTCCAACATCTTCCTAACCACTGAGGTCAGACTAACTGGTCTATAATTTTCTTTCTTCTGTCTTCCTCCCTTCTTGAAGAGTGGAGTGACATTTGCAAATTTCCAGTGCTCCAGAACCATTCCAGTATCAAGTGATTCTTTAAAGATCGTTACTAATGTCTCCACAAACTCTTGAGCGACCTCTTTCAGAACCCTGAGTATAGTCCATCTTGTCCAGGTGACTTATCTACCTTTAGATCTTTCAGATTCCTGAGGACCTTCTCCCTGGAAATAGCAACTGCACTCACTTCTGCCCTCTGACACTTTTGAACTTTTGGCACACTGCTAGTGTCTTCCACAATGAAGACTGATGCAAAATACTTATTGAGTTTGTCCATCATTTCTTTTACCCCCCCCCCAGTGTCATTTTCCAGTAGTCCAATATTTACTCCCACCTCTATTTTACTCTTTTATATATCTGACAAAGCTTTTGGTATCCTCTTTGATATTATTGGCTAGCTTACCTTCATATGTCATCTCTACCCCCCTTTATGGCTTTTTTAGTTGCTTTCTGTTGGTTTTTAAAAGCTTTCCAATCCTCTGACTTCCCACTATATTTTTGCTCTAATATATGCCCCGTGAGAGGGAAATTACTTTAAAGGAACTTGTGGAGAACCTAATCATGCAGAGGGAGTGCATGTGTGGAATGAGCTGCCTGAGAAAGTAGTTGAGGCAGGTACAATTAAAAGACATTTTTGATAAGTATATGAATGGGAACAGTTTGAAGGGATACAGCCCACATGTGGGAAATGCGACTAGCTTGATGGGCACATTGATAGGCCTGTACAAATGGAGCGGAAGACCTGTTTCATTGCTGCTTTACTCCAATGCACAGGATTGCAAGAGGCTGCAGAGGGTTGGGGGACTCAGATGGCTCCATCGTGAGCTCAACCCTCCCCATCAAGGGCGTCTTCAAGAGGCTGTGCTTCAGCTAGGCAGCATCCATCTTTAAGGACCATCACCATCCAGGACATGCCCTCTTCGTGTTACTACCCATTGAGGAGGAGGTACATGAGCCTGAAAACCCACACTCAACCTTCCTGGACAGCTACTTCCCGACTGTGATCAGATTTCTGAATGGTCTATCAATGGCTGCACTGTAGTGTAGTTATTAGTGTAATGCTTTACAATGCCAATGATCGGAAAACTGGGGTTCAATTCTCACTGTAGTCTGTAAGGAGCTTGTACATTCACCCTGTGACTGCATAGGCTTCCTTCATTTGCTCTTGTTTCCTCCCACATTACAAAAAGACATATGCATTAGGGGTATGCAATGTTGATGCCAAAAAGACATATGAATTAGGGGAATGCTATGTTGATGCCAAAAGCATGTTGGCTCTTGCAGGCTGCCCCAAGCACATTTTTGGGCTCTGTTAGTCATTAATGGAAATAACACATTTCACTCAAATGTTTCAATGTGCATGTGACAAATAAAGCTAATCTTTAATTTCATGAACTCATTGTTCCTTTTTTGTTGTATTTATTTATTTTGCAGTTTATAACAATTTAATGACTTTGCACAATACTGCTGCAGCAAAACAACACTTTTTATGTCATATGAACAACCTGATTCTGATTCTATGACTCTACAATAAATCCTGGAACAATTATACTGGTCTGGTGGAAGTATATTACAGTCATTATTTCCCCATTTCTCAAGGAATTACAGGAAGGTTTGGCTCAATTTGATGAATGATTTGGCTGTATCATTGTGACTAGTGTTGGTTCAGCAGTAGGGAATTGATCTGGGTGCTGAGACTGACATTGGCTTGTTTACCAGTAAGTTTGGAGGATTTTGTCTATAGCCTTGGTGATCTCTCTCCAACAGGTGCCCACTGTAGGTAGTCCAGGGCTCAGAAGTACCTGTATATAGAAAAGCAAAGATTCTTGCTGCCTCCTACCAACAAGTACTTGTGGAGGTCTCTGCCCCATGAGCACTCAGATTGGTAAGGGAGCAAATTGATTTCTGTTGTCAGAGACATGCGTGCTTTCTTATTCACTGCCCATTACACTGCTGGCACTTAGATGGAGGTCCTCCATCTCTGCCAATGTTCAGTGGTTCCTTCAGTGTGTCAGTAGCTCACTTTTCACCACTGTCACTTCTGCAAGTTCCAGGCAGAGACTCAGCAATACCATCGCACTCAGATGTAGGATTCTTCATTGCTGTTTCCATTACAGTTCGGTTTTACCGGTCAGGGTTGTTTGCCTTGAGTTGAACACCCCCCCCCCTCCAAACCTGGAGGACTTAGTCTAGCCTCTACCCTTGGACCTGTTTGGCATGGGTGACCCTAGCAAGAGCCAAAGCACAATGCCCTGACTCCAACCAGCACTGCTCTCTAGGTCATTGAGGCTTGCAGGCTTCCAAAGCACAACAAGATTGTAGTCCCCTTGGATGATAGACATGCATAATCAGGGTATAAGTATAATGAAAATGTGCTTTTTGCAGGAACAGCATCTACTTATCTGTCCAGCTTCATCCAGTATTTTCTCTTCATGCTCAGGGTTGCCTTCCAGAGGTCGTACCTGACTTCTGCGGGTGGCTAGGTTGTCAGTGCTGAACGCCCTTGAGGCTGTCTGTGGTCTGGAAATGGAAGTACCACCAGGTAGTCAGGTGGGTGCAGGAAGGCTCAGCAGGCACCCTTGATGGAGGTGTGTACTGGCTACTCTGGTGTTATAGATAATATGCTGGTAGTGGTTCAGCAGAGGCATCTTCAAGCTAGCGGGATTCAAGTCCTGTGCGAATGATTGGGTGGGGAGGGGGGTCATTGGGGTGTGCCTGTCCATCTCAACACTCATATCCTCCACTGCACTTGGTTGGTACAAAGGCTAAGTTAAGCTGCAGAGAGAGAGAAGCACTTTACAGACTTCCTATTCAGACACTCCATTGACCTACCCATGTCCTGTCTGCAGAACATTCCCTAGTCCCTACATTATTCACTGCAGCACCCATGGACCAGGAGTCTCCCATCCAAGGGTACTGCCATAAATGAAAATTACTGGGGGTATTTATGGAAGAAAAGTGAGAGTCTATTAGCCTCAGCACGAATGCCAGGATGCTGTTTATTGACAACATCTCAGTGTTTAACACAATCATTCCTACAGTTCTGATCGAAAACCTCCAGAACCTGGGCCTCTGCAACTGTACCCTCGACTTCCTATCCAGAAGACCACAATCTGTGTGGATCGGGATTAACATCTCCACCTCACAGGCAATCAACATTGGCCCACTACAGGGATGTGTGCTTAGCCCACTGCTCTACTTTCTCATCACCCATGACTGTGTGGCTAGGCAGGGCTATACACACACATACAATTTTGCTGACGATACAGCCGTTGTTGGTAGAATCTCAGATGATGACAAGAGGGCATACAAGAGCAAGATATACCAGCTAGTCAAGTGGTGCCACAGCAACAACCTTGCACTCAATGTCAGTAAGACCAAAGAACTGACTGTTGACTTCAGAAAGGATAAGATGAGGGAACCCACACCAGACCTCAGAGGGATTTGAATTATGGAATAGATGGCTTTGTGGCTAAGTTTGCTGATGATACAAAGATAGGTGGAGGGGCTGGTAGTGCTGAGGAAATGGAGAGTCTGCAGAGAGACTTGGATAGATTGGAAGAATGGGCAGAGAAGTGGCAAATGATTTACAATGTTGGAAAGTGTATGGTTATGCACTTTGGCAGAAAAAATAGACGGGCAGACTATTATTTAAATGGGGAAAGAATTCAAAGTTCGGAGATGCAAAGGGACTTGGGAGTCCTCGTACAGGATACCCTTAAAGTTAACCTCCAGGTTGAGTAGGTAGTGAAGAAGGCAAATGCAATGTTGGCATTCATTTCTAGAGGAGTAGAGTATAGGAGCAGGGATGTGATGTTGAGGCTCTATAAGGCGCTGGTGAGACCTCACTTGGAGTACTGTGGGCAGTTTTGGTCTCCTTATTTAAGAAAGAATGTGCTGATGTTGGAGAGGGTACCGAGAAGATTCACTAGAATGATTCCGAGAATGAGAGGGTTAACATATGAGGAACGTTTGTCCGCTCTTGGACTGTATTCCTTGGAGTTTAGAAGAATGAGGGGAGACCTCATAGAAACATTTCGAATGTTGAAAGGCATGGACAGAGTGGATGTGGCAAAGTTGTTTCCCATGATGGGGGAGTCTAGTACAAGAGGGTATGACTTAAGGATTGAAGGGCGCCCATTCAGAACAGAAATGCGAAGAAATTTTTTTAGTCAGAGGGTGGTGAGTCTATGGAATTGGTTGCCACAGGCAGCAGTGGAGGCCAAGTCATTGGGTATATTTAAGGCAGAGATTGATAGGTATCTGAGTAACCAGGGCATCAAAGGTTATGGTGAGAAGGCGGGGGAGTGGGACTAAATGGGAGAATGGATCAGCTCATGATAAAATGGTGGAGCAGACTGGATGGGCTGAATGGCCGATTTCTACTCCTTTGTCTTATGGTCTTATGGATTAGAAGAGGAAAGAGTGAGCAATTTCCAGTTCCTGGGTGTCAGTATCTCTGAGGACCTAACCTGGACCCAATGTATCAATGCAGCTACAAAGAAGACAAGACAGCAACAATACTTCATTAGGAATTTGAGAGGATTTGGAATGTCACCAAAAACTCCCAGATTTCTACAGATGTACCGTGGAGAGCATTCTAACTGGCTGCATCACTGTTTGATATGTGGGGGCAGGGTGTCACAATGGGGTGCTGGGAATGGACCCAAATGCAAGACACAGATACTGAAGTACAAGGAACAGGACTTGACTAGAGTAGGGACGTGACAGGATACAGACACGGAGCAGGGACAAGAACGCAGACTAGGGCCAGGACATGGACTAGACAGGGAACCTGGACAAGGAACGAAGAACTAGGAGCCTATGCTTGGAGTCCGAGCCAGAGACTGGACAAGGAACGAAGAACTAGGAGCCTATGCTTGGAGTTCGAGCCAGAGACTGGACAAGGTCCTGGAACCTGGGTCTTGCCTCGGGCTTGGACCCCAGTACCAGGCAAGGACATGACATGGCTACAGTACGTGGCTGGGGTCTAGAGGCTTGAGGCTTGCAGGCCGGGGTCTGGGAGCCTGAGCTTGGCTGCAGTCTGATAACTCGGAGGCTGGAGCTTGGAGACAGACTGGGAACCGTACATTAACATAGAGCCGGGACTTATCCTTCGAAAAACCAGGACTCAACTTTATCTCCACAACAGGGTGGGACAGGTCCACCTGTTGGGTAATGGCAGAACGGCCAGACTTACCCAACAGCGGCAAAGACAAGACAAGACAGGTTCCCCCGCAGGGCAAAGGCAGAACAGCTTGACTTACCCTACAGAGGCGAGGACAAGACAAGACAGATTCCCCCACAGGGCAACAGCAAAAGGGCCTGACTTACCCCATGGAGGCAAGGACAAGAAGAGACAAACACCAAAGAATAACAGACAGTTCCATCTCTGCTCCAGGGTAGCTCCGAGTCTCAGTTTGGCCAGCAACCTCAGCTGGCTGCAGAAATAGCCAGATCCCTACCTAGCTCAGAGTGGCTGGCAACCACTCAGCTGACCTGGGAAACAGCCGAATCCATACCACAAAGACAGCTCCGACTACCGATAGTAAGGCTCCATGAAGTGATGGTTCTCTAACAGCCTAAAGATGACAAGTGGCCACTCTAGCCTTCCACCAGCAGGTTGCTCCCAGGGGATCTTGACAAAACAAACCAGCAGCCCACACTCAACCCCAAGGCTACTTATATTCCAAGCCCAAAGATGGGAATCAGATGCCTATGATTAACTCAACCAAATGAGAGACAGCTGGAAGACCCGGAGTCCTGAGTCCACGGACCAGACCGTGAACCGGAATGCAGATTTCACGGACTGGACCATGACACGGGGTGGGAGGGGAGGTGGGGTCACTACATAGGATCAAAGTAAGCTGCAGAGAGATGAAAAATTAGTCAGCTCCTTCATGGGCACTAGCCTCCATAGTATTCAGAACATCTTCAAGGAGTGGTACCTCAAAAATATGAGGTCTATCATTAAGGACTGCCACCACGCAGGGCACGCCCTCTTCTTACTGCTACCATCAGAAAGGAGGTACAGAATCTTGAAGGCACACACTCAATAATTCAGGAATAGCTTCTTCCCCTCTGCCATCCTTTTTTGGACTGGACATTGAACCCATGAACACTACCTCACTACTTTTTTATGTCCTATTTTTTGCACTACTTATTCAATTTAACTATTTTATGCAATATATACTTACTGTAATTCAGATTTCTTTTTCTCTATTATTATGTACTGCACTATACTGCTGCCGCAAAATTAATACATTTCATGAATATGCCGGTGATGTTAAACCTGATTCTGATGCATTACTTTGCCATCTTGTTCTAGTACCAAAGCTATAGTGAGTCATAGGGAAACAGGTCACTGAACTATCTGCTCCTTCCATCGAAGGATATGGTACAACGATGAACATCCAGTGGGTGAATTACTCTGTCCTCCTCGCCTCCCGCCCCTGGAAGTAATACAGCAGTGGAGTGCGCATTTATGAGGTGACCACCCCTGGAATGCCCTTGTACTGGAGGTATTACGGTATTATGGTGCGCGTCTATTGCAGGTAATACGTCGGCGCCGGCGCCAGCCCTGGTTTGGTGCGCTGGGCGCTGCTGTCGGCACAGGGTATAGCACCGGGACGCCGTGGGCGGCGAGGCAGAGCTGAGCACTGACAATGGGCAGTCGCGGGACCCTGGGTGGCAGCGGGGTGTATGGCAGTGCCCACACTCTCCAGGTGAGTGAGCTCTGCTGCTCAGGTGGGTGCAGCCTGACACCGGAGCGGGGATTTTGCATTGTGCAAAGTGTTGCGAAGTTTGGTGATCGCAACTGGGACCGAGTGGGGTTTGACGGTCAGCACGATGGAGAATGGCTGGCTCTGAGTGTAACGTTAACTCCCGCTCAGAGAGGAACTGTAGAAAGGAGAGTGGAAACAACAGGAATTCTGCAGATGCTGGAAATTCAAGCAACACACATCAAAGTTGCTGGTGAACGCAGCAGGCCAGGCAGCATCTATAGGAAGAGGTGCAGTCGACGTTTCAGGCCGATACCCTTCGTCAGGACTAACTGAAGGAAGAGCGAGTAAGAGATTTGAAAGTGGGAGGGGGAGGGGGAGGGGGAGATCCAAAATGATAGGAGAAGACAGGAGGGGGAGGGATGGAGCCAAGAGCTGGACAGGTGATTGGCAAAAGGGATATGAGAGGATCATGGGACAGGAGGCCCAGGGAGAAGGAAAAGAGGGAGTGGGGGAAAAACCCAGAGGATGGGCAAGGGGTATAGTCAGAGGGACAGAGGGAGAAAAAGGAGAGTGAGAGAAAGAATGTGTATACAGTATAAAAATAAATAACGGATGGGGTACGAGGGGGAGGTGGGGCATTAGCGGAAGTTAGAGAAGTCGATGTTCATGCCATCAGGTTGGAGGCTACCCAGATGGAATATAAGGTGTTATTCCTCCAACCTGAGTGTGGCTTCATCTTTACAGTAGAGGAGGCCGTGGATAGACATGTCAGAATGGGAATGGGATGTGGAATTAAAATGTGTGGCCACTGGGAGATCCTGCTTCCTCTGGCGGACAGAGCGTAGATGTTCAGCAAAGTGGTCTCCCAGTCTGAATCGGGTCTCGCCAATACATAAAAGGCCACATCGAGAGCACTGGACGCAGTATATCACCCCAGTCAACTCACAGGTAAAGTGTTGCCTCACCTGAAAGGACTGTTTGGGGCCCTGATTGGTGGTAAGGGAGGAAGTGTAAGGGCATGTGTAGCACTTGTTCCACTTACAAGGATAAGTGCCAGGAGGGAGATCAGTGGGGAGGGATGGGGGGGAACGAATGGACAAGGGAATCGCGTAGGGGGCGATCCCTGCAGAAAGCAGAGAGGTGGGGAAGGGAAAGATGTGCTTAGTCCTGTTGGAGGTGGCGGAAGTTACGGAGAATAATATGTTGGACCCGGAGGCTGGTGGGGTGGTAGGTGAGGACCGGGAGAACCCTATCCCTAGTGGGGTGGCGGGAGGATGGAGTGAGAGCAGATGTGCGTGAAATGGGGGAGATGCATTTGAGAGCAGAGTGCTGCTTCCTGCACACATGCTGTGCTCGTTGACTTTATTAACTTTGCCTCCAACTTTCACCCTGCCCTCAAGTTTATCTAGTCCATTTCTGACACCTCCCTCCCCTTTCTAGATCTTTCTGTCTCTATCTCTGGAGATAGCTTATCTACTGATGTCTACTATAAGCCTACTGACTCTCACAGCTATCTGGACTATTCCTCTTCTCACCCTGTCTCTTGCAAAAATGCCTCCCCCTTCTCACAATTCCTCCGTCTCCGCCGCATCTGCTCTCAGGATGAGGCGCTTCATCCAGGACGAGGGAGATGGCCACCTTTTTTAAAGAAAGGGGCTTCCCTTCCTCCACTATCAACTCTGCTCTTAAACGCATCTCCCCCATTTCACGTACATCTGCTCTCACTCCATCCTCCCGCCACCCCACTAGGAATAGGGTTCCCCCGGTCCTCACCTACCACCACACCAGCCTCCGGGCCCAACATATTATTCTCTGTAACTTCTGCCACCTCCAACGGGATCCCACCACTAAGCACATCTTACCCTTCCCCCCCCGCTTTCCGCAGGGATCGCTCCCTACGCGACTGCCTTGTCCATTTGAACCCCGCCCCCCCCATCCCTTCCCACTGATCTCCCTCCTGGCACTTATCCTTGTAAGTGGAACAAGTGCTACACATGCCCTTACACTTCCTCCCTTACCACCATCAGGGCCCCAGACAGTCTTTCCAGGTGAGGCGACACTTCACCTGTGAGTCGGCTGGGGTGATATACTGCGTCCAGTGCTCCCGATGTGGCCTTCTATATATTGGTGAGACCCAACGCAGACTGGGAGATCACTTTTCTGAACACTTACGCTCTGTCCGCCAGAGAAAGCAGGATCTCCCAGTGGCCACACATTTTAATTCCACATCCCATTCCCATTCTGACATGTCTATCCACGGCCTCCTCTACTGTAAAGATGAAGCCGCACTCAGGTTGGAGGAAAAACACCTTATATTCCGTCTGGGTAGCCTCCAACCTGATGGCATGAACATTGACTTCTCTAACTTCCGCTAATGCCCCACCTCCCCCCCGTAGCCCATCTGTTATTTATTTATATACACACATTCTTTCTCTCACTCTCCTTTTTCTCCCTCTGTCTCTCCGACTATACCCCTTACCCATCCTCTGGGCTTCGCCCCCCCCCACCTTTTCCTTCTCCCTAAGCCTCCTGTCCCATGATCCTTCCATATCCCTTTTGCCAATCTCCTGTCCAGCTCTTGGCTCCAACCCTTCCCCTCCTGTCTTCTCCTATCATTTTGGATCTCCCCCTCCCCCTCCAACTTTCAAATCTCTTACTAGCTCTTCCTTCAGTTAGTCCTGACGAAGGGTCTCGGCCTGAAACGTCGACTGTACCTCTTCCTAGAGATGCTGCCTGGCCTGCTGCGTTCACCAGCAACTTTGATGTGTGTTGAAAGGAGAGTGGACTGGCTCCGGGACAGCGAGATAGAGACTCTGAGAGGGAGATGGGAGACAGAGTAAGTGACCGCATAGGTGATAAAGGGATCCGGGAAGGAAGAGTGGCAGACAAACGGACAGGGACCATGGATCATGGACAAGACAGGGGGTAACTCCCCAATGGAGAGCGACTGACTGTAGAACAGACAGTGACGGATTGCTAGATGGAGAGTGACGGACTTCGAGACAAAGAGCGAATGACGCCAGGACAGAGAGTTAGGGATTCCTAAATAACAGTGAGTAACTCCCAGATAAAGAATAACATTTCCAGGACAAGGAATGATAGACTTCCAAAGAGGCGAAGAGAGGTGAACTTCTACCCAGCGGTTATAGAAGTTTAAAACATTATGAAGGACAAAGATATGATAGGTTTTCACAATCTTTTTCCCAGAGTCAGTGTGTCTAAAACTAGAAGGCAGAGGTTTAAGGTGAGTGGGTGATTTAAAAATAATCGGAGGGGTAAATTGTCATGCAGAATGTGAATGAGCTGCCAGAGGAAGTGGCAGAGATGGCTACAATTACAATGATAAAAAAAACTTTTGGATAAGTACCCAGATAGGAAAGATTGGACGAGGACCGAATGCGGGCGAATGGGTCCTGTTCAGGTAGACGTTGCTGTCGGCGTGGTATGACGAAGGGTTCCCGCCCGAAACAACGACTGATCGTTTCCACTGATGCTGCCTGACCTGCTGAGTTCCTCCAGCGTGTTGTGAGTGTTGCTTTGACCCCAGCATCTGCAGATTATTTTGTGTTTTTGAATTCTATGTTCTCCAACTTCCGGTAATTTCCCCCCCCCCTCCCTTCCCCTATTCCTGTGTCACCTTGCCCCCTCCCCCAGCTGCCTGTCACCTCCCTCATGGTTCCGCCTCCTTCTACTACCCATTATGTTTTCCCCTATTCTTTCTTCACCTTTCCTGCCTATCATCTCCCTGCCTCCCTTCCTCTACCCCTCTATCTTTCCCCTTACTAGTTTTTCACCTGGAACCTACCAGCCTTCTCCTTCCCACCCTCCCCCCACTTTCTTTTTAGGGCCCCTGCCCCCTCCCTCTTCAGTCCTGACGAAGGGTTCCTACCAGAAACGTTGACTGACCATTTCCATGGATGCTGCCCGACCTGCTGAGTTCCTCCAGCGTGTTGTGAGTGTTGCTTTGACCCCAGCATCTGCAGAATATTTTGTGTTTTTGATGCTATCCTTCGTGACTCTCCTCCATCCCTTTCTCCCATGATCCACTCTGCCCTCCTATCAGATTCCTTCTTTCCCAGCCCTTTGCCTTTCCCACTTGTCACTTCCCAGCTTCTTACTTCATCCCCTCTCCCCCATCCATCCACCAGGCTTCACCTATGACCTTCTAGCTACCCTCCTCTCCCTCCTCCCACCTTCTTATTCTGGCAACTTCCCTCTTCCTTTACAGTCGTGATGAAGGGTTTTGGTCAGAAATGTTGACTATTTATTCATTTCCATAGATACTCCCTGACTGACTGAGTTCTGCCTATATTTTGCGTACCGCTCTGGACTTACAATACCTGCAGGATCTCTTGCATTTATTCACCTTATTTGCCCCTTTGTGAACAATTCATCTCCCCACTCCGAATTTTGCAGGGTAACATTGGAATTTCTTCATCCATGGCCATGCCGTGTTGCATTTCTTGACCATGTGGTCTGTAACTGTTAGGAAGATTCCAATCTTATCTCACATCTATATTTAAATGCCTTTTACCTGTTGTTCTGACTTGTTCCATATCCTGCAATATTATGCAATGAGGGCTTCTTTATAGTCTAACCTGTTTCCTGCCTTTGAGATTAACCTTGGAATCTCCTACAATTGTTTTAATGTTGCTAGACCTGCTACTCCTTCTGCTTTCTGAATTACTTTATAAACAGCCCTTCCCTTTCTCCCCTGATGGTCAGACAATCTTCCTTCAAATAAAATCAGTAGTGCTTGTTTCCTGAGTTGGCTTAAACTTCTCAGCTGTGTAGCTGTGTAGGTGTCTATATAGCTGATCCCTTAGAATACCATCCAATGACTTTACCACAATTGATGTCAGACTCACTGGGCTATAATTTCCTGGCTTATGTTCAGAGCCTTTTTTAAACAGCAAAACAGCATTGACAATACTCCAACTGCCTGGTTCCACCCATGTTGCTATGTATGATTTAAATAATTCTGCTAGAGTCCTGGCAATTCCTGCACTTGCCTCCCTTAGGGACCGATGGAACGCTTTGTCAGGCCCTGGGGATTTATCCACCCTGATTTACCTCATGGTAACAAGTACCTCCTCCTCTGTAATCTGTACAGACTCCATGAAGTTGATGCCACTTTGCCTCACTTCTATAGACTCTGTGTACTTCTTCAGAGTAAATACAGATGCAAAGAATTCATTTAAGATCTTCCTCATCTGTTATGGATCCATACATGGATTACCGTTCTGGTCTTCCAGAGGACCAATTTTGTCTCTTGCAATCCTTTTGCTCTTAACATATCTGTAGAAGCTCTTTTCTCCTTCACCTTGTCTGCTAGAGCAACTTTATGCCTTCTTTTTTTTAATATAATTTTTATTGAGTTTTCGAAAAGATTACATAGAATGATAATATCTACCCTCCCCCCCCTTAAACCTTTCCCCTGATATATACCCCTATCTGAAAAAAAAGAAAGAAAAAAGAAAAGTAAAGAAAAAGAAAGAAGAAAGAAGAACTGCCTGGATATTGGAAAGATTCCACATGCTCCATGGGATTCAAAATAAATTTAGTATATTTATTTATTACTTTCCCCAAGGGACCAATATTTTTATCATTGGAGCAACTAAATATGCCATCCTATCTTTTGTAAATATGGGCGCCAAATATTCAAAAATGTATCATATTTATCTCTTAAATTATAATTAATTTTTTCGAGTGGAATACAACTAGAAATTTCATTATTCCAACGATCCATACTTAAATACGAATCCGATTTCCAAGTAACTGCTATAGCCTTCTTGGCTACTGCCAATGCAATTTTTATAAAATCTTTCTGATATTTATTCAGTTTAAGTTTCGGTTTTATCCCTTCAATATCACCTAATAGAAATAATATAGGGTTATGTGGAAGTTGAGTTCCAGCAATTTGTTCCAATAAAACTCTTAAATTTATCCAAAAAGGTTGAATTTTGGAACAAGACCAAATAGAATGTAAGGAAGTACCAATTTCTTGATTACATCGAAAGCATTGATCAGATAAGTTTGAATTTAATCCATTTATTTTTTGCGGTGGAATATATAATTGGTGTAAAAAATTATATTGTACTAATCTAAGTCGTACGTTTATTGTATTTGTCATACTGTCAAGACACAGTCTTGACCAATTTGTTTCATCAATATTAATATTCAGATCTTTTTCCCATTTTTGTTTTGATTTGTGGATTCCTTGTTTAATTGTCTGTTTTTGAATCAAATTATACATAAAAGAAATAAATTTTTAAATTTTTCCTTTTTGAATTGTGACGAGAATACACATAAAATTAAGATGTTTGCTGGCCTGGGCTAGCATCAGTGGCATCAGCAGTTGGTCTGCCACCTGCCCTCAGGGGAAGTAGAGATAAGGAACAATGAAGCAGCATCTGGAGATGTGTAATGAAGGGACGGGAGAGAGAGCTGTCTGGAGCGGCTCCCCCTTTGAACCCTGAACTGTTTGAAGTGATGGACAGGCGATACCTCAGCAGGGGGATAAAAAGGGACAGGTTCGCTAAGGCAGCACACACACGACACCCGAGGTAACAAGACCCTGGAAGCGGTGCGCCTCTCACGAGTCGGTGGGAAGTATCGGACCTTAAACGCACAGGGTGGAAAGGTACGATCAGCGGGAACCCGGTGTGTGTCCACCCTTGCTTGGGTGCCGGGTTCACTGCAGAGGATCGACTGCATCTGGAGGAGGGGTCACAGTCGGTGACCTCAGGTGACATCACAAAGGACCCGCCCGAAAGCTGCTTGTGAGTGATCTCGCCGGTCTGTGAGTGAAGCCGTGTCTGAATGATCAGTCGTTCTCGTTCTCTCTCTCCCTCCCCCCGCCCCCACGTTGTCCATCGCCATGGCAACGATTACTGCGAACTGAACTAAATCGAACTGGACTTTTGTGTCACTTTGAAATTGGTCATTTACCCCTAGACAACGATAGAGCTTGATTGATGCTGTTATCTTAATTCTGTGCACATGTGTGTTTATCATTGCTGAACTGTTGCATTTATTATCCTTTCAATTACTGTGTTGCTTGTTTCTTTAATAAAACTTTCTTAGTTCTAGTAATCCAGACTCCAACTGAGTGATCCATTTCTGCTGGTTTGGCAACCCAGTTATGGGGTAAGTAACAGAATTAAAATTTCAATTTCATTGGGTTTAGGCAAAAACATTGTTTGACCCAGTTTGTCTTTTAAATAAGCCCTTAATTGAAGGTAACAAAAGAAAATGTTATTTGATATTTTATATTTATTCATTAATTGTTCAAATGACATCAATATACCTCGTTCATAACAGTCTCCTATAAATCTAATCCCTTTTTGGTACCAGTTATATAAAGGTTGATTATCCATTGTAAAAGGAAAAAATCTGTTTTGAATCAAAGGTCTCCTTGCTTGCTAATAAAGATTTCTTTATTTCATTATCAACGTTTATCTTATTCCATAGATCAATCAAATGTTTTAATATAGGAGCTTCTTTCTTTTCCCGTATCCATTTAGATTCCTATTTATATATAAAATCTTCGGGTGTATTTTCTCCTGTCTTATCTAATTCTATTCTAATCTATGCCGGCTTTTGTTCGTCAAAGAAAGATGAATAAATCTAAGTTGATTTGCTTTATAATAATTCTTAAAGTTTGGAAGTTGTAACCCTCCTAACTCAAATTTCCATGTCAATTTTTCCAATGATATTCTTGACATCTTACCTTTCCAAAGAAATTTTCTCACACATTTATTTAACTCTTGAAAAAATTTCTGTGGCACTTGTATTGGTAATGTTTGAAACAAATACTGTAAACTAGGAAATATATTCATTTTTACAACATTGACTCTACCCACTAATGTTATTGGTAACATCATCCATTTGTCAAGATCTTCTTGAATTTTTTTCAATAGTGGTAAATAATTAAATTTATATAAATTCTTTACATCATTATCAAGTCTTATACCTAAATACTTAATACCATTTACCGGCCATCTAAATTGGGTTGCTAGTCGACATTGGCCATAGTCTCCTTTAGTAAGAGGTAAAATTTCACTTTTATCCCAATTTATTTTATACCCTGATACTTTCCCATATTCATCCAATCCAGAAGATAATGCTGTGGGTATGTTAAATAAATCAGAAAATCATCAGCAAATAGATTAATTTTATATTCCTCCTGATTAACTCTAAAACCCTTAATATCTGAATCAATTCTAATTAGTTCTGCTAATGGTACTATCGCCAGTACAAATAAAGCAGATGATAATGGACAACCTTGTCTAGTTGACCTTTTTAACTGGAATGGTGTTGAAATTTAACTATTTGTCACTACATTAGCATTAGGGTTAGTATTTAAAATTTTAATCCAGTTTATAAAAGGTGTTCCTAAGACATATTTTTCTAATACTTTAAATAAAAAATCCCATTCCAATCTATCAAATGCTTTTTCTGCATCCAAGGCTACTACTATACTCATCTCCTCCCCTTTTTGTGCCAAATTAATTATACTGGGTAGCCGAGTTACATTATCTGCCAATTGTCTATTTTTAATAAATCCTGTTTGATCCATATGTATTAATTTTGGTGAATATTTAGATAATCTATTCAATGAAATTTTTGCTATTATTTTATAATCCATGTTCAACAAAGAAATAGGCCTATATGATGCTGGTTTTAAAGGATCTCTACCTTTTTTTGGCAATACTATTAGAATCGCTGTTGAGAAAGATTCTGGGAGTTTATGTATTTTTTCTGCTTGACGTATTAACTCCATAAAAGGAGGAAATAATAAATCTTTAAACTTTTTGTAAAATTCAGGTGGAAAACCATCCTCTCCTGGAGATTTATTACTTTGAAGTGATCCTAAAGCTTCTTCAACCTCTTTTAATGTAAAAGGCATATCTAATCCCTTCTGTTCTTCTGAATTCAATTTTGGAAGAGTTACTTGTGATATAAACCTTTCTATCTCATTAGCATCATTTTGTGATTCCGATTGATATAATTCAGAATAGAAACTTTTGAAGGTTTCATTAATTTCTAAAGGTTTATAAGTAATTTTATTTGCACTTGTTCTAATTGCATTTATCGTTTTGGAAGCCTGTTCTGTTTTCAACTGCCAAGCAAGAATTTTGTGTGCTCTCTCACCTAACTCATAATACCTTTGCTTAGTTCTCATGATTGCTTTTCCATTCTATATGTCTGAAGTGTATTACACTGTAACTTCTTATTGACAAGTTGTCTTCGTTTATCTTCTGTCGTATGTCTTTGAGATTCCTTTTCTAATTTTGTAATTTATTTTTCCAATTGATCTAGTTCTGCCATATATTCTTTCTTAATTTTAGATGTATAACTTATTATCTGACCCCTCAAATATGCTTTCATCGCATACCATAGTATAAATTTATCATCCACTGAATGAGAGTTTGTATCCAAAAAAAAATTGGATGTTTTTTCATAAAATCACAAAAATCTTGACATTTTAATAATGTTGAATTAAATCTCCATCTATGTCACTTCTTCCTTATCAGTCATTATTGTTGTCATTAATAAAGGAGAGTCATCTGACAATATTCTTGCTTTATATTCCATATTTTCACTCTGTGTTGAATACTGATTGATAATAGGAAAAAATCTATCCTTGAGTAAGTTTTGTGTCTATTAGAATAGAATGAATAATCTCTTTCTTTGGGATTGATTCTTCTCCATATCAATCAAACTTAAATCTTTCATCAATGATAAAGTTTGTTTTACTACCTTCGATTTTGTAACGGTCTTAGTTGATCTATCTAAGACTGGGTCTAGGCAAAAATTAAAATCTCCTCCTATTAACATTTTTTCATGTGCATCAGCCAAATTCAAAAAGCTTCTTGTATAAATTTTGCATCATTTTCATTTGGTGCATAAATATTCATGAGAGTCCATAATTTGGAAAAAAGTTGACGGTGTATAATCGCATATCTCCCCACAGAATCGATTGTTACATTTTGTATTCTAATTGGTAACGTTTTATTGATCAAAATTGCTACTTCCCTCGCTTTTGAATTAAATGAAGCTGGAACAACACTACCCACCCAATCTCTCTTTAATTTCTGATGTTCTGTTTCTGTTAGATGCGTTTCCTGCAAGAAGGCTAAATCTACCTTCATTTTCTTAATATGTGTTAAGATTCTTTTTCTTTTCAGCAGTCCATTAAGCCCATTAACATTAAAACTCAAAAAATTCAATAAATTAGTCATTATTCTTAACAAAGTTACTCCAATCTAAAACGTTACTTAACATCTTAACTCTCATAGTTCCTTGGGGAATCTCTTTAAACTTCATCATGTTGCTATGTGTTTCCCTCCCAATCATCCAGGCAAAAAGAAAGAAATAAAAGATAGATATGATACAAAAAGAAAAACAACAAAATACCCCCCTACTAATGTTGTGAATAAAAAAAAGCACAACACTACCCCCTTCCATTTTGCGGGTTGTGGCTATAGCCACGCTTGCACACATGAATTCTGTAGCGATTCGTCAGTATTTCTTCCAGCTCCCCCGTAACAAAAAAATTGTATATATATAGAAAAATTAATGTCACTATTCCCAACTAATATTCTTCAAACTTTAAACTTTCTTCCCCTCTATCATATAGTTAATAATATATTTATATATTCTTTCACCTTTAAAAATCCACCAAGCCTATTCCTTGACAAAATCTTCATCTTTATTCCAGCTCGCTCCCCCGAGTTTGTTCTTGTAACTTCAAAGAATCTCGCACAAACTCCTCCGCTTTCTGGTAGTCGTCAAAAACTCTTTTTTCTCTGGCAGCCAAAAAAATCTTCAAGGTTGCAGGATAACGCAGTATAAATTGATAACCGTGATCCCAGAGGACTTTTTTCACTGGATTAAATTTCTTCCTTCTCTTCAAAAGTTCATAACTTATGTCAGGGTAGAAAAAAATTTTGTTCCCTTCTATCATCAATGGCCCTTTTCTATTCTTGGCAGCTTGACCAGCCGCCTGTAGAATCCTTTCTTTGTCTTGAAATCTTAACATTTTATTAAAATTGATCGTGAATATTGGTCATCTTGTGGTTTTGGTCTTAGAGCTCTATGTGCCCATTCAATTTCAATTGATCGGTCTTCCTCTTTCATTTGCAAAGTTTCCGGGATCCATCTTTGAAAAAATTCTATTGGATTGTCTCCCTCTATACCTTCTTTAAGACCAAAAACCTTAATATTATTTCGTCTACTAAAAGTTTCCAGCACGTCCACTTTTTCCAACAGTCGATTTCTTTCCGTTTTCCAGACAAGCATATCATTTTCTGTTTTTTCCATTCTGTCGTTAATATGCTCCATTGTTCTTTCCAACTTTTGAAGTTTCTTATCCATTTTCTCCTATCTTCTCATAGCTTTATCATAGCTCAGCTTCATGTTTCTAATCTCTATTTTTACTCATTTTAATTCAGTCATTACTTGCAATAAATCCTCTTTTATGTCTCCATCATATCCCTTACTTTTTGTCTCTTCCAGTTCTTCCTCCTCTTCTTCATCTGTGTTCTCTGCGGAATCTGATTCTGACTCTGAGTCACTTTCGCTTGCAGTGGCCATCGGTTCTCGTAGTTTAAGTTGTATCAATTTGCACATGCCAACTTCAATGCGCATGCGCAATTCTGGCATCTTTTTCCCAGGGACCGCTACCGCCGCCATTGCACCCTGTTCTTCTACGCCAGAAATAAAACGTGTCTCCTCCGAAGGAGATCCAACCTGAGTCTGAGGATCCATCACTGCAGTAGGCCCTTTTTTCTTCCCATCTCGCGGCGACTTCACAACAGCAGACTTCTTCTGTTGCGATTTATGAGGCATATCGTAAAATAGTCTTGAGAAGTTTATAAGTAGTTTTTGGAAAGTATTTATTAACTTTGCTTTGTTTAAACGGTACTTTGCTAATTTTTTACAGGAGAGCTGTATTCATACGTCTCAATCCCACGTCATCACGTGACATCCCCCCTTTATGCCTTCTTTTAGCCTGCCTATTTCTTTCTTGTGTTCTCTTGTATTCTTATACTCCATAAGCACCTCATTTGTTCCTGCTTACCTATACCTACTATGCACCTCCTTTTTTCTCTTATCCAGGGTCTCAATATCTCTTGAAAACCAAAGTTCCCTCCATTTGTTATCTTCACCTTTTATTCTGACAGGCACATACAAGCTCTGTACTCTTTTCTGGAACCTAGGAACTGTTGATTTGAATCTCTGCCTGAGATCTCTTCATCTGAATCACAACTGATCTGTGACTCTTGAACAACAGTTAACTTTTGTATCAGGATAGAAATACATACATTTGTTGTAAATTACTTCAGATGTATCTCTTCAAATATATCCCTTGCTGTGATCTGTATGGATATGTCATGGTATTCCATACAAAACAATTACCTTTTCAGGTCAAAGATCTGAATTGTCTTTGCCAAATTCATAACTTCCCACTTGTCAGATGACTGTAACTTTCTCATCCAAGTCAGGTCAAGAGAGTTTCATTACAATCCTGATTTGCTTTTAGATAGTGAAACGCTTGGGGTGTCAGGATATGAATCACACTCTGCATGATACCTTATTTCTGCAAGTGGTCCAGTTGAAGTTCTGGTAATTGGGGAGGAACGGAAATAGAGAAAACTAAGAGACTCTCATTCTCCTTTTGTTTCTAGGGATCACAAGTATATAACGGAGGAAGACGTAAAATGCCAATGACTTCTGTAGAAGACTTCAGCAAGTATTATCACATAATATTACTTAAAGAAACCTTTCCACAAAGTTTCATATGCAAATATTCTTGATGACTTTGAAATGATGGAAACATTTCATTATTCGTGTCAGCACCATATTGAAGCTATGATTTACAAAAACCTTTCCAAATATAGATTGTATTGTTGGCAATCCATAATATCATTAAATAAAGAATTCAGAGGGATTAATGTTTTATGGACAGACCATCATAGCAAAAGAGTGATATAAGTGATAGTGCAGATTAAAATTTGCCTGTGTTTCATAAAACTTCAGAATATCAAGATGATGATTGATGAAAAATGTCAGTTGCTAATACAAAAAATACAAGAATGAAACTTAACATCATGGTAGAGCTGTTTTTAAGAGATGTTCAAGATTGTTTAAAGCTCAAATTATATCATCATATACAACCATGAGATTAATTTTCTTGCAGGCATACCCAACAAATCTTTAGAAAAGTAACTGTAACAGTATCAGTGAAAGATCAATGAGAGTGCAGAAGACAACAAACTGCAAGTACAACTATAAATAAATGGCAATAAATAATGAGAACATGAGATGGAGTCCTTGAAGGTGAGTTCATTGGTTGTGGGAACATTTCAATGATGGGACAAGTGATGCTGAGAGTAGTTATACCCTATCGTTCAAGAGCTTGCTGTTTGAGGGGTAGTAACTGTACTTGAACCTGATGATCATTATTCAGTACACAGGTGTAAATGAATAGTACTCCAGATCAAATACAGCATGAAGAACACAATAAAAAACTATAATACATATATATATATGTGTGTGTGTGTGTGTGTGTGTGTGTGTGTGTGTGTATACACTTTACTTTGCCTTCCATTTTCTTCTTCTAGTTTCTTGTAAATATCTCTGAATTTGCCAATTTCTTGAGAAATTAGGTCTCATTTATTCTCTTCCATTCGCATAGCATTTATGTCCTCCTTCTCTTTCCGTTCCTTTTATTCTTGGGAGGCAAGGAGAAGATGGCAACGCAATGCAGCGTGCACGGCCGCTCCAGATTGATATCGTATTTTTTAAATAGGGGCCATGCACAATCCTGATTTGATGGAGACAGATGTGAGAAGCACAGAGGAACATCTGGAGAAACTTCTGAAATGCCTGCTTCGCTGCCGCTGCTACTGTGCAATCAAGAATCTCCGGAGGGGAAGGCCCCAAGTCCTCGGCTTTGCTTGTAACCTGTTGCCGGGGCTGGGGTCGAAGCGCTCGGCAGAGATAGTGCTCAGTGCTCAGTGTCAGAGGGCTGGTCGGAGGCTCAAAGTTTTTGGACGGACTCAGAGTGGGACTGTGGTCGGGTGCTTCCAGGATGCTGCATCGGCAAGTTTGCGGTGCTGCAAGCTCATGGCAGGGAGAGTTTCTCCCTTCAACCGTCTGTGTGAGATGATGGGACTTCCAAGAGACTTCGAGACTTTTTTTTTACCATGCCCATGGTCTGTTCTTCATCAAATTACGGTATTGCTTTGCACTGTTGTAACTACACGTTATAATTATGTGGTTTTTGTCATTTTTTTTAGTCTTAGTTTGTCTTGTGTTTCTGTGATATCATTCTGGAGGAACAAATTGTATCATTTCTTAATGCATGCATTACTAAATGACAATAAAAGAGGACTGCGTGTCCTCATAATCTAATTCTCTCTCATTTGTGCATCTTGATCTTCGATAAATGCATTTAGTTCACTGAAATATTCTCTTATTAATCTTTTTATTCCTTCCTTTATGATCTGATCTCTCCTTTCGGGTTCCTCATCCACAACATCATCTGATGAATCATCTGTTTTTATTCTCGATTGACTCCTTTCTTTTTGGCCTTCTATTCATCCAACTGGGCTTTGGTCTTTGAATCTCCTTTTACAAGCAGCCTTTTGCCTTCCACTTGAAGTTCATGCAATAACCTTAATGCACACAGAATAGATTCTGGTTCTTTATACTCACAAAAGCTGAATGCTTGCAACTTTTCTGAAGCTTCTTGAACTCCCTTCTAGCTTAAAACCAAGCCACTTTTCACAAGTAACTGTATGATTAACATATCAAAGCTTTCTGAGATATAGTACCTATGAAAACTGTTGTAGGTGGACCACTGCTTTAGTCACTTTAATGCGTCTTCTGAGCAACATAGTCCTTCCTTGATCTAATATGCTTTCCAAGCAGGCACTCTCTTCTTTCTTTTCTTTTTCAATCTTTTTATTAGTATCATAATGATAAACATAACTTGTTTACCCTCTGTTGGGCCACAGTTCATGGTGTACAGCATGAAGACAGTTGTAGCATCATCCAGCATCTTTATTAATTCACTTTCAATTATCTACACTAATTTCATTTCCCTGCTTTTAGCCCATATCCTTCTAATTTCTTCATATCCATTTATCCATCCAAGTGCTTCTTAAATTACTGTACATGATAATACCTGCCTCAATCACTTTGCCAGGCAACTTACTTCAGATACTCACCAGCCTCTGCGTAGAAATCCTGCTCCTCAAGTTCCTTTCAAATTTTTCTCATCACACCTTAAATCTGTGCCTATTAATTTTATATGCCCTTACCCTGGGAAAAAGTCCATGACTATTTATATATGGGCCTCAGGATTTTATAAACCTCTGTAAAACCCCTATAGCCCCCTTCACTCCAGGGAAAACTAATCCCAACCTATCCAGTTTCTTCTGATAACTCAAGCTCTTCATATCAAGGAGCATTTCCAAGAATCTTTTCTGCACCCTCTCTAGCTTACAAACTTTTTCCAGAAGCATGCCAACCAGAACTGCATACAAAGTGTGTCATAACCAACAGCTTGTACAACTGTAACATGAAATCCCAATGCCTAAACTCAATGAAAGCAAGCAAGCTATATGCCTTTTTCACCACTTGATCTATCTGAGTCTGTGTCCCAAGGTCTTGCTATTCAATTACGCTGTCTGTGTTAGTGGTGTTCACTCTGTATGTCTTGCCATGTTTTAATTTACCAAAATATAGGACCTGACACATGCCTGAGTTAAAGTCCATCTGACATTGCCTTGCCCACTTTACCAATTGATGTACAACCTGTTGTAAGCTTAAACAATCTTCTTCACCGTCCGCAATACCACCAGTTTTGAGGTCATTTGCAAACTTGCTAATCATGCCATCTATATTATATTTCACTGCATTGTTATACATGACTAATTTGGCATGGGGATGGGAACCGGAGTGATAGGGATGTTGGTTTGCAAGCAGAGGTAGTGTATAGTGAGACTGTCAAGAAGGACAGACAGATAAGAGGACAAAATTGCAGTCCATGGGAAGGGTTGCGGTGTAAAAGGGGGACAAGATTGAAAAGGGTGACAAATACAGGGATGAAGGTGTTATATTTGAATGCACACAGTTTATGAAATAAGGTAGATGATCTTGTAAGCAGTTAAAGACTGGTAGGTATGACGTTATGGGTATCATGGAGTCATAGGAGCTCACTATCCAAGAATACAAAATCTATCAAAAGGACAGGCAGGTAGGCAAAGGAGGAGGAGTGGCTCTGCTGGTAAAAAATGAAATTGGTGATGAGGATTTCAAAATGCCAGTAGATTGGGAAAATCAGGTTGATGCTGGATCCTAAGAGAAAGAGTTTGTGGAATGCCTCCGAGATGGCTTTTTGGAGCAGCTTGTGGTTGAGCCCACTAGGGGATCAGCAATTCAGGATTAGGTGTTTTATAATGAACTGGATATGATTAGGGAACAACGTAAAGGAACCCTTAGAAAACAGTGATCATAATATGATAGAATTTACCCTGCAATTTGAGAGGGAGAAGCTAAAGTCAAATGTGTAGGTACTACAGTAGAGTAAAGGGAATTACAGATGCATGGGAGAGGAGCTGGCCAAAATTGATTGGAAGGGAACACTGGCAGTGATGATGGCACACCAGCAATGGCTGGAGTTTCTGGAAGCAATTCGGAAGGTGCAGGATAGATACATCCCAAAAAAGACGAAATATTCTAAAGGCAGGATGATGCAACTGTGGCTGACAAGGGAAGTCAAAGCCAACATAAAAGGAAAAGAAATGGCATATAGCAGAGATAAAATTAGTGGGAAGTCAGAGGATTGAGAAATTTTTAAAAACCAACAGAAGGCATCTAAAAAACTATAAGGGAGAAAAGGTGAAATACGAAGGTAAGCTAGCCAATAATATCAAAAATGATACCAAACATTTTTTCAGATCTATAAAAAGAATTAAAGAGAGGTGACAGTAGATATTGCACTGCTGGAAAATGATGCTGGAGAGATAGCAATGGTGGACAAGAATATGGCAGATGAACTGAATAGGTATTTTGCATCAGTCTTCACTGTGGAAGACACTAGAGTAAGCTGGAAGTTCGAGTGTCACAGGGGGGAAGTGTGTGAAGTTGTATTACCAGGGAGAAAGTTCTTGGGAAACTGAAAGGTCTGAATGTAAGTAAGTCACCTGCAGCAGATGGTGTACACCCAGGATTCTGAAAGAGATGGCTGAAGTGATTGTGGAGGCATTAGTAATGATCTTTCAAGAATCAATTGATTCTGGTATGGTTCCAGAGGACTGTAAATGTCACTCCACACTTCAAGATGGGAGAGAGGTAGAAGAAAGGAAATTATAGACCAATTAGCCTGACTTCAGTGTTGGGAAGATGTTGGAGTCCATTATTAATAATGATATTTTGGTATTCTTGGAGGCAAATGATAGAATGGCCATAGTCAGCGTGGTTTGCTCAAAGGAAAATCTTGCCTGACAAATCTGTTGAAATTCATTGAAGAAATAACAAGCAGGATTGTCACAATGGGGCGCTGGGAGTGGACCCAAATGCAAGACACAAACACGTCTTGTGAGGATAACTAAATTGAGTTTATTGCTCGATACCAGGAGAGCAAAGCAGAAGCAGGAATAGCATAATGGACAAGGACTCAGGCCCTGGACTAGGCTGGGACAAAGGGTCTGGGCTAGGACTCAGAATCACGGACCATCAGGGCCAGGACTCAGAACACGGACCTGGGAGTCAGGACTCGGAGCCAGGACTCGGAACATGGACCTCGGAGCCAGGACTTGATACTTGAAACCTCCGGAGCCAGGACTTGATACCTGAAGCCTTTGGAGCCAGGGCTCTTCTTATTCATGGGACAGACTCAGACACAAGGCATAAAACATTGAGCCGGAAATCCTCCTTAGACACAGGGCGGAGTCGGGACTCTTTTTGACACAGGGTCAGGACCTTTCCAGGGTACAGGGCCGGGACCCCTTTTAGACGCAGGACATGGGTACGGAGACCACACAACGATGGACAGTACTATAGCTGGGCACAAGTATGCTCCAAGCAGCAGCGAGCTCTTGACTCACCTCAGCGGGTTAACTTTGACTGACCCACTCTGGCAAGGGAAGGCGGCTTCCTGGCACTTGCTTCGGAAAGAGACTAGGCTTGCTCCAGCAAGAAACTTAGTTGGATCCGGCCAGATGACATTGGCTCGCACTACTTTCGGAGACTTGATTAACGCTCTCGCGCCAAACGGCTGAAAGCCGAAGACTTATAAACTGCCAGTTCAGCTGAGATCAAATTGCCTCTAATCACCAAGCCCGAGGGACACGGGAAAACCATGAACCAAAGGGAAACAGGGAGTCAACGGTCTGGATCATAACACAAACAAAGTAAATTTAAAGGGAACCCGATCCGGACTATGACAAGGATAGACAAAGGAGAATTGGTTGATGTTGTGACTTGGATTTTCAGAAGGCTTTTGACAAGTTGCCACACATGAGGCTGCTTAACAAGCCACGAGCCCATGGTAAGACAGGAAAAACACTAGCATGGATAAAGCAGCGGCTGATTGGCAGGAGCTAAGAAATGGAAATGAAGGGAGCCTTTTCTGGTTGGCTGCCAGTGATTAGTGGTGTTACATGGGGATCTTTGTAGGGACCAATTCTTTTTATGTTGTATGCATATGATTTGGATGATGAAACTGATACTTTTGTGGCCAAGTCTGCAGATGATACAAAAGACAGGTGAAGGGGCAGGTGGTGTTGAGGAAGCAGAGAGAATGCAGAAGGACAGATTAGTAGAATAGGCAAAGAGGTGGCAGATGGAATACAACGTCGGCGAGTGTATAGTCATGCACTTTGGTAGAAGGTACAAAAGAATAGGCTATTTTCTATACGGGGAGAAATGTGAAAAGTCTGAGATGCAAGGGGATTTGGGAGTCCTCGTGCAGGATTCCCTAAAGTTTAATTCGCAGGTTGAATCAGTGGTGAGGAAGATAAATGTAATGTTAGCATTTATTTCAAAATGGACTAGAATATAAAAGCAAAGATATAATGTTGAGTCTTTATAAGGCACTGGTGAGGCCTTACTTGGAGTATCGTGAGCAAGTTTAGACCCCTTATTTAGGACATGGTTCAGAGGAGGTTCAAGAAAATAATTCTGGGAAAGGAAGGGTTATCATATGAGCAGCCATTGTAGACTCTTGCACCTGTACTCACTGGAATTTCGAAGAATGAAGGGGGGATCTCATTGAAAGCTATAAAAGGTTGAAAGGCCTAGACAGAGTGGCTATGTAGTGGATGTTTCCTTTGAAGAGGGAGTCTAGGACCAGAGGGCAGAGCTTCAAAATAAAGGGACATCCATTTAGAACAGAGATGAGGAGGAATTTCTCTGGCCAGTGTGTGGTGAATCTGTGGTATTCATTGCCATGGGCAACCATGGAGGCCAAATCACTGGGTGCATTTAAGGCGGATAGTTAATGATTAGTCAAAGCATGAAAGGTTATGATGAGTAGACAGCAGATTGGGGTTGAGAGTGAAATGGATCAGCCTTGACCAAATAGCGGAGCGGACTCCAAGAGCCAAATGGCTGAGTTCTGCTCCTATGTCTTATGGTCTTATGATGAACAACAAAGGATCCGACACTGATCCCTGCAGAACACCACTGCTTACAGTTCTCCATTCTGAAAAGAGACTATTCACTAACATCCACTGCCTCCTTCCACCAAACCAACTTAGTACCCAACATGCTATCTCACCATGTAGTCAAATTTTGTTTCAAAAGTTCCAAATTTGAAATATGTATTTTTTTAATAATCACAGCCTATCTCAGAAGATTACCAAGGTGGCAAATAAAACAGTTGGTCCTTAATTCTCACAAAGGCAGCTGCATTCCCAGGCAACATCCAACATTCAAGATTATGGTGTTATGATATGCAGCCCACTGCGCCAGCTTCCAGGGTTTAGACTCTCTGAATTTCCAGGATATGGATGGCCTGCAGAGCCCCTTTAAGGATTCAAGACTGTCTCGCTAATTGGCTGCCATGTTTTGGCTGCAGGATTCAACATTTAAGGAGCAACTGAACAGAGGTTCAGTGTTCAATTGTCAGTTTTTTTTGGATTATTACCTAGTTTAGAACTCTGTTCTTGTTTTAGTGTTGCATCATGTCTCAGCTCCAGTCTCGGATACTCCAGCACTCGGGTCCAACCATCCTCACGTTGGTCTCTTGTCACAGTATAATTGAGCCAACATGGATTCAGCAGGTTATCAGAGTCTCTACTCCACCCTGGCCAACCACAGCGAGAGGATTTCTAGACAGAGCCTTGAGATACATGACCTCCAGGTCGCCTTGAGCCAACTTTAACAACAGTGAAGCCAAAGTCACACAGTTGATGCTGTTGGTTGGTCTGTGGAGCCAGTACATCTTCTGACCCCAGAGAGTTTCAAAAGTGACCTGGGTTCTTGCTGCAGCTTTCTCACTGAATGCTCATTGGTGTTTGAATTCCAGCCATCTCGGTTCCGTTCGGAACACAGGAAGGTGGCCTTTGTTATCTCTCAGACTGGAAGAGCCGTGGCCTAGGCCACTGCCCATCGGGAAGAAGGTTGGAGATTTGTTCAGATTCAGAAGAATTCATGGCTGCCATGAGGAAGGTGTTCCATCATCTTGCCGGACCACCTGATGAAGGTGCGACAGGGCAGACGGTCAGTGGCTGACTCTGCTATCGAGCTTTGGACTTTGGCTTGAACTGGGAGGCCTTGGCCACTCTATACCGTCGTGGACTCCAAGACGAAATGAAGATGCCCTCGCCTTAGGGAAGTGGTCCTCAGCCTCTGGGCCACGGACTGATACCAGGCCGTGAAGAATGCAGGGGTGCAGTGGTAGCTGGAACACACCCAGCACATCTTTAAGAAATAAGCCGAAATAAACAAGCTAATTAATTAGGTGCCACTCGGCATTTAAATGTCGGCCCAGATCAGAGGCAATTGCCGATTTCACTTGCTCTACGTGATGTTCACTCCTCTTTCCAGGGCGTTGGAGCCTTTAGCTGGTCCATTGTTCGGTCAATTTAAACGCCAGTCCAGACAGGCTGAAAAGACAGGGTTGTCAGGATCAAGGAGACATGTTGAATCTACATGAACTTCTAATAAAGTATAGGCGCTGCCGTGCTTTCTTTGTAATGACAGTTACGTGCTGGTCCCAGGACAGATCCTCCGACACTTTTCAGAGAGAGAAACGTCGATCCTTAATGCTGAAGAATTTAAAGTTATTGACCCTCTCCACCTCAGTTCCTCTAATGAAGACTGGCTTCTGGGCAGCACCTAATTAATTAGCTTGTTTATTTCAGCTTTTTTCTTAAAGATGAGCTGGGTACGCTCTGGCTACCGTTGCACCCCTGCATGCTTCGTGGCCCAGTATAGGTCTGCGGCCCGGAGGTTGGGGACCACTGCCTTAGGGGAGCCAGGAGAGGACTTAGAGGTTCTGATCGACCAGTCCATTCATCTCGATAATCATCTGGCAGAGCAAAAGTGGAACTACTTCCAGAGTTCAGAGGGCTAGTCCGAGCCTGGCCTCAACGCATCACAGTTCCACTTCCCAACCTTGGACAATGACCAGCCCATCTCCTGCTCAGGATCCTGGTGAGCCCATGCAAAACGGCTTCACAAGACTCTCCATAGATGAGAGGTCCCGGCATTGGAGTCAGGGTGGTTGCTGTTACTATGGGGAGCAAGTCACCTGCGGGCCAAATGTCTGAAACTGTTGCCATCTAGAAGACTGTGACGATAGCAGCCACTATTCCCAACCTCATGGATGCTGACATCATATGGTGTAAGAACTGAAAAGAGGTGAATGCTCTAGTGGACTCTGGGGCAGCTGGTGATTACCTGGACTTGGGGACTGCCTTTCGGCTCAACTTGCCACTGCTAGAGTTGAGCCAGTCCATGCCCGCAACTGTCCTCGACTGCCGTCAGCTAGGCTCCGGGCAGATCCAGCAACAGACATTGGGTTTGAGGATGAGGATTGAAGATCATGTTGAGGACATTAGTTTCTATATCATCAATTAACCTCTTGTACCCCTGATCCTCTGGGACTCTTGGCTGATCCAGCATTACTCTTCTGTGAACTGGAAGGAAGGTAGGCTCATTGCTCGGTCCAGTAATTGCAAGAGGATGTGTTTTCAGCGTGGTGTTCCAATCCCCAGATGTGCCCAAGACCAAAGACCAATGAAGGGACAGACTTCAGTTTGGGGTAGCGTGAAGCCTCCTGGAGACCCAACTCTGCCTTCTCCAGACAAGCCAGCTCCAGCCAACAGGACTGTGCGAGTCCCGACTGTGTCTAGTCGTACTTTACCCCCTCTTTTCAGGGATGGGTTTTCCAGTTTGACAAAGATGACCTCCTTAACCCCTCTTTCAAACCACCTGCCTTCCCTGTCCAAAATGTGCACATTATTATCATCATAGGAGTGTCCTTTATCTTTAGGTGTGGATATACAGTGAATCTTGACCTCAGATGCCTGGCCTCAGAAAGACGTGACAAGTGGTGCGCCCACAACATTTTACGCGCATGAGATGTTTCCTTTCAAATGCCAATTTGGGTATTCTCCGCCACTCTTCCCTGAGCAGGAGGCCAAGGTTGGGGTTCCTGCAGCCGAAGATCTCGTCTGACGCTGCAAGGAGAAATGGACTAGGGGAAGGGAGATTTTGTTAGCTTCTACACGGAAGGTCAAAATCAAGACAAACTGAAGGAGGTGACAAGGACCTACTTTGCAGCCTGGGCAACAAGCCTGGCTGTTGGCTCAGGATTTACCTCTCTGGGCGCAGTCTAGAAAGTTGGACCCTTCAAGGTTCTCAAGAAAGTTATCCCGGTGGTTTACATCTTGCTGCTCCCCAAGGCCCTCAAGATCAATCCCATTTTCCAAATCTCCAAATTAAAACCTGTCAAGTCCGGTCCTTTTGCCCAACGAACATCTGACCCACAGAACCCAGATTTGTCAATGGGGAGCTTGTCTTGGCCGTGAGCAGAATTTTGGACTCATGAACTGTTTGGGATTTTTGGCAGTTCCTCGTGGACTGGGAAGGATTCAGACCCAAGGAATGGTCTGTGTTCCTGAAAAGGACATCTTAGATCTGGCTGTCATCTTTTACTACCATCACCATCTCTCTGAGCAGACAGGTCCATCAGGAGTTGGCCATAGGGGAGGGGGTCCTGTTCCGAGATGCACTCCACCGTGCCAGCTTTTTAGACTCTCTAACTCTGCGGAATATGGATAGCTGGTATGGCCCCTTTAAGGTTTCAGGACTGTCTCACTATTTGGCAGCCATGCTTTGGTGCCAGGATTCAATACTTAAGGAGCACCTGAAGGGAGGTTCAGTGCTCAATTGTCAGTCCTACTCGGTTGTTGTCTAGTGTCTAATTTAGTACTCTGTTCTCATTTCAGTGTTGCATCCTTTCCCGATTTCAGCCTCAGATACTTCAGCGCTTGGGTCCAAACGTCTTCACCACATGGTAGAACAGAGATTGTTTTTCACAACATCACAGCCAAAGTACAACAATCCTGCCCTTAGTGAAATGTCACTACAAAATTAGACTGCATGTCACTTGACACTCAGTGGAGAAATGCATAACTTTCATTGTCCTAACTCTTTTACACATTAAACACATTTTGTTGTCTTTAAAAAAACCTGAGCAATGCAAGAATAAATGAGGATTATCAATTGTGTTCAGGCTTTTACTTGTTAATGAATAGCCCTGCTGACTTTTATATTGAAATTCAGTTGGACCACAACAGGAAGGCAGCCACTTTTGTTTTTAGTAGTCTTTCAGTCAGACTGAATGATATGTACTCAATTCCATGCAGCCTTTGATTGTTTGTGCTATCAAAATCGTCTGTAAGTCTTGTTTTAGTTCATAAGGGAGAACACTGTCTGAGCAATATTTTGTAAGTGTTTATTCTAGATTATCAGTATAGTGTTTGACTAACTTTGGTAATTTTTTGAATGCTTACATGATATTAATCTTGCATACTCTAAAAATTTGTTTACTCGTATATAATTTTTGGATATTTTACATATTCCCAATTTCTTAAGAATGTGCGACTTAAATCACCATAAGTTTGCTGCATTAAGTACTTACAGTATTTTTCTGTTTCTCTCTCAGTTTTATTCTTATCCAATTGTATATGTGAGTGCTACCCAATAGAACACCTGGAGCTTGGACACTGCATCCTGACTCCCATGTTCAATTGAGTAGAGTTTGGCTTACTACTGATTTGTGTAGTTCCTACCTCACACACAAGGAGACCAATACACATTGCATATTAAAAAGATAAAGGAAATTTTCCTACTTGAATTTTTCAAAATATTTGCCATAAAAAAGACTACCTGCTGATGGTCACCATAAATGGTGCAGAAATATCTAATATGCTAGCATAGAAATGCAAGGTGTATATTTGTTTTTGGGTTATGAAATTGAATTGTGAAATAAACTTAATCACACAGTTTAAACCTTCCAGCCCAGAACATAAATTACTGCATCAGTTCTATGTATGCAATATTACATGTTCACAAGGTATGTGAAGTAAGTAATTAAATGAACATGCTGAACAGGTTCCAGCCCAAGTGTGCTCTCCTGCTGTGCACCCATATTGGAAGCCAGCCATAAAACAAAGCTTGCAAGAATTCCCCAGCACCCACGATGTAATATCTGTTCTCACAGCAGGTGAAGCATGACTTTGGGAAACCCAGTCATCTGAATGTTGATTGCTCAGTGGATGAAATAAGGGGTGTCACCTGAAATGTTAACACTGCTACTCTAACCACAGACGTTGCCTCATCACAGTTGTTTACAGCATTTTCTGTTTTCATTTCAAATTTTCATCATCTACATTCTTTAATTCTCAAGTAGTGTTTTTAATTATATTTGTTTACTTTAGGTTATTGAAAGTGATTTTGATAACTTTATTCTCTTTAAATATTAACTGCTACAAGTTTCAATGGCGTATTTCATTCTTAGCACCTTTCATGAGAAGAACAAAAACATGCAAATCTGGGTGCAGGGCTTTATCACATTCAGAAAAAGAACACTGCAAAGGAGGCTTTTTTAGGTCTACCAACAATTATGTCATTGTGAAGTTCCACTGCCTTGAAGTTCTACATTCTTGCTCCTCAGCTAGAGGGCCACCCTGGACACTAAGCTCAATCTTAAGAATCCAAAGGTAAGTTCAAGGCCATCAAAGAAGCTGGTACTGAGTGTCGGGATTGCACCCCACTCAGCAAATGTAGGTATATGCAAACACCGTTGTATGTGAACCATATACAGAAAAGTAGGCCTGTGAAGCAGGGACAAATAAAGCAAGTGCACTTCTTAGAAAGAAAATTTCTTGCTTGCAGTTTATTGGGGAAGCAATAGGAGCTAAGACTTGGTCTGAAGGTGGCTGAAGCCCTTCACCAAGTCAGGCTATCTATTTTAGTGAAGGGGTGACAATCACTGCTTGTGAACTGAAATACAGCAACATCTGTGGTAGACTTGCTAGTTGTCTGCCATGAGGATTCTGTTGGAATGGGTCTACCATAGAGGTTACGTCCTAGCTGTCTAGATACACACATCAGGGCAGTACAAAATGGAGAGCTATCTGTTGCCCCTGAACAGCAATACAAAATGGAATACAAACTGTTGCCATGAACCAAGGTCTCTCTCTCCATGTGTCTTACGAACCCAAAGGGACGGCAGAGGCCGATACAGTTTGGCACCAACAACATTACAGGAGTTGCCAGTCAGTATCAAACTGAACAAGGGACTGCCTTAGAGAGCCGCAGTAGAGGGGAAATAAAGCCAACCTGGCAACAGTGGCCAAGAGAGGGAGGAGAGGAGACCTTTGAACAGGAAGGAATTGCTATCTTCCAGGAATTCCTGTCTTGTTTCTACCTCCAGCTGTATTGGAAAGCTGACATTCTGACTTTCAAAGGCAGAAATAAATGGGACCTGTCACTTCTACAGCAAGCACTCTCACCAGGCAGTCATCACAGGAATGCTCCTGTGTTGGGCCTTGACTAGATGGACTTTGTTGGGCATCTAAAATAGGAAAACATCATTAGATATAAGAATGTAATTAGGCCATTCGGCCCATTGATTCTGCCCCATCATTCTATTTCGGCTGATTATTATTACTCTTTAGCCTGTCTTCTTCCTGTAACATTTGACGCCCTGACTAATCAAGAACCTATTAATTTGGGCTTTAAATATACTTAATGATTTGGCCCTTACAGCCACCCATGGCAATGAATTCCACAGAATCACCACCCTCTGGCTAAAGGAATTCCTCCACAGTTCTGTTCTAAATGGATGTCCCTCTATTCTGAGGCTGTTTCCTCTGGTCCTAAACTTATCCACTGTAAGGACATACTTGCTACCTCCAATCTATCCAAACCTTTCAAGATTCGATAGGCTTCAATGAGATCTGCCCTCATTCTTCTAAACTCCAGTAGGGACAGGCCTTGAACCATTAAATGCTCCACATGCATTAGTCCTTTCATTCTCAGGATCACTCTTGTGAACATCCTCTGGACCTCCTCCAATGCCAGCACATCAGTGTGTTCATTGTCAGAGTTGTCTCATCAATTTGAAAGCTGTTATAGATGTCCAAAGGACCTTTTCCAATTACATGATAACGGGACTTGTATTCATTTGTTAACCAATTGGGATAGATGTTATTCTTTCTGTCTGTGTGAAAGCTGTTAGTTTGCACGGGCTTGTGGGAGAAGGTATGAAGAAGATGAAGAGAGAAGACATGGCTTGAGGAGACGATTGCCGGACCCACGGAGCCTGGGCTCGGGGAGGGAGCCCAGAGGTCAACAACGAGTGGAGGAGGATCAGCGAAAGGAAATCTGTGAGTTCCAACGTTTGTGCACTGGACATGTTTATGAGATTATTGGTGCCTTTTATTTGTTTTCCTTCTCTTTTGTTTCTGTACTAACCCCATACTTAAATATAAAATCTTAATAGTTTAACCGCACATTGTGGACTGAATGTTATTTCGGGGTACTGATGTTACACAGAGGACACAACACGTAGCATCCACCCAAACAAGAGAGCTAAAGTTTGGCCGGGTAGGGGGCGCCACCCCCGAGATCATACCACTAGGCACAGCGAGTCTTACAGTTGTATGACCCTCCTTTGCTTTTATGTTGAATTTGACATTCCTTGTCAACCATGGTTCCTCATCCTCCTTTTAGAATACTTCTTCATCATTGGGGTGAAGCTATCTTGCATCTTCCGAACTGTCCCCAGAAACTCTTGCCATTGTTGTTCTGCCATCATCCCTGCAAGTTTCCCCTTCCAATCAACTTTGGCCAACCCCTCTCTCATGCCTCTGTAATTTCCTTTACTCCACTGCAATACTGATACATCTGACATTATCTTTTCTCTTGCAATATTGTCCTTTTGACATGCCTTTTCTATCTTCCATTGTAATTTGTGGTCCACATCCTGGATATTGAATGGAGGCCTGTATCCGTAGCTACAAAGTGGCTAAACGTGTTCCCAATAGCCTCACTAAAGCCTCGCACACTGTTGATGTGTTGAGAAGCCTCTTCTCAAGGACTGATGTTCCGGTACACTTAGCCAGTTACAATAGACCACAGTTTGTTGTGGAACAGTTTCAGTCATTCCTGAAAATGAATGGAATAAGACATATTACATCTCCACCATACCACCCAGCTACAAATAGCTTGGTGGAAAGGTTTGTCCAGACTCTAAAGAATTCACTGTGAGAAATGTCAGCAGAACACACTACACTATACTGAAGCAGAAGTTCACCAATTTCTTCCTTCTATATCAAAATGCAGGATATTTCAGAACCAACAACTAACAAGCTGTGCTGTTTCTGAATCGTCCCTTGTGCCTACACTGAGATCTCCTCAAACCCAGTCTCAGAAGGAGTATCCAGGACACAGCTGATACAAACCAAGGGCTCTTCAAACAAGGAGGTTAAGGTTTGATGTTTCACTCCTGGACAAGCAGCCCTGGCGAGGGACTACAGAGATGATCAGAAGCGGATATTCAGAACTGAGAACCACTTCCTACAGTCCCGGAGACAACTCCTACAAGCACCACAAAAGAGGCTCCAGAACCTGAGATTGTTTCAGGCTTTAATATACTCAATGGCTTGGCCTTCACAACCATCTGTGGCAATGAATTCCACAGAATCACCACATTCTGGCTAAAGAAATTCCTTCTCATCTCCTTTCTAATGGATGCCCCTCCTTTCTGATTCTGTGTCTGCTGGGTCTAGACTCCCCCACCACAGGAAACATCCACTCTATCTAAGCCTGTCAACATTTGATAGCATTCAGTGAGACCTGAGATTACCCCCCTCCCCACATCCTTCTGAATTCCAATGAATACAGGCCTAAAGCCATCAATCACTCTTCATAAGATAAGCCTTTCCTTCCCGGAATCATTCTCATCAACCTCCTCTGAACCCTCTCCAATGTCAGCACATTCTTACTTACATAAGGAGCCCAAAACTGCTCACAATACTCCAAGTGAAACCTCACGAGTGCCTTATAAAGCCCCAGCATTACTTGCTGTTATATTCTAGTCCTCTTGAAATGAATGCTAACATTGCATTTGCCTTCCTCACCGTGATTCAGCCTACAAGTTAACCTTTAGGAAATCCTGATGAGGACTCCCAAGCTCCTTTGCACCTCAGATTTTTAAATTTTTTCCCCAATTAGAAATAGTCTACTCTTTTATTCCTTCTACCAAAGTGCATGGCCATACACTTCCCGACACCATATTCCATCTACCATTTCATTGCCCATTCTCCCAACCTGACCGAGTCCTTTTGCAGCCTTCCTACTTCCTCAATCCTACCTGTCCCTTCACCTATTTTTGTATCATCTGCCAATTTAGCAACAAAGCCATCAATTCTATCATCCAAATCATTGACATGCAATGTGAAAATATGCGGTCCCAACACGGACCCCTGCGGAACACCAATCATCACTGGCAGCTAATCGGAAAAGGCTCTCTTTATTCCCACTCTTTGCCTCCTGCCAATCAGCCAATCCTCTATCCATGCTAGTATCTTTCCTGTAATACAATGGGCTCTTATCAGGTTAAGCAGCTTCATGTGTGGAATCTTGTCAAAGCCCTTCTGAAAATCTAAGTACTCAATACCCACCTTTTGTCCACCCTACTTTTTATTTCCTCAAAGAATTTTAACAGATTTGTCAGGTGAGATTTTCCCTTAATGAAACCATGCTGACTTTGGCCTATTCTATCATGTACCTCCAAGTATCCCGAAACCACATCCTTCACAATCAACTCCTACGTCTTCCATACCACTGAGGGCAGGCTAACTGGTCTATACGTTCCTTTCTTCTGCCTCCCTACATTCTTAAAGAGTGGAATGACATTTGCAAATTTCCAGTGCTCCAGAACTAATTTGGCAAGGGGATGGAAACTGGAGTGATAGGGCTGAGGAAAGGGAAAAGAGAAATAAATCAAAGATGGTGTGTAGCAGAGATAATAGAAAGGATAGGCAGGAGATGAGGCATAATCACAGCCAGTGGGATGAGTTACAGGTCAATAGAGGTGTGGTGCTGTTAAAACAGAAAGCAACAAATATTGGACTGAAAGTGTTATATTTGAATGCACGCAGCATAAGAAATAAAATGGATGATCTTGAAGTTCAGCTACAGAATAGGCAAGTATGACGTTGTGGCCATTTCTGAAACTTGGCTAAAGGATGGCTGCCATTGGGAGCTGAACGTCCAAGGATATACAGTATATCAGAGAGATAGGTGAGAAAGCAGAAGGGGTGGTGTGGCCCTATCTATAAGAAATAATATTAGATCATTAGAAAGGGATGACATAGGATTGGAAGGTGTAGAGTCTCTATGAGTTGAGTTAAGAAATGTAAAGGATAAAAGGACCCTAATGGCAGTTGTATACAGGCCTCCAAACAGCAGCTGGGATGTGGATTACAAATTACAACAGGAGATAGAAAAGCCAAGCCAGAAGGGCAACGTCATGATAATTGTTGGGAATTTTATCATGAAAGTGGATTGGGAAAACCAGGTAAGTACTGGACCTCAAGAGAGAGAATTTATAGAATGTCTAAGGGGTGGCTTTTTAGAACAGCTTGTTGTTGAGCCCACTAGGGGATTGGCTGTGCTGGACTGGGTGTTGTGCAATGATCCAGAGGTGATAAGAGAGCTTGAGGTTAAGGAATGCTTAGGGAACAGTGATCATAATATGATCAAGTACATTTAAAATTTGAGAAGGAGGAATTAAAATCCAATGTGTCGGTATTTCAGTGGAATAAAGGAAATTACAATGGCATGAGAGGGGAACTGGCCAAAGTTGACTGGAAAAGGACACTAGCAGGAAGGACAGCAGAGCAACAATGGCTGGAGTTTTTGTGAAAAATAACGGAAGTGCAAAGCAGGGTAGACAAAGGAGATGTAGTAGATGTGGTGTACTTGGATTTTCAGAAGGCCTTTGACAAGGTATGTGTTGGGGAGCACTTCGGGTCCAGTGATCATAATACCATTAGTTTCAATATAATTATGGAGAAGGATAGGACTGGACCCAGGTTTGAGATTTTTGATTGGAGAAAGGCTAACTTTGAGGAGATGCAAAAGGATTTAGAAGGAGTGGATTGGGACAATTTGTTTTACGGGAAAGATGTAATAGAGAAATGGAGGTCATTGAAAAGTGAAATTTTGAGAGTACAGGGTCTTTATGTTCCTGTTAGGTTGAAAGGTGTCACACGTTTGAGTTGAGATGCATTCTATATTGAGTTGGTAAGCAGAGAAGAGTGTAGTGTCTTCAATATTTTAGTCATATTTGAGTAATATTGTAAATATATTGTTTGATCAAGCATTCTTTGTTTGTTTACATAATTCATTATGGGTTATATGTAAGAAGTATGTGAATGGCATGTCATTACACCACCACGTCACAAATGAGCTCCTCACTAAAGGAAAGTAAGAAAGTAAGCATCCCACTTCCTGTTTTTTCTTTTTGATTAGTTGGTGCCATTACAATACATAACTTTGCAAACTCTAATAGGCAATGTCTATTATAAATCTAGATCTAGGAACTTTTAATGGAAATTTAAGACTAAAGACAAAAAAATTTGAAGTTGAAGTGGGTATTGAGCTCAATATGTCCTATTATCCACGGCTCCCTAACTCTGCCTCACCTTAAGGTTATACTTTGTCAACTCTTCATATTATTCTCACAATAAAAGATTAACTAGTGTTCCACGATTAGAGGCTTAAATTTTCTGCACCTTAATAAGGTGAGTGTTAATGGATCATGATGAAAGAGTAAAATTAAAAATGTATTTTATTTAAAATAATATCTGAAAAATTAACCAAGCAAATAAGAAGGTACGTGCTTCATCACCTGGTTAAACTAAAGCAGACTGAATGGATTCTATGTCCAAGATGTTAACTTTCTAATAATATCTTCCACTTCTCTTCATCATTTAAGAATACCTTCACTGTTCAACTTTCTCACATTGTACTTTCTTTTGCCCACTGTTTAAATACACTGGAACTTATTGCTAAAATTTTGAAAGACTTACATTGCTTTCAAAGGATGTGACATACAATCATTAAGAGTAAATTTTTGTACTGTTACAAATTACCCTGTGATTGAGATCAGTTTGCTTTCTGCTTCATTTATTGTTGTTCATTGCTTATAATGGTAATTAGTGCAGGTGCTTGAGTATAAATATTATTGGAGTCATAAAGAGATACGGCACAGAAATAAGCCCATCAAATCCACTCGGGCCATCAAGCATAATTGTTTGTACAATAATCCAACCCTAACTCATTTTAATTTCCCCACATTCCCATCAACTTTGAATTCTGTCACTCATCTACAGATGAGAGGTATCTTACATGTAGCCAATTAATCTATCAATCAGAGGATGGGATCACCCATTCAGTAATAAGGAAAACATGAAAACTCCACACAAACAACACTAGTAGTCAGAATCTAACCTGGGTCACGGAAACTGTGAGACAGCGGCTCTACCAGCTGTGCCACTATAACATCCAGCAGATCTAACTGCACAAATTTGTAGGTGAGCGACAAGAATGAGATTTAATACATCCATTGAATGACTCTATTGAAAAGTGAATCTGTATCATCTCTTAAATATCACATTATTTCCTCACCTCTCAGTTTTGCTTGAAATAAGTGTAGCCCCCGGTAAGCCTCAGGCTCGCTCAACTCGCTTTCGTCTAGGGGGAGCAGCCTTCGGCCCCACCAAACTGGGTAATCAAGTTTGTGTGGATGCTGTGTGATGTACCCCACCCCGCCAAAGAACAGACAATACTCCATATGTGATTAAATGATTACAATTTATAGATATTACTGGATCTATATAATTAATAGAGATAAAATATAAAAGGAAAGTAAAAGGTGCCAAACTTATCAAAGTTCAACCACTTCATGCACAACAGTTGGAGCTCAATTAATGGAGTCTTCTTTCCACCATTCGATCCCCTCCGACCCCCTCGACCCGCCACCTGGGACCAACCACTGTGATCGACCAGACGCTCCACACGAATCTGTCTTCGTCTCCTCTCCTCGCCAAAGACCCTGGGCCTCGGACTCCCGTTCGGGGTCCATCCCCTCAGCCAGCTCACAGCATCGAGTCTCCTCTCTCTGTCCCCATCGTGCCTTCCAACCCAAAGCCCGTGAAAACAATAGCTTGCAGACACACAAGATAGAATAACATCTATCCCAATTGGTTCATTCGCTCTCTTATCAATAACATAACCCAAACAAGCAGAGAGAGAGACAGAACTCCTTTTTTGCAGTTATTTCAGAAAAGCCATTTTAATTATAACATAACAAAGACCCATTTTGATTAACCTACGCAGTAACATAAAAGAAGAAACCCCTTACATAAGAGGTTAACAATCCTTAAGTATCCAAATTGAAATAATTATCCTTTGCTATTTCTATTTAAGTCATCTTGAAAATTCAATTACTTCAAGACATTCATGCATTTTAATGAACAGTTGTGGATCAAATTTTGTTCAATTGTCTTGTGGCCAAATGTAAACATATTGTTATCTTCTCACCTGTCTATTACTTCCCCCTGGGTCTCCCCTTCCTCCCCTTTCTCCTACGGTACATTCTCCTCTCCTATCAGATTCCTTCTTTTCAAGCCCTTTACCTACCCAGCTGGCATCACCTATCACCTTCCACCTAAGCTCCTTCCCCTCCCCCACCTTTTAATTGTGGCATATTCCCATTTCTTTCTCAGTCCTGCTGAGGGCTCTCGGCCCAAAACATAACTGTCCGTTCATTCTATAGATGCTGCCTAACCTGCTGAGTTCCTCCAGCATTTTGTGTGTTTTGATTTGGCTTTCCAGCATCTTGTGTTTATTGTTACTGTTGACAGCAAAATATTAAAATATAAAATATTGTTTTCACTAACATCAACATCAACATCATTTCACTGCAACATTTTGTCATTACTGATATTTTAAATGAATTCCTGAGTTTTCTATTTAAAAGAATGCCTTCAGAACCTGTTGAAGTTTCTGGGAGTAGTGCAAGTGAAGTAATAATAGCCTAAAAATAGCCTTGTCTCTATTTAAAGCCTCTTCTATTCTGATTCCCGCTCAAGAAGTTTGAATCTATGCTGCACAAAGTGTGAATATTTGAATGGTTGTGCTCCTCATTGTACAATGGTAAAAAGAGAAATGACATTTCCTAATTGTGCCTGTTCAGGGATCAAAAAATAAACTCTAATGCTTAAAAAGCAGTCAGAGGCTTTTCACTGACAGGGTTCAACTGATGAAAAACACATGAAAGAAAAATCTTTGTTACAAAATAGAGTTGAGACTGAAGTTTTCACACCCGGCCTGGCCTGTATAGTGAATTACTTGCTTTAATGTATTGCATGTCTCACCTAAAAGTGTCTGTGAATAAAAATAGATGAAATTTCTTCTGAGTACTTGTCAGTATTTATCCCTCATCACTGAAACAGTGTGCACTCATGGTTTTGCTCATTGCACTGATCCACACTGACTTCCACTTCCTCAACTTTAATAATGAAATTCTGCACAATCTTATCATCCACCGCCATGTGACTTTCTTGCAAACTCTCTACTACTCTCCATTATCTACGTTTCTCCATTTTGATTACCTGTGGATTCTTAGTTTTCATCATTTGTGGTTGTGTTTTTTTCCATTATCAAGTTCTGTAATTCCCATCTTACAACTCTCTATTTCTTTCCTTTTATCTCGTCTTAAAATGTTCCTTAGAATACTTCTTTTTCACCAGGACTTTGATTATGATATGATACAGGGTAACATTTGCCTGATTGCAGTCCTGTGAAGTGCTTGAAAGGAACTTACTAAACTAGGGGTCCTCAACCTTTTTTGCACCGCGGACCAGTTTAATATTGACAATATTCTTGCGGCCAGGCCGACCGTTCAAGTAGGGTTAATCTCACCTCAGCATGTCTTTTACAGTTAGGGTTGCCAACTTTCTCACTCCCAAATAAGGGACAAAAGTAGCAGTCAAATCCCGGGACACTTTACCCCAGGAAAGACTACCATGACCATGAAGCCTTGCACGGGCACCTGTGTGCACATACATAACGTGCGCAGGTGATGTGCACATGCGCGTACGTGCTTATTCCCCCCCCCCCACAAATCGGTTTTGCCTTCATCTTCCCGATTATACTGTACATACATTATTTCTACTTTATATAGGCTGTGTATTTATCATATCATTCCTGCTTTTACTATATTTTAGTGTTACTTATTTTCGGTTTTATGTGTTATTTGGTATGATTTGTTAAGTTATTTTTTTGGGTCTGGGAATGCTCAAAAATTTTTCCCATTTAAATTAATGGTAATTGCTTCTTTGTTTCATGCCATTTTGGCACGAAAGGTTTCATAGGAACGCTCTACCTTAGCGTGGGAAATACGGGACAAGGGCGGTCCCCTATGGGACAAACCAATTTAGCCCAATATATGGGATGTCCTGACAAATACGGAACAGTTAGCAACCCTATGTTCAAGTTCAACAGTGCGTGACAGGGAATGAGGAAAGGTGCAGCTGACTCATATTGCTTCCTCACAGCCCGGTAGCACATGCTTTGCGGCCCGGCAGCAGTCTGCGGCCCAGTGGTTGGAGACCGCTGTACTAAACAATGTAGCTACATGAATACAAGTTGTTCCGACAGTTCTCAAGCCAGTTGGTTTGCTAGATTATATTATCTAGCTGTCTGCTCAGCACACACTTTGGATAGTGTTCTGAAAGCATTGAATAGTTGTGATTTTGATAAAGTTTAGTGTCATTTGTGTTAGTTCAGAATATTTACCCACAAGTAAATTTCAGAAGGAATTGTAGAGGGAGCAATCATAAGGCTTCTCAAGGTTGCGTCAGTGAGTAATGGCTGATACTCTGTGTAGAGTTTCATTCTCCTTCCATAACTCAAGATTTCCTAAGTGTACAAAATCTATCAATCTAATCCTTAAATATACTCAACAGCTGAAATACAGTTTTGTACCTGGCTCACACCTGTAGTTTGATACCTGGAGAACACCAAGTGTATGGTGTAGTTATTCAGTGGCTTGATATTAACACAGATCTATGGACAGTAAGTATCATGATTGACTGATGAAGGATATGATTTATGGCCAACTCAAGAATGGGGGGAAACAGAGTTCACAGAGTTATTGATTTATACAGCATGGAATCAGACCCTTTGGCCCATCTCCTCAATGCCTTTCAATAAGCCAATCTACGCTAGACGCCGTTTTACCTGCGTTTGTCCCATACCCTTTTCTATTCATGATGTACCTAGATGTCTTCTAAATATTGTAATTGTACTTGCCTCTACCAACTCATCTGGCAGCTTGATCTATATACCCATCATCCTGTGAGTAAAATCCTTTTCTCTCTATTCCCACTTCTATTGAAAGCTGTTTGTACGTTCTCCCCGTGGCCACATGTGTTTGCTCTAGGTGTTCCAGTTCCCTCCCAGATTCCAACGTCACAGGGGTTAAAAATCTCTGTAAAATGAACACCACCACCATTACCACCTCCCCACACAACCCACCCAGCTTCCTTGTTCCAGGGAAGGCAGTACTAGCTTATCCAGTCTTCCCTTATAACTCAAACACAACACTCTTGGCAACATCTTTGTGAATCTTTATTGCACCCTGTCCAACTTAATTATATTTTTCCAATAGCTTGGTAAGCATAACTGCACACAATGCTCCTGGTGTATCCCAATCAAGGATTTGTACAACTGTAACATTAGATCCAAATCTTACACTCAGTGCTTCAGCAATGAAGGCTAGCATTCCATATACCTTCATCACCTTCTGTCTACCTCTGTCACCACTTTCAGAGAGAACTATGTACCTATATCCTGTGGTATTCAACAACACTTCCCAAGGGCCCTGTTAGACATGGTTTAATTTACCAAACTGCATTACTTCACACCTGCCCAAATCAAACTTCAACAGCCCATCTTGCTCATTTTCCCAGTTTAGATCCTGTTGCAACCTTACACAACATTCTTCACTGTCCACTATACCAGTAATTTTGAGGTCATGTGCAAATATACTAATCATTCCACCTACATTCTCATGCAAATACACAGTGAACTCCGGTAATTGGGCCATCTGTTAATTGGGGCAGTCGCTTATTTAGGACAATTCTTAAAGGACAAAAACTCATCAAGAAAATAGCCAGGATTCTTTTCATTTACTTGGGGCACTTAAATGGGGCAAGAAACTGTTGCCAAACAGTTTCTAACCATCAACAGTAACGTACACATGTGTGGTCGTTAGACACTGCAACGTTCTTAGAACGAACAGTTTTTAAATAGCGTCCGTTGCATGTGTTGTGTTCACAAAACAATGGTTTTTGTCACTGATAACTGTTGAGAAATAAGCAATAAGACAACCTAGAAATGTTTTGCTCACTGCAGTTTCAAGCATTCAAGCTTGAAATGGCTGTGAGTGAAAATGAAACAATTTCATGACTTCAACAAGTCTTCAACTACGAAGGATTTAAAGATATTGACAGTCGTCCTGAATGTTACAATGAAAGTGATGATTCGGAGGGTGCAATGGTCAACAGTGTTGTATTAAGGCAGTCTATTTTCTGAACTAGGTGTCAGCACTGAACTTGTGTATTTACCGTCAATCAAATGGTCATGGTGGCATACACTGTATGAATTCCTCCATCAATAACTGCACTATTGATAGTTCTAATTTGTTCTCTATTTCATTTAAATAGATAATTTGTTACTCATTTAAATACTAGTTTGTCTTTTTTATATCTTTTTAACTATTTCCATGTAACTTCAGCTAATTTGGGCAGCCACTTTGCTGGGGCAAAATTTATTGGTCCTGATGTGTCCCAATTAGCTGGAGATAACTGTATATGATGAATAATAAAGAACTCAGCATTGTTTCCTGCAGCACATTACTAATTACAAGCCTTCATTCTGAAAAACAATCCTCAGTTACTACTCACCGCATCCTACTGAACGGTAACGTAATTGGAGAAAATGTACATAATTTACAACCACCGACATTGCGTTAGGGTTTCTCGTTAAGAGGCTGGTCTGACATGATGACATTATTACATAAAAGTTTATTGGAGTATAGTTTTGGAGTTCAATAAAATGTGTAACAGGTTTCGTTAAACATATAACGTCTTGTTTTGTTTTATTTGTGGAAACCTACACTGGTGACCCCAAAGCTCTAGGATGATTCCAGAGTTATTGAACATGTCGGCCAATGCAGTTGCTTGGTTCTTACAAGCAGAGGCCCAGTTCACCCTGTGAGAAATCTGCGCCCACAACACCAAACATTTCTAAAGGCCAATTTATACCTGTGCATCAAATCGATGCTGTAGGTACGGTGTAGCTGTGTACCCTATGACATAGCCTGATGTGCACCTCCCCAAAAATGTAACTACGTGTTGCGGCAACGCAGACCGCAACAACTGTGATTGGTCCGCTTGGTAGCATCGCATTTCCTCCTACGCTGCAATAGCTTCCCATTGGGTGACTGAAGGGCAGGGAAGGAACTCTGGCTGCAATGCTTTCCATAAAGCTTTACAGACCTCCGAAATTTTGGAGGACCCTGTGCTTGATGTCAGTTTGTAGCTAGCTGCTACAGCCTGTTGACTTCCACCTGAAGCTAAAACTCGAATGGTGATTGCCAGTCTCTGAGTATACTGTGCGTACACTGATAATCTACCTGCCGACATCCGAAAATATTTGAAATGCATTTCCTCGTCCATGTCTCTCAGTGGCCGGACAAGCACAGAAAATTCACCCTCCTTCAGTTTCAGTCGCCACTGTTTGGAGTTTGAGTTTCTTCGTGTTGAAACTCAACACGAAGAAACTCAACACAGTGGCATAGAAACCCCACTGCCAATTAGCGTTTTGGCGGTGAATTGCAGAGCAACGCAGATACACCAATGCACAAGGATAAATGCTCACAACGGCGTAGGCCACTTGCATAGGCTACGGCATAAGCTAGTACGCACAAGTATAAATCAGCCCTAAGTGTTAGCATCGATCAGCAACTCCATGTCAGCGAGAGTAGTGAGTCTGCTTGAACATCCACCTAAACACGATAAATACCGATCACCGAAAACTCACCTTTTACAGACTTGACTGTCGGAGTCTGAGCCCACCAAACAGTTGTTCTCTTATCAGGTCTCAGTAATGGTAAGCCTTCAGAGCTAATGGACCACATGCCATCTCTCCTGAGAAATCACCATCCTTTTTTTTACTTTAAAGAACTCTTCATACAGCAAATGTCTGATTCAGTTCGTGTAGCCATCAGTAATGCACCCGTGAAGGACAATTGGGAGCTTGCTGATAGCTGACAGTCTACGCTCATCTAGGCAGCGGAACATCATTCCTCCTCCTTTCCCTACCTCAATAGGCCCGGGCAGCAAGGCCCCCAACATAAGGACGCATGCGGCTGTGAAATAGATGACGCCGGGCCTGAGCTTTTACCTCGCTCGCTTCGGTAAGAACACTAGGAAAGTGCCGACCACCTTGCAGCTTCGGCAGTGCCAGCCCATCGGACATCAGAGGTCCATGAACACTGTGGGTTCCAGCTGCCAGGGTCGTCTACTGTTCATTACGGACACCCTTTCAGGATGATGCTTCCTGTGTGACAGGGGTGTTCAAGTGAGTGTGCTGCCAGCATTGCCTATTGATGAGAAGGCAAAGAGCAGCAAAACCTCACTGGAGGCCGCCAACGGAAGTGGGATCCAGACCTATGGGACACGACGGGTGACATTCTGCTTCAGTGGGCGACTTTACATCTGGGATTTCATCCTGGCTAAAGTAGCTAGACCTCTGCTCGGTGCAGATTTCCTGTGTGCCCAAGGTCTGTTTCTCGATCTTAAGAACTGCCAGCTTGTGGATGTCAAGGACTGCTTCCCCAGTAAGTTCCTCACAATGACTCTGTCAAGCACAAGCACCCCCGTATGTGTGTTTACTCGACTTCTAGGCGAATTCCCAAACCTCACCAAGTCCACATTCTCCACTACAGTTACAAAACATGGGGTCAAGCCTACAATTAGCCTGCCAGTCCACGCCCACATACGTAGACTGGACCCAGAAAAGCTGCCAACTGCAAAAGCTGAGTTTGCCAACATGGAAAGGCTTGGAATTGCACATGGGTCAAATAGCCCCGGGCTTCACCCCTCCTCCCCACATGGCCCCTAAGTCCAATGGTGGTTGCCACCCATGTGATGATTACCAATGCCTTAACGAGGCCACCATTCCCCAATCATTACATGGTCCCACGCATTCAAGACTTTTCGGTATGTTTAGCTAGAGAGTTAATTTTTTCCAAAGTTGATCTAGTTAGGGCTTACAATTACGTACCTGAGGGCTCAGAGGACATTTCCCAAACCCTGCTTAGCCTTTTTGAGTTTCTGCGCATGCCGTTTGAACTGAAAAATGTAGCACAGACTTTCGAATACTGATTGATTCCATATTAAAAGACTTAGATTTTCTTTTTGATTACCTGGATGATATACATGTCACCAGTGCATCCAAATCCAAACATATATCTCATCTCTGCACACTTTCTGAGCACTTAAACCAACACGGGTTGATTATTAACCCTGTTAATTGCCAGTTTGGGTTGTCAACCATTGACTTTCTCGGCCATCGTATCTCCGCAGAAGGTGCAAAACCCCTTGCATCAAAGTTAGCAGCTATTATGGATCTGCCAAACCAGAGTTTTTAGGCATGGTGAATTTCTATCAATGCTTCACTCTGCAAGCTGCTGAACTTATTCTCCCTCTGAATATTGTGCTTAAAGGCAATGCCCCTAATCACGTGTTTGACTGGTCAATGGATATTAGCAGGGCATTTGATGATACCTAACAAGCTCTTTCAAATGTGACCTTAGCAGCACACCTGCTCCCCAATACACCCATAGCCATTACTACTGATGCCTCAGACTATGCTGTGAGTGCTGTGCACAAACAGTTGGTCGAAGGCGTGTGGCTGCTCGCCTTCTTCAGTCAGCAGCTCTGTTATTGGTAAAAGGTTTTTTAGTGTGCTTTTGTTGTGTAGGTTTTGGAATTCAATAAAATGCATTACAGGTTGTGTTAAACATAAAATGCCTCTCTCCCACCATGCAATTTTGTTTCCAATTTGCTCTCTCAGCCTGGAACTCATATATTCTAACCTTCTCGACCAGTCTGCATTATGGAACCTTGTTATCATTACTGTTTCAGGTTTCTCTCAACAGACGCTGAATGGTCTGCTGTGTATTTCTAACATTGCTGTTTTTTGTTTCCAGTTTCCTACATCTGCTGTATTTTGATTTTAGATTAGTCTAGGTCCTCAATTCCCATTGGTTATATCTTTTTTGTTGATTTCATGTGCAATGTGTATAACATGTCAAACTTGGAGCCAACGGCCCTCTTCTAAGTCAAAGAATTTAATGTAATAACTAGCTGGACTCAGAAACATTACGAAACACATAACAGGAGCATTCAGAGAAAATATTCTAATGAGGTCAATTATGTAGAAATAAGAAGGGGGTGGTTACCTTGGTAGAGAATCCATAGTGGTCCTGCCTTATCCCTGTGCTGAAGACACCGCGCCCCAGCAGCCTCAATGACTACAGACCGGTGGCATTGACCTCCCTCATCATGAAGACCCCAGACAGACTTGTTCTGGAGCTGCTCTGGCCTATGGTCAGGCCACACTTAGATCCCCTCCAGTTCGCCTACCAGCCCCGACTAGGAGTTGAGGATGCCATCGTCTACCTGCTGAACTATGTCTACGCTCACCTGGACAAGCCAGCGAGAACTGTTTTTTGACTTCTCCAGTGCGTTCAACACCATCTGCCCTGCTCTGCTTGGGGAGAAGCTGACAGCGATGCAGATGCTGCTTTCCTGGTGTCATGGATTCTTGATTACCTGACTGGCAGACCACAGTACGTGTGCTTGCAACACTCTGTGTCCAACAGAGTGATCAGCAGCACTGGGGCTCCACAGGGGACTGTCTTGTCTCCCTTTCTCTTCACCATTTACACCTGGGACTTCAACTACTGCACAGAGTCTTGTCATCTTCAGAAGTTTTCTGATGACTCTGCCATAGTTGGATGCATCAGCAAGGGAGATGAGGCTGAGTACAGGGCTACGGTAGGAAACTTTGTCACATGGTGTGAGCAGAATTATCTGCAGCTTAATGTGAAAAAGACTAAGGAGCTGGTGGTAGACCTGAGGAGAGCTAAGGTACCGGTGACCCCTGTTTCCATCCGGGGGTCAGTGTGGACATGGTGGAGGATTACAAATACTTAGGAATACGAGTTGACAATAAACTGGACTGGTCAAAGAACACTGAGGCTGTCTACAAGAAGGGTCAGAGCAGTCTCTATTTCCTGAGGAGACTGAGGTCCTTTAACATCTGCCGGACGATGCTGAGGATGTTCTGCAAGTCTGTGGTGGCCAGTGCTATCACGTTTGCTGTTGTGTGCTGGGGCAGCAGACTGAGGGTAGCAGACACCAACAGAATCAACAAACTCATTCGTAAGGCCAGTGATGTTGTGGGGATGGAACTGGACTCTCTGACGGTGGTGTCTGAAAAGAGGATGCTGTCTAAGTTGCATGCCATCTTGGTCAATGTCTCCCATCCACTAGATAATGTACTGGTTGGGCACAGAAGTACATTCAGCCAGAGACTCATTCCACCGAGATGCAACACAGAGCGTCATAGGAAGTCATTCCTGCCTGTGGCCATCAAACTTTACAACTCCTCCCTTGGAGGGTCAGACACCCTGAGCCAATAGGCTGGTCCTGGACTTATTTCATAATTTACTGGCATAATTTACATATTACTATTTAACTATTTATGGTTCTATTACTATTTATTATTTATGGTGCAACTGTAACGAAGACCAGTTTCCCCCGGGATCAGTAAAGTATGACTATGACTATGTTAACTTGTGAAGCAGAGGTGTCACTGGGAGATTTCAATTTTCCCAGTATCAACGGGGTCACCCAGAATCAGAGGGCCTGGATGGTGTAGCATTTGTGTCATGCATCCAAGCCAGTTTTCTATCTGCTACTTGGGAAGGAGCTTTGGAGTATTTCAAAAAGGTAAATAAAGGAAAAGATCATAAGATCCTAAGGCATAGGAGCAGAATTAGGTCATTCATCCCATTGATTCTGCTCCACCATTCCCTCATAACTGACTTATGATCAAGGTAAAGCAGTGGATTTTGTATCTGCGGGCTTTAATGTATCATTGGACAAGATCTCACAAGGCAGGTTGATCTGGAAGATTAGGTCACATGGGATTTAAAGGGAGCTAGTGAGGTGGGTTTCAAATTGGCTTGATGAGAGGAAGCAGAAGCTGATGTTTGAAAGGTTATGGGCTGAACAAGGGCAACTGGGACTAGCAAGGAGAATACAGTGGCTGGCATGCACCAGTTGGGCCGAAGGGCCTGTTTCTGTGCTATAAAGCTCTATGACAACGGCATCTGTTTCCTCCTTTAATACAAATTGCAACGAACTAGAAAAAACATTCCAAAGCTGATGCAAATTATTTGTTTATTGATCAATTTCTGGTGTCTGAACGTCACTAACAAGAGAGAGTTCAGTACCCATCCCAACTGCAAGCATGATAAAATACGTATGCAATATACCATGGAAAATATTGCAGCTGTTGCCAGAAGTTTATATAAAATGCATTTTAATTGGTTAATTTATATTAAAATCATATTGCTTGAAGCAAGCTTTGTTTTAGTATCAGCATCACGCCTTGATAGGTTGAAGCATTAAAAGCAAATGAGGAAAGGGTAGAACAAGATCTCAAAAGCACACAGCCCAAAGCTTTTTTCATTGAATTATTTGTGACTGTTAGGGTGATCCAAAAGTGGAATGAGTTCAATCCATGACTTTGTAGTTCTGTCATCTGGCACCTGGAGAAAGTAAATCCCATTTTTAAATTTGTCTTATTTAATGGATCTCACAATAGCTTCAGTCAATAAATTATGCTATTCTATAAAACTGAATTATATCAGAATGTTTATCAGTTTTAATATCACCGGCATACATCATGAAATTTGTTAAATTTGAACAATATATGATAGAGTGAAAAAGAAAACTGAATTACAGTAAGTATAGATATTAACTAGTTAAATTAAATAAGTAGTGCAAAAATAGGAAATAGTGTTCTTGGGTTCAATATCCATCAGAAATCTGATGGCAGAGGGGAAGAAGCTGTTCCTCAATCATTGACTGAGTGCCTTTAGGTTTCTGTACCTCCTTTCTGATGGTAGCAATGAGAAGAGGGCATGCCCTGAGTGATGGGAGTCCTTAATGATGCCCTCCTAAGACACCGCTCCTTGAAGATAACCTGGGTACTGCAGACTGCAGAGGCTAGTGCCCATGATGGACCTGGCTAACTTTACAATTCTCTGTGGATTACTTCAGTCCTGTGCAGTAGCCACCATCCCCTCCCGCCACCAGATGGTGATGCAGTTAATTAGAATGCTCTCCATCGTACATTTGCAAGTGTTTTTCTCCTGAAACTCCTAATGAAATATAGCCGCTGCCTTGCCTTCTTTATACCTGCATCGATATGTTGTGTCCAGGTTAGGTCCTCTGAGATGTTGACACCCCAGACCTTAGAAATAGCTCATTCTCTCCACTTCTGATCCCTCTATGAGGACTGATGTCCATCGTCTTACCCTTTCTGAAGTCCAGAATCAGTTAATTGGTCTTACTGGCATTGAGTGCATGGTTGTTGCTGTGACACCACTCGACTAGCTGGTATATCTCACTCCTGTATGCTTTCATCACCATCTGAGATTCTGCCAGCAGTGGTTATATTGTCTGCAAATTTATAAATAGCTTTTGAGCTATGCCTTATCACACTGTCATGGATGTAGAGAGTAGAACAGGCAACATAATCATATGAGTAAGGAAGAGAATCTCTCCTCTCTGCCCTTATTAAAACAATGATACATGTTTGAATCTCGTTTTTTCACATGACAAAACTGAATCAATTTATAGAATCATAAAACTTGCAGTACAGAAACTGCCCAATCACAATACCTATCTAGACTCATTCTGTTTGCCCACATAGGGTCCATATCACTCTGCTCATTTCCTATCCACATATCTGTCCAAATGTTAGTATTACTATCTGCCTCCATGACCTACTCTGGTAGCATACCCTTCAGATCTTCCCTCTCACCTTAAACCTGTGCCATCTGGTTTCTAGGATAGAAGATTCTGTCTATAGTGTCAGCTACAATCCAGTGAGTGTAAGTGCTGACTATCCAGTCTCTCTCAGGCCTCTGTTCCAGGCAACATGCTGATGAATTGCATCTGCCTCTCCCTAATACTACCTCATCCTTCCTGTAACACTCACAACATGCTGTAGTCCTGTAGTCCTGCGACCAGAATTGTACACAAACTAAGTGCAGTCTTACCGATGTTTTGTACAACTGCAACTGACATCCCAACTTATACACTCAATGCCTCAGCCTATGAAGGAAAACACACAAACATGCCTTATTCACTACCCTATTCACCTGTATCTTCTCTTTCAGGGAGCTGTTTAAACAGCCCTGTTCGCTAGCTATGATCACTAATTTTTGTGTTATTAGCAAACTTACTAATTATACTCCCTACATTCTCGGCACAGATCCTCTGCTACTCAACTATGTTACAGTTTCCAGTCTGAGAAACCCCCATCCATTATGACTCTCTGCCTCCAATCACCCAGCCAATTTTGAGCTCTGTTCGCAAACACATTGTTTGCTCTCTTCTGGAGCAGCCTGTCAAGTAGGACCTAACAAAAGCCTTGCCAAAGTTCATATAGAAAACACACGTCTCTGCCTTCATCAATGTCTTTGGTTAACTCCTCAAAAATTTCAGGCAGATTCGTTCCTCCCCCTGCTTTTCCAAATAAACCATTGGGTAATTGCAGGGAGGATTTTTCCACCGAGGTTGGGTGAGACTAGAACCAGAAATTGTAGGTTAAGGGTGAAAGGTAAAATATTTAAGGGGATCTTCTTCACTCAGAGGGTGGTGAGAGTGTGGAAAGTGCTGCCAGCAGAAGTGGTAGATGCTGATTTGATTTCAGCACTTAAGAGAAATTTGGATGAACACATGGATGGGAGGGATATGGAGGTATATGTTCCAGGTGCAGTTAGAATCAGAATGGACTAGATGGGCCGAAGGTTCTGTTCCACTTCTGTAGCGCTCTATGAATCTACGAATACCAACCTTTCCCTTTAAAGATGATCTTCAACCACTTGGCTTTGGGATCCACACAGATCTTTTTCCTACTTTTCAGCTTTACACTGTAAATAGAAAGTGAACTTTAGAATCTAATCTCTTGCTATTGGATTCCACTGGAGGCAAACATTTGGAAAGAAGCCTATTAGAATTTGCCTCATAAGCAAATAGATTAATCCAAAATGGTTTAAATAAAACACAGAAATTAACAAATGGTGATCACAAAAGGAGTGGTGGGTCCTTAGTTTCATATCTAATGTGATAACTCACATTATCTCCGGTGTCGCACAGTTAAATCCTCTGGGAATGTATTTCACACTCTGCACGTAAGTTGGATTAATAAATTTCTTAGTAGACTTGATGCATTGACAACGTCCTTCAATTTCTGTTATCGGAATACCTGTGAATAGATTTATCGACAGTATTCAATGCAATTATACTCAATAGCATACTTAGATATTAGTAATCAGTGTCTGCCATTAAAATACAATGATCTAGATTTTGGATATCAGCTTCCAGTGACCACAGGTGTGAAGTTAAATCTGCAACTCCACAAAACTGTACTGCTCCTGCAGAAGCCTCACCATATCAACCCCAAGACATGAAATGCAGGAAGCAGGCACATAGAATAATACCTTGAAGTTCTAATACCTGTCTCACAGGTACCCAATAAAAATGCTGGAAAATGTATTAATTTGATTGCTATAATAGGGTAGAATGTCTGATATGTTAATAAATTAGTAATCCAGAGGCTAACTGAGACAAAGTATTTTAATTCAGCTAATAAAATTACTTGTTTCCTAAAAAGAGTGCATGTCAGTATTAGTGATCACATAATTACCAGATCATCATAAAATGCTATTAGGTCAATTAGTACGTGTCCTTTTGAGAAGGAAACCTGCCATGCTGACCCAATATACAGTAACCGATACGTAACTCCAGGTTTATACTAATATGATTGCCTCTTAACTGTCTCATGAAATGACCTAGAAAAGCATTCAGCTGAATCAAATCTATACAACAAAGTATATTTTTCCTGTTGGGCAGTTCCTTGGGATTGAGAATGACTTGTGGCCATTTTTTTGAGGGTTCTGAGGTAGCTGATGTAGTTAATGTGGGAAATCGCAGAACTACATTTGAAGCAGTTGATATCTGATGGTGCGTGACAAGTAGGTAGGTTGCAATGTGGCACACTTCTTTCATTTTTCAAACAGGGCTTCCTTGTGCTCTACTGTCTGGTCTTGGGTAACTGAATACCATCCTGAATATTCCTTCTCCATGTTGAGTAGTCGTGAACTAGGAATTTCCGAGAGTCAGCGGGTTGTTCCATTTTGACAAGGAGGCTCTGAGAATGTTTCAAAGTAAAGTTTATTATCAGAGTACATACACATCACCACATACAACCCTAAGATTTTTTTTTCCTGTGGGCATACTTAGCAAATCTATAGAACAGTAACTGTGAACAGGATCTGTAAACTCTAAACAAACTGTAATAATGCAGATAATGATTAGATAGCAAGAAATAATCAGCATGAAATAACAAGGTAAAAGAGTTCTTAAATGAGGATAGTTATCCCCATTTGTTCAAGAGCCTGATTGTCAAGGGGTAGTAACTGCTCTTGAACCTGATGGTGCGAGTCCTGAGGCTCTTGAACCTTTTATCTGATATCCATCTGGTAATCCCTTGCCACAATGGAATCGAATGTCTGCTTCAGCATGTAAATGACATAGCCTGTCCAATGCAACCAAATCACTGTAATAGAGCCACAATGTTGGTTAGGGAGAGGACACTGAAGTTGGTTCACTTCTCCTTCCTCCACATTTGGAGAGTTTTGTAGAGACTTTGTTAGTGGCATTTTCCCAGTGCCTCAAGGCTTTGCCTATAGATAGTCTAGATCTTTGGCGCATACAGTAGTCACTGGTGTCGGATAAACTATGACAAGGTTGAGATCTAGACTCTCATATACCCTTTCCCTGAACTCAGTAATAGCTGTGCTAGCATAACGAAGGCAGTGGGAATCAATGTCTGCCTTCACCATCAGGTGGCTCCTGAAAAGTGGTCCACATCACAATAAGAAAAATAATCAATTGACCAGTTTGCTTTGAGTCAGGCAGTAATTCACATTCAACAAAGACACAGGTAGCTCAATTCACTCTTCAAATATCTAGCGACAGGTATCTGACTTGGAAGAATTGTCCCAAACTAGTCAAACACTCAACATAACTATGCATGCAGAATCATACCTTTCTTCCATGATCCTGTCCTCCTCTATCACTATACTGGGTGTATCCTAGACAATAGCTCAGACATAGGATACAGTGACCGTCCCTATGTCTATAGCCCTATTGTGATTCATGGCATCAGGTGAAGCAGTATTCCTGATTCTCGCATCCTCTCTCAGCTGTCAATCAGTGCTTCCCCATGTCCAATACCATTTTGAAAAAGCAGGATAGGTATCGAGCTTTCAGAATGTAATAATCTGGATCAATCGGCTTTAATATATAGATTTTTAAAATATAGAATTTAAGTTTTTTTGCACAATTTTTAATCTATTCAGTATATGTATACTGTATAAAGTATACTGAGTAAGATTTACTTTACTATTATTATGTTTTTTTTTCCTCTATAATATGGGTCGCATTGAGCTGCTGCTGCTAAGTTAACAAATTTCACGTCACATGCCGGTGATAATAAACCTGATTCTGATTCTGAAGTCCATCACCAGCAGTGCTTCAGCAGCACAGTTTTTGACAGAAGTGGCCACTGCTGACTGACTAGGCTTGTCACAAATGGTGGTTGAAGCAAAACAAGAGAGGCAGTGTTATCCTCACTTATTGCGCCTAAGTCTGCCTGTTGTAAAATTGGTCTATTACACAGTCCTTGTAGTGACAAAACACATCTCTGTACTGATGACACCATGTATGGCCTTATAAGGAACAATTACCATTTGATAGAACTTCTGATAAAAGATCACCAGCCTAAAATAGTCATTTTGCTTCTCTTTTCACAGATACGATCTGTTCTGGACATTTCCTGAATTACCTGCCTTTGTGTAGGGCTCTACATCTCTCACTTCTTGCCCCAAACCAATGCTTTCTAGTTCAGACACCTCTGCTGTGAAATAAAAAGTTTCCTACTATCTACCCTCATTTTTGTATACCTCAATTATCTCCCCCCTCAGCCTTCGTGGGTTCCAAGGCTTTTTGCAGCCTATTCAATCTCTCCTCATAACTAAGACACTTCATTGAGGTCTCATCTAGTTAATTCTCCTTGATACATTCTCCAGTGCAAAAAATATCCCTCCTATGATGTGATAATTAGAAGTGTACACAATACTCCAGCTATATCATAACCAATGTTTTATAAAGTTGTATGAATCTTATATTCTATGCTCTGGTTAATGAAAGCAATCTTCATGTATGCCTTTTTCACCACCCCATCCACTTATGCTATCACGTTCAAAGATGCTTGGCCTTATCCTTCAGTACACCCTGGGGTCCTTCTTTTAATTATGTATTTCCTAACCATATTAGTCTTCCCAAAATCCATCACCAATTCCATCTGTCCCTGTTTCTTTCAACTAACCAACTAATCAAAATTTTGCTGTGGCTTTGACTCTCTTCCTCACCACCAACAATATCACCAAATTTCATGTCACCTGCAAATTTACTGCATTCAAATTGTATATACAAACCCCATTTCCAGAAAAGTTGGGATATTTTCCAAAATGCAATAAAAGCAAAAATCTGTGATATGTTAATTCACGTGAACCTTTATTTAACTGACAAAAGTACAAAGAAAAGATTTTCAATAGTTTTACTGACCAACTTAATTGTATTATATATATAGGCATCCGTTACTCTCATGAGACCATGGATTTGCGCCTTGGAAAGTTTCCAGGGCGCAGGCCTTGGCAAGGTTGTATGGAAGACCAGCAATTGCCCATGCTGCAAGTCTCCCCTCTCCACGCCACCAATGTTGTCCAAAGGAAGGGCATTAGGACCCATACAGCTTGGGACCAGTGTGGTTGCAGAGCAATGTGTGGTTAAGTGCCTACAATAGCAAACAATAAGAGTCCCAGTACCAGTTCCTGTGGTATACTGCTACTCATGTTTCCACTCACATTAAGAGCCATCCACCGTCACCCACTGTACCTTACTATCAAGCCAATTTTGAATTAAGCTTCCCAACCTGCCCTGAATCTCATGGGCTCTAGTTTTCCGAATTTTCACTGGGGTCTTTGTCAAAGGCCTTACTGAAGTTCATGTAGATTACATCAGCTGTACTACCTCCATCAACATATGTTGTGAGAAACACACAAGACTGCTGATGCTGGAATCTAGACCAAGCAACAAAATGCTAAACTGAAATAGGGGTTCCTAACCTGTGATCTATGGACCCTCAGTTAATCGTAAGGGTCCATAACATAAAAAAAGTTTGGGAACCCCTTTTGCTAAAGGAATTTAGTGAGACAGGCAGCATCTGTGGAGGGAATTGGACAGTCAGTGTTTCAGGCTGAGACCCTTCACCAGTGATGTGGAGTCCCCCCCACAGATGCTGCCTGACCCATTGAATTCTTCCAGTAGTGTTTGTTGCAATACATTTTGTTATCTCTGAAAATTTTTAATTAAGTTGGTCAGACTAAATCACCTCTTAACTACTCCATGCGGATTATCTTTGATTTATCACTGTCTTTCAAAGTGTAGGTTAATCTTGACCCTTGGTTTATTTTCCCAATATCTTCACTACCTATCCATAAACGAGATAGAACAGGCTAGGCTGTATTCCCACAGTTGCAAGTGACAATGAGACAAAAATGTTAGAAGAACACACAGTCTGTTTAACTGAAGTGGGACTGAGGTGAGGATATAGTAAAGGCGACTTTGAATATACTGTATTACCATTACCATTATTGTGTGCAGTTTTGGTCCCCTAATCTGAGGAAAGACATCCTTGCCATAGAGGGAGTACAAAGAAGGTTCACCAGATTGATTCCTGGGATGGCAGGACTTTCATATGAAGAAAGACTGGCTGAACTAGGCTTGTACTCATTGGAATTTAGAAGATTGAGGGGGGATCTGATTGAAACGTATAAAATTCTAAAGGGATTGGACAGGCTAGATGCAGGAAGATTGTTCCCGATGTTGGGAAAGTCCAGAATGAGGGGTCACGGTTTGAGGATAAAGGCGAAGCCTTTTAGGACTGAGATTAGGAAAAACTTCTTCACACAGAGAGTGGTGAATCTGTGGAATTCTCTGCCACAGGAAACAGTTGAGGCCAGTTCATTGGCTATATTTAAGAGGGAGTTAGATATGGCCCTTGTGGCTAGGGGGATCAGAGGGTATGGAGGGAAGGCTGGTGCAGGGTTCTGAGTTGGATGATCAGCCATGATCATAATAAATGGTGGTGCAGGCTCGAAGGGCTGAATGGCCTACTCCTGCAACTATTTTCTATGTTTTACATGTTTACCAGGGTATCACAAACATAACTTCAGCTATATTCTTATTGGTACACAGTACTGGCTAGCATCATCATATTTTCCTCATAGCTGCAGAGAAATTTCTTTTATCAATCATAGAAACTCACTTCCTAAAAGTCTGTGACAGTACATTGGTTATATTCAAGGCAGAGATTTATGTATTGAGTGCCAGAGCAGGCTCGAGGAGCTGAATATTGCAATTCCAACTCTCAGCTCTTTTAATTCAGTGCTGCACTCTTCTGCCCAAGGATTTAATCAGGAGTTATTCCACAAAATTTGAAAGGAAATGGAGGATAGTTCATTAACTTATTCAGCATTTTATCAATTCGTGTTGAAATACTAATCAGGCTATGAAGTTTTAGCCTAATTGGAACTTAATTGATTCAAGTTTGCTGCCATTATGCTTTAAGAAGAATTATAATATACAGATTTCAGTCAGAAAATACTCACACATAATAGTTTACATATTACTGAAGAACATCATAGAATAAACTTAGAATTTTAAAAATCAACAAGATATGATCTTTGAAATTCCTTGCCACACTACAGATCAAAGAAAAATAAAAATCCTCACAACAGACCCTGTGCAGCGATAGCACACAGAAGCAGGATCAGAATTATCATGGTAGATGAGCTCTTCATCTTTGATTTCTTTGTCGGCATAATCTCTGCTGAAAGGATCCTTTGTTTATCACCGTGACGGTGTGTACTTCCAACTCCGTATCTCTCTGCTGTTGTTGTTTGATTGGAGAGTGGCCGACTGAAATCCTATTTATTGACCTCTTCCACTTTCAATTTGCACAGCTTCCAGAGGTGAAGTCTGTCAAAGAGGGGAAACTCCTGAGGAACTTCCCAAGCCTTGAGTAATCTTTATGTCCTCAATGGTTATATTAAATTCTTTCTGTCCTTAAAGGTTATTTAAATTCATAGAAGGATATCAATATAATTCCTCTGTAAAGAATTAGTTGCTTTATCTTGAACTATCCAACAATTTTAAGAAGGCATTCAGAGTTGCTGCTTACCATCCTGGCTTCTTGCTGCATTTGTGAAGCATGAGGTGTTGCGATCGCATTTCCTGGAATTGATTTGTGCTTCTAGCATCCATTCTATTTTTCTAGGGTATTTTCTACTGTAGGTTGAGGTTAATTGTTTCTCAATCATTCAGTCTCTTCGAAAAGCTTTAAAACCTGTTTCACTTGAAATATACAATAAATTTCATGTAAACAGTTAAGTAACACTAGACACCAATTTTTTTGCATCCTGAATACTTTTGGGTGTATCTTATGGATTTTGGGCTGCTGATCATGAAAATCGCCATGAAATTTCCTACCACACACCATATTTTTAAAAAATCATCTCTATTTGTTATTTCAATTCATAATTCAAGTCAGAATAACTGATGCCAAAATTAAGGAAGGCATTTTTGTTGGTTCACAAATCAAATAGGCCATCAATGACAGGCAACTTGAAGAACTTCTAGTGGGACTGGAGAAAATCGCTGGAAGACATTCAATGCTGTTATTGAAAATTTTTTTGGTAACTACAGAGCACCAACCTACATGCAGCTGGTTGACAACATGCTTCAAGCATACAAAGCTATGAAGTGTAACATATCATTGACAATTCATTTTCTGCATTCCCAGTTAGACATCTTTGCAAATCTTGGCACTGTCGGTGAAAGGTTTCACCAGGACATTGTGGAGAAATGGTGTCAGGGCAAATGGAATCCATCAATGCTGGCTGATTATTGTTGGATACTTAAGCAAGAAGCCTCACAGACTGAGTACAGATGAAAATAATCAGCAAAGTATTTTTAACTTAAATGAATTATTGCAAAGCATCAGCACCGTTACACAATTAAACACATTACCTGTACATTCAATAAAAGTTCATTTCTTGTTTCTCCAAATTCCTGTGTGATGCAAGTAGTTTGAAATTATATCACAAACAAAAAATAAATTCTAATGAATCAACACCTTTGAAAAAAATTGTTGTCCAGTGTAACCAAAACATTAAGATGCTGTAGATGTCAAGAGGATTGCCACCCAACATTGCAGGTCGCCTATCTGTTAAACCTGCCCTTAGCCCAAGTCAGACTGGCACAAACTTCTTATAAACAGCTGACTCTGACCAGATCAATAAGGTCATGAGCAAAGAAGGGTCTCAAGCCCTTTCTCTTGGCACAGTCTGAACAAACCCTGCCCACAGAACTAATTGGTTAACTGGTTAGGATACATCCCTGGCTGGCCTATATATTATAGAATTGCTTTTTTTTAAATTAACAGAAGTGGGAACAATTAACGTTATTTGCAGACACTTAAGTTAAAACCCAGTTACATCAACGGAATGAGAAAAAATATTGTTACAACAGTAAATGTTACTTCATGTCCTCATAATCTAATCTAAAAAAAATGCAAACCATGCTGCTTTTGTGTCAGAAGTTATACATTGATAGATCAAAGGAGTTTGTAATATTTAAAAATAACAACCAATCTGATTGTGGAATCTTTTTGATGTATTGTTATCTTAGGTACTTTTCACTATAAAGTGAAAGTATAGATCAGTAAATGGTGTAATTCTTAAGGTTTACAGGAAAAGTCTGTCCCTTTCTTGTGCTTTAATTTATCTTGTGACTTCTGGACATGAATGTTCCATATATGCAAATGGTTTGTGCGCTTAAAAGAAAGAAGGAAGCCTTTGTAAGTTTCCAACATGTCACTGCTGTAATGCATCAGAATATTAAGGAATCCCAATGAAACATGTAAACCTGAGAGGACTTGAATGAGCAGTTGCTGAGAGTATGTTCCTGGTAGGGGAGTCAATCACTAGGGGCAAAAACTAAGGATGAAGTCGATTACTCCAGTTTGCAATCTGGAGCTAATACACAATTTTCAGCTTTTATTCTGTGCAACTTAATTTGGCTATATTATGTGAGTTTGAAAGTCAAAATACGAAAATGTAAAAATTCAGCAGAAGGGCCAGTATAATGAATCAGAATCAGATCTATTATCACTGACATATGCGTGTGAAATGTGTTGTTCTGCCTATAGCGACACAGTGCAGAGACATAAAAATCTATTTATTAAAGCAAATGAATAGTGTTAAAAAAAGGAATAACAAGGTAGTGTTATTAACACCAGCAACTTTGATGTGTGTTGCTTGAATTTCCAGCATCTGCAGAATTCTTGTTGTTTGCGAATAACAAGGTAGTGTTTGTGGGTTCACGGACCAGTCAGAAATCTGATGGTGGAGAGGATGAAACTTTTCTTAAATCACTGAATATGGATCTTTAGGCTCCCGTACCTCCTCCATGACGGTAGTAACGAGAAGAGGACATGGTGCTGAGAGGTGAGAATTGCTGACCAGGCTGACATCACTCGTCTCCCTGCTATCCCAGTGCAAGTGGTGATAGGTTGTTGCCTGAACCTCTTGCAGTCTGATTATTAGTTTGATAGAGTCATACAGCATATGTGCATGCCATGTTGGAAATCAATCACCTTCAGGCAGGGGTGAAATATCAGCTGTTTCTAAAACTTCCATTTATTTTTAATTTTATAAACCTCAATTTATTCTTACTTTTGAATTGATCAGTTGATAGTTAGAAGTTTTGAATTTTTCTGAATATCATATGCCTGAAAAAGAATTAATAGACCTCAACAAGTTTGACAGCTGTCTGAAATGGGGGTGTATCTTAGCTGACTAGGTAATATTTTTACTGTTGTGTCATAGGTGGGGTTTTCTGAATTCATGTTTACCTTGAGGGTCACAATGCATGCAGATTCCAACTAGCCTGGCTAATTAACTCCCTTCCACTACAACCTGCTTGATAGTTTATAACTGTTATTTAAAAACAGGAAGAATTATTTGTTAGTGAATGGTGGTACTTAGAAGGTGTATTAATCTTGCTCTCTGTGGGAGCCAGGATAAATTAAATGATGTTAAAAATACATGCCATATATTGGATGTTCTATCTCCAGATGAATGTTTTCAGTCTGGCTGCACAGTATCTCAGTTCCACATTTTGCAACTAACCCAAAAAGCACGGATATTTTACAAACGTGACTCTGATTCTGAGTGTTATAATAAATAGGAAACAATCCCTGGACAGAAACACGTGAGTTACAAGAAATGTGACATGCTCTAACTTGGTGGATTATTGAATTCCTTCCATGAACGTCTGCATATTTATCAATCATATGTTCGGAATGTATGGAGATGTAATAGTGGAGGAGTATTTGTAAATGATGGATGTGATAATTATTTGTCTGCTGTTTCAATTCAGCAAATTCAGAAATGTATTTAAAAACAATGAAATACTGTTTGTTCCATTTTAACATCAGGATCTTCAGCGAGAACTAACATAAATGAGTAAGTCTGCCAAGAATACCTTTCTAGCTTGGTGGATCTACTTACGTGCCCACCTTAGGAGAGAAACATTCCTACCCTACACCAGGTGAGCATGTTGGGCCAGCTGTTAACTCACAATGGCTAGTATGAGTAAATATTTCAAATGGCCTTCACATTTATCAATTTCATGGTTGGAATGTAAGGAGTGGATGTGATAACTATTTGTCTGCTGGTTCAATTCAGCAAGTACAGAAATATACCTAAAAAAAAATGATACACTTCCTTGGGAGTCTGCAGAGATTCAGCATGACATCTAAAACTTTGACAAACTTCTATAGATGCAGTGGAGAGTGTAATGACTGGCTGCATCGTAGCCTGGTATGGAAACACCAAAGCCTTTAAAGGGAAAATCCGACAAAAGCTAGTGGATTTGGCCCAGTGCATTATGGGTAAAGCCCTCCCAACCATGAAACACTGTCGTAGGAAAGCAGCATCCATCATAGGAGACCTACACCACCTAGGCCATGCTCTTTGCACACACCTGCCATCAGGTAGAAGGTACAAGAGCCTCAGGGCACACATTGCCAAATTTGAGAACAGTTACTACCTCCCAACCATCAGGCTCTTGAACAAAGGAGATAGCTACTCTCACTTGCCCATCCATTGAGATGTTTCCACAACCAATGATCTCATTTTAAGGTCTCTTTCCCATGTTATCTGATGTTCTCATTATTTATTACTATTTTTATTTGCATTTGCGTGGGTTGTTGTTTTCTGCACTCTAGTTGGTTTCTCATTGACCCTGTTACAGTTACTATTCTATAATACAGCTGTGTATTCCCTTAGGAAAATGAATCTTAGGGTTGTACATATATAGTGACATATATGTACTTAGATAATAAAATTCACTTTAAACTTTGAACTTTGAATTCTTATAAGAGTCTGCATCGATCTAACATTGGAACTGTACCTGCCTCTCCAGTGCAGGAAATTCAGACAGTGACTCTCACAGGAATGAAAAACAGATTATGTCCCCTACGGGAAGACAAATCCAGCATAATGAGGTAATCCCGCCTCTCCAGACTTACATGCTTTAGACTGTTTGGAAAATTCAGAAGCATGAATTCCAAACCAAATGCATTTCATTTCTGTTCAAAACTTTTACCAAATTCAGTACCTCTCCTTCACTCACCATCTAGTCTGGATGCCTGATTTACCATCCTCTCTCTTGCCTGAGTTGTGCTGACTTCTCTCCTCTCCTCATCAGACATCAGCATTTCCCTCAGGGCCACCAAGTACATTTGGCAAACAAGAGGGAGCACTGGCTGAAGCAACACCATGCTGTTAAATTGTTCCTGATGATTTTAGACCCTGGGCCTTATTCAACCCTTCCTACCCCTTGATCCCATCCTCCAACTGCCATCAAAATTGTGTTCAGAAGACCCATAAACAAGAGATGGAATATTACTACCCATTGGAATGATTTCTAAATGCAAACATTCACATCACTACAGGGAGAGTGTGGGATGATAACTCTTTCAAAGTAGTGGCATAACAAGCAAACCAGCCTATTATGTGCTGTAAGGCATGACAGCTCTTGCCTGAGATTGTTCTTGCTGCAACAGATAGTCACGGTGTTCACAGTCCATCAGTGCTGCAGAGTTTTGTGCGGCAGTTTCCAGATTTGTAAATTCCCGGAGGCCGCAGGCATGTTGAATCCTGACACTATCTGGGCAAGAGTTACTGAAGTCTCAAGAGTCAGATTACAGCCCATGAGCGTGGGCCGATGCGAATTCCAGGAAATCAGACCTTTTATTTATTCTCCATTGGGTTTTCTAGTCTAAAAATCTGCCTTCACTCTAATCTGCTTAACCCAGGCAACCTATTTTACCGATCCATTGCCTCTGCAGTTTATACACTTATTTGTTCATTGAGAGATATGGTGTAATAGAGAAGACATTTCCTTGCATATCTTGCTAATGTTGATTTGGTACCTCAACCCTGTGAGTCCCTTATTTTACAATAAAAAGGCAAATAACAATAAAATAAGAATCTTCTCAGGATTGGTGATGATGAAGGGCTTCAGCTCAAAATGTTATCTGTCCATTTCCCTCCACAGATGCTTGAGACAACCAGCATCTTGTGTGTAGCTCCTCAAATGTGACAAGTGGTCCACCCTTTCCCAGTGTTTCCCTTTATTATAGTGGAGTAGAGTGTTGCAGCAAAAGCAGTTAGGAAAGGACCTTTGTCTTGCTAATGTTGCTTGTAAGGCATAGGTCCTTGGATGCCATTGTGATGCAAGTCTAAAACAGAGTTAAGTTTCAGCTGAATTTGAGGCAAGTATTCTACAATTCCTACTGCCTGAAATAGTCAAAGACTCTACAGGTCAGGCTTTATCTGCCTAAGTAACAGAGTTAATCTTTTGAATCAAGACCCCTTGTCAGAACACTTTCTCTTTCCACAGATGCTGCCTGTCATGGTAAGTACTTCTGTAATTTTCTGTTTCAGATTTCCAACAATAGCGTCAACTGGTAGAATCTCAGATGGTGAAGGGGAGCATACAGGACTCATATTGATCAGTTTGTTCAGTGATGACACACCAACGACCTTGCTCTCATCTTGAATAAGACCAAGGAATTGATTGTGCCTCTCAGGAAGGGGAGGTCAAGAGACCATACCAGTCCTCATTGAGGGGGCACCCATGGATAAAGAGAGCAGCTTCAAATTCCTGGGTGAGGATCAATCATGGGCCCCACATGTTGATGTAATCATGAAGAAGGCTCTACCTCATTAAGAACTTGAAGAGATTTGGAATGTCACCAAAGACGCTTGTAAATTTCTATAGTTATATGATGAAGAGCATTCTGACTGCATCACAGCCTGGTATGGAGCTCCAATGCACTGGATCACAAGGGGCTGCACAGGGTTGTCGACTCCACCAGCTCCATCATGGGTATAACACTCCCCATCATCAAGGGCATCATTAAGAGACGGTAGCATCCATTCCTCAGGATCCTCACCATCTGGGACATGCCGCCTTCTTGTTACTGCCATCAGGGAAAAGGTACAGGAGCCTGAAGACACACAGTCAATGATTTAGAAACAGCTGCTTCCCTTCTGTTATCATATTTTTGGAAGGTTCATGAAAATACGGGCACTACTTTTTTATTCATTTTTATTATGCTACCTGTTCTGTAATTTATAGTAATCTTATGTCTTTGCACTGTACTGCTGCTGCAAGACAAACAAGTTTCATATGCATATGTCAGAGATAATGAACTTGATTCTGATTCTTATTTTTGGATTTTTATTCCCAGTTTAGATCAACCCTAGAGATAACTTCCCCTGTGGAGAACAGCAGGGGTAATGAGAAGGTGGTTTCCATTTAGCATGGAAACTAGGGTTAGAATTATTTTTATAGAATTTCTTTTCTTGGATCCAGTCCCCGTTTTGTAGTATCCAAACTGTTTTGTCAGGTTCTTTCACTTTATCTTGAATTCCCATAAACTCTCTCAATTCCTGTAGAGAGCTGTATTAGGTACAGGCAATGGTTGGTCTGAGTTAGCAATTAAGGGTGTATTTAATGGTCATTATACATTAAAAAATAAAGTGTAACCTTCTTGTGTGTTCCTATTTTTGTGCTTGGCACATTTTTTTATGGACAGTTGCAGTTCCGGGCGTTGCCTGTAAGTAGACCAGTTATGCCATTTGTTGCTTCACCTCTTGATCCCTTCACTTCTCTGCACCACTTGATTGTGGGTGGAACGGAGTGCTGAACTCCACTTGTATGTCCGTGTCTTTACACATGACTTCATTTGCCAATGAAGGAAGACCCTCAGTCAGCATGTATGCTGGCCCGGGTACCAGCACATGGGATAATGGAGATTTGGAGTGCTGTGACAGTTGCCGCCTCACTACAGGAAGTTGTGGGGAATAGCCATTTATATCCTGTAAAAAGATCAACTACCCCAAGAATATACTGATTTGGGTTTTAATAAGGTGGATACCAAAAATGAGCCTATATAATCAATTTGCCACATGTGCATTAGTACAGTTGGTTTTGTTGGTTTATAGGAGATGATCTCTTGACTGTTCCTTTATGATAGACCAGTCATTCATTACAATTTGCAAAGTGCTTACAATCACTCAATGTGTAAGGCCAATAGTGTAACATGTCTAATTTTGCATGAGTGGCTTGTCCACCACCATAATTGTGCCAAATCCTTGTTGGGCTTCTGGAACTAGCTCTTCCTGCTTAACAGCAGGAGGTATATGCCTCCTAACATTTTTAGGGCACCATACCCAAGTCTTACCTTCACTATCTGCTTCATTTTCACATTATATTGAAAATAATTTGGGATTGGCCTTGACAGTATCTGGAGAGTTCTTAAAACATCATCCTCATTATTTTTATTTCTTGCATAGTTACTACCAAATTCCTAGCCTCTTTGCAACTCGCTTGTGAGCTCTTTATCTCCAATATGTCCTGGGAAGAGCCACAACCATGTATACCAATGGTCATCAATAATAATTCATACTTCACATGGACAAATGTGGAAGTAGTTTACCTCTGTGTGTTCTCCATTTAGTAGTCGACAGACAGGAAGAACTCTTTCTAACGCATTCATAGCATAATTTCATAACATCATAATTTCAGACAGTCCATATTAGGACTGGTTCTGTCATATTTAGTTATTTAAGACATAATTGTAGATCTTTAGCCTCTGCAAATTGAACTGTATGATTTCATAAAGGATGAGGTTTGAATTCTGTTTCCAATAAAAATAATCCTTTTGCAAGCCTTGAGCCTCTCTGTAATTGCATGGATTCGTTTTTCTAAATTGTCATTGCTGATCAATCACAGCATCATATTTCAGAATAGTGTTTTAAAGTATTTTGTGCTGCATCATTAGGATTGAGGACAAATTGTGATGGTCTGAGTTCAGCAGGTTATTCAGTGGGGTTTGGTGTATCTAATCTGTGTCCTACTCTTCAGCATCCCGTTTCTGACCTGAAGAATAAAATATTCATCACGTTCAGCTGAGAAGCATTGGGTGTATTATCCCATAATTCTGCCATATTATTAACACATTCATACTAGCAGTTGCCTGCACAACTATTGGAACCAGGATGTCACTGTTTTGTAGTACTAGCTAGAGTGCCACCACACTTTTTGAGTTCTCTCTGAATTGCGCTAATGCTAAACAATAATTCTTCCTACGATAATGATGATGAGGCCTCTATCAGTCAGGGTTGACGATGAATGTTACGTTCTAACTGTCTAGATACGCAAGCCAGGTCAGTAAGATATGGAGAGCAAGCTGTTACCCATGTAGCAAGCACCCCCTCTCCACACATCTAATGAATCTGAAGAAACAGCAGAGACCAATACAGTTTGGCACCAGCAGCATTGCAGGAGATGCCAGTCTGAATCGAACTCAATATAGGACTGCCTTAGGGACTCCAGCTCTGGATTTTTCCCTCTAGGTTTACTCCCAAAGCCTTCATGATGAGTGGGGATAGCCGGCAGGCAGCGGGGGTTCAAGATCAGCTCTCCTGTTCCTAGATGAGCACTAACCATGGCTGGCGAGCCCTATCTGCCCAAAACAACTGGTTTTAAGGCACCAGTAATCCCCATTTGCCCCTTCTCCTGTCAGTAGAAATGGTTCCACCAGGATTAATAGTTATGCCACAAGTGAAGGCCAGGAGCTGGACTTGGTTGTCAGAAGCCATTTGAGCCGAACATCATTGGGAGTATTTAATAGGTAGGGGGAGCTTATCCTCACTACCCTGGCTATAGCCTTAAGGAAAAATAATAAGCTGTCACCTATGATGGTATTGCATTCCCTGTCCAAAAAGCCCTAAACTCAAAAGAAGACATGAAGATCCATCTGACAGAGATATCTATGGTTACTCCCACTATAGGAGGTCATATTGTATAAACCTACTCCTCAGGGAAGTTTCTGCCAAGCTGTCAATAGCCACTGGTTAAGTGGTGGGTCCCCACCCCCTCAACTTCACCACCAAGGAGGAGACACCTCCAGCTAATGAAGCAGTTTAAACACAGCTTATTTTATTTTCAATGGTACACATTTAAATTTAGATATATACAGTAGTTCTTAATACACATTTAACACTCACAGAGGATTTCTGTTTTATAAAAGATTTCCAAATTACAAAAGATTTATAAACCACAAAAGACTTCCAAACACAAGTACAATATTACAATCTAAAAGAACAAACCAACAAGTTGCAGACGGTCGAGTCATCCGTCGCAGAAACCAAAGATTGAGCAATGAACTTTAGTCCATCCTTCTGTCATTCTGCATGTCATTCCTAACAATCTCCAAATGCTTCCTAAATTTGTTTCTGTTTTGCGACTAGATGACATTGTTTCCAGGTACCTTTGCTGGGACAAAGTAACTTACACAGATGGCCTAAAAGCTTCTGAGGGCAATGGTACAAATAACTTAGCTGTCATTGCCTGGTTTCATGTCAACCAATTAACATAACCCCACTGTCCTGTATTTAGCTAATGCAGACAAGCAATCTCATAGTCACTTCACTTTACAGACTACATCTCTTAGCAGCCAGCCCAGGTATCCTTCTAACTTCAAATAGATTACTGCTTACAATTTACATTAAGAACTGAAGACTGGTTCTTGTTTACAAATAGTTATTAGAAGTATAACTTTGTCACGAATGGCTCGGACCTTTTGGAAAGGTCGTCCTGCTATAGTAGAAGGCTGAGGTTAGCAGTGGGTTTCTCATGTCCTGGGAAGTGAATATACATCACAGATGTTAATTGCAGAGTGGACCCTGCCTGCCTGTGTTGAATTACATTGAGGTCCCCTTGTTTTTAGAATCTCTCAGCTATTTTGTCACTCATTGACTTTCTTGCTGATCAGTTCTCTGAATCTCTTTAGATGAGTAAATGTCTCTTGCCACAGGGAGAAAGTTCCAAACTTCCACCACTTGTGGTTTTAATTTGTGGTCCATCCTCAAGACAGCCTTTCCATCTGCTGCATCAGTTGCTGCTGATACCTTTGAGTATTTATATTTCTGTTAATCTATCTGTTTGAGTTACATTTAGAGTAATATACCTTATTTGCGCAATCTCTTGTATAATAATCATGGTGAGCAAGTATGATTTTCATAACTACCTCAAAGATCTGTGTATCAGTCTTAAGGTGTGGAGCAACAAAAACTCCAGGGCTGGGTGCAGGGATTTAATTCTGCCAGAATCTGAGAAGATGAACACTACCAGACATCCCACCCTGCAAAAACTCATTTCAAGGAGGTAGCATCATCAATTTGCAGGAGACTCCCGGAACTTCCAGGAGAAGTGAGATGTCTGCAATAGAGCTGCTCCTTAGCAGCTAGCCAGCTAGTTTAAATAACGTTAGCTATGCTAATGAACGAATGACACCTGTTAAACTCACCTCAACATGTCTTTTACAGTCTTAACCCACCATGGACAATAAGAAAAGTCACTGTTGCAAACAGTGCAGCAAGCGACACTGTCAATATTTTTGACCCCTATTAGGCAGGGGTACACTTTAGTGTAGTCTGGGGTGACATATGTTTTATATTTTCTTTTTTTGGAACACCCTCCTATGGTTCTCTCTCTCTCTCTCACGCTCGCTCCCTCACTCTCTCTCTCGCTCCACGCGCGCACTCTCTCTCTCTCTGTCTCTCGCGATCTCTCGCTCGTTCGCTCTCAAAAAAATTTATTTCCGGGACATTGTATATAATTTGTGGGCATCAGGGAGCCACTATTAATATGCAGGAGACTCTCGGAACTTCCGGGAGAGGTGGGATGTCTGCACTACACACAGACTTCCTTAACGTTATGAGACAAGCCTGTGCTCAGTAATCAACAATTTATATTGTGAACACAAACACGAGGAAATCTGCAGATGCTGGAAATTCAAGCAACACACACAAAATACTGGTGGAATGCAGCAGGCCAGGCAGCATCTATAGGAAGAGGTACAGTTGACGTTTCAGGCCAAAACCCTTTGTCTAGGCCTAGTTTACTTATCAAATGGAGAAACACAGAACTGTATACTGAAGATTCATAAGCACAGACAACAAATTTTTCAAGAGAAATCCAGTTTATTTTGTTCTCTCACATACATTTGAAGAATGTTCAACAAATTTGTTCATGTACATCAACCATCCAAATGTGCTGCTAAGTCAATAGAATTCAATCAGTGAACGTTCCCTCAGGGCAAAAATTTCTACTTTTAGCTGTATGGATATTATTTCTATTTACAAATTTTGTTTCCTGATTGTCAAATTATAAACAAATTACATTCTAAAATCTAAATATCTTATATAAAATTCACAGTTCTGTAGAACTTGATTTGTATAGATCTTAAAATCTGACATTTTACAGAGAAAATCCCACAATTTAACTTCAACTGCAAATGATTTTAAAACATTGCAGTAAACTGACACCAACAAAACTTGTAAGTGCCTGTTCTCGTTTTTAAAATGTTTCCATTATATTTATAGTCAATAGTACTGAGATCACAGACTATGTATAGAATTTCAACAGGAAAAGGGAGAATGTAAAATTCATTTTACATATGATTTTGAAAATATACATTGTGCTCTATCTACCAGTAAAATTAATAACATGTTTAACTTTTTATATAGTGTCTTCAACTTTCTAAAGTAGATCATTTTATAGAAAAGTTGAGGATAAATCAACTTCCAATTCCTGGTAAATCATGTAACACCACAAGATATAGGAGCAAATTAGACCATTCAGCCTATCGAGTCTGCTCTACCATTCCATATGTGCTGATCCCAGATCCCACTCAACCCCATACACCTACTTTCTCGCCGTATCCTTTGATGCCCTGAGTGATCAGGAAACGTTCAACTTCCGCCTTAAATATAACCATGGACATGGATTCCACTGCAGTCTGCGGCAAAACATCCCACAGGTTCACTACTCTCTGGCTAAAAATGTTCCTCCTTACCTCAGTTCTAAAAGATCGCCCCTCAGTTTTGAGGCTGTGCCCTCTAGTTCTGGATACCTCCACCATAGGAAACATCTTCTCCACATCCACCCTATCTTGTCCTTTCAACATTTGATAGGTTTCAATGAGATCCCCTTGCATTCTTCTAAATTCCAGTGATTACAGGCCCAAAGCTACCAAACACACCTCAAATGTAAACGCTTTGAATCCCTGAATCATCCTTGTGAACCTCCTCTGGGCTCTCTCCATTGACAACACATCCTCTCTGATATCTGCAGCCCAAAACTGTTGGCAATACCTCAATCCCCATGTGTAGGATTGAGAAGGTGATGTGTGAATACAGAATGCTTTCTAGTCTCATGTCTAGGTTGTGGGGCTGGAATAATGGAAGTGTAGGGAGCAGGATTTGGTCAGTTGCAAGTTGTATTCTTGTGGTCACTGCTCCGAATTGTGGCTAGCAGGGGACTTAATCAGCTTTTCCTCATGCCAACCCCACCCACAAGATTTCCATGTGAGTAATCTTCAAAACGAACAATGCATCCGTGGAAACACATCAACGAACTTCTTCTAAACTAACATCACCTCCTACTCTTCTGATCTCTAATACTAAATTTTAACCCTTTTAACCCTTTATCATTGTAATGCTTAGCAGTTACAAAATCTACTTCATTACCAGAGGCTTCAAATGAAGCCACAAACTTGGACCAAAGTTTATGGTTTTCTCAGGTTAAGCAGGTAGTGTGACAGGAGTAAACAAGTCTTGCATCAGGATGAATGGTGAAACTTTCAGAAGACAATGAAGAGGAGACACTGGAATGAACCACTGGAATGGTGATATCACAGAGTCAACACCCAGGGCTGAACTTCCATCATTCCCTATCGGATAATCCAGAGGTGGAAGTGAATCCTTCATTTTGCAGCTTCAATTTTTTAAATTCTGCTTTTTAGCACCTGGAATAAAATCAAATAATTTGTACTGTTATCTACTCTAATACTGTATAAAGTGTCTACAATAACACATTTAAGAAAATTATGAAACAGACTTTCCACAAAAAGGAGCAGGACTCCAAAATACTTAAGTTTGTAGCACCTTATTAATGTTGCAGTGCCAATAATCTAAAATGCATTGGACAGTGGTGAACTCCAATTTCAATCTTTATAAAATCAACTTTTTCATTCCTGCATGCATTGAGGCTTAGACAGTATTCAGGCATGAATGATAGCCTGTTAAGTAACTTCTGTGTCATTCAAGTGCCAGGCACTGACAAGAGAGGATCGATTCACCCAACCTTGACGTTAAAGTAACCATCACCATGAACAACAATGGAGTCTCTACTGATGGGAAACTCAAATGGCCCAGTCACAAAAAATACACAGCCTGCACGAACAAGTCACATTAAGGGTATCCTGCAACATGTCACTAACTTCATGGCACTCAATTTATCATCCTTTCCATAATTTACTAGGTGACAGCCAGAAGTGTGATAAATAATGGATTTGTGCAGCTCTGAGTGAGAACTTCAACATCGTGCAAGACAAAGATTTCATAAACACGAGGAAGCCTGCAGATGCTGGAAATCCAAGCAGCACACGCAAAATGCCAGAGGAACTCAGCAGGTCAGGCAGCGTCTATGGAAGTGTTTCGGGTCATGCTGAACAAGGGTCTCAGCCCAAATCATCAACTGTCTATTCATTTCCATAAATGATGCCTGACCTGCTGAGTTCCTCCAGCATTTTGTGGGTATTTCTTAGGACAAAGACTTCTATGTGATTGACATCCTGATACCCTAAACATTTATTCCCACCATCTTCTCTGTACCCAGCATTCCTGGTATTCTTCCAGAGATCCAAAGTCTGATCCCAAAAGCTCACTTCTGCTTGTGGGTGGACCAATAATGAATTACTAGTAAGGAGAATGAGAGTGAGAGGCCAAACTCTGATGTCAACTGTACTCTCATTTGCTGACATTCGAGGTTGTGACTCAGACAGGCAGGAAGTGCTGTCAGGAATGTTCAGCAAGGAGGGGCAGACAGTGCCCTACACCGCAGAGATCCAGATGGTGAAAAGAATTCACCGCAGTTTTATTCCGAATTGTACAAACGTCAAATACTGACCTTTAAAGGCAGTCATGAGGACCTCCAACCACTTGGCATCAGGGTGCACACACTTTTTAGTCTTATTTTTCAGGGTAACACTGTGAATAGAAGGTGACATTTACAAATTTACTTCACAGAAATTGGACGACTTCTCTTAAAGTGAACAGCTTTAATAAATAAACAGACACCAGACAGGGAGAAAGGTTAAAGGTGATTCTCTGACTCATTTACTCACATTACTTCTGCTTTATCACAGTGGGATCCACGGGGAATATATTTCAAGCTCTGGATGGACATCGGATGAATAATATCAGAGCTGGTCTGAAGGCACTGGCACCATCTTTGTGCTCCTGGGATCGGAATACCTGAGAAAAGATTATATTTACTCAGATCTCATCCTTTGTTCAAGAGCAAAGACTGTAAAAATTGCTGGTAATTCCTCCAGAATTTCTGCTTCATCAGTGCATGACCAGAAAGATATATTGGATACTTGCACAATCTCATTATCAAATGTTGCAAGCATTCATTAATGAAATAGCTTATCACTGAAATACAAAGAACAAAGAAAGGCTACAATATAAATATTGCTCGAACATAGTTCACTGGAGCATTTCTTTCTGCTTCTGCAGTCCAGCTACCTGACCAGTCTTATATTAGTCTGTGGGATTTGATTTTCAGTTAAAGAATTTAAACATTCCTCACATAGCAGTGTTGAGCAGAGAATATATAACACCATAGACACCTTAATTGCTCCATTCATAGCAAACAACACATGAAGCACAAAAATCATGGACTTTTGCTATAGTATAATGAAGAAAATAACATAAGTTCGGATATCTCAACGTACCCTGTGCAGCAATGGCACACAGAAGGAGGATGAGGATGGTTACAGTGGCTGTTCTGTCCATCTTCCACTTTGTACTGCAGAAGAGATGTCTGCTGAAGGATCTTCTGTTCAACGCAGTAGGTCTCTGCTGAAGCACGTTCTGAAGTAGAGCTCCACTGAGCTCCTATTTATGTGGATTCTCTTCTCATTTGCATCATCTCTTGCAGTGAAATCTGCCAAATTCTGCGGGGAATTTCCCTGCCCCCCCAGACATCTTCTTTCACTTCTACAGTGGTACACTTTCGCAATCGTGTGGTTACAGCTGCATGTAGATTACATATGACAATTTGTAGTGAATTAATTATGTGGGCAAAATGAACTAACAGTTTTGGTTTAAAGAATAATTATCCAACTCTAGGCTTTGCTTGGAAGGTCCACAGCCCAGCAGAGTATACTGATCTCATGATGGAGTTATTTCCAGGAAATCGTTCTCCCTTTCACAGTCTGCACATTATAGTATGTCTTTATGCAGCATAATGCTGCAGGTTTGTTGAGTATACACAGGAATAAACATTGTTCCACGTCGGATACAATCCCTGCTTCCAGGGAAGAATCAGAATGTTGCGGCAGTGGTTCTGGACCTAGAATCTCTTGTACTTCTTGTCCCTCCTTGGTATCCGGGTCCTCATTCACTTCTGCTGTATTACAATTCAGCATGTGTAAAACACCAATGCCCATAAGTGGCAAAGCCTATTAAAAAGTAGCATATACAGCCCAGTAAATCGCAAAAAAAGCCCTCCCCACCATTGAACATACAAGAAAGCAGCACCCAACATCAGGGATCACTACCATCCAGGACATGTTCTCTTCTTGCTGCTGCCATCAGGAAGGAAGTACAGGAGCCTTGGGTTTCACAGGACAAGGTGCAAGACTTGGCATTACTCTTCAACCATCTGGCTCCTGGACCAGTGTAGACAACTTCACTCACCTCAACGCTGAACTGATTCCGCAATCTATGGATTCACTTTCAAGGGCTCTAGAACTCATGTTCTCAATATTATTTATTATTTATTATTTATTATTTATTATTTATTTATTTATTTATTATTATTATTATTATTATTATTTTTTTTTTTTGTATTTGCAGTTTGTTTTCTTTTGCACCTTGGTTGTTTGACTGTCCTTGTGTGTAGTATCTTACTGATTCTATTGTGTTTCTTTGTATCCACTGTGAATGCCCCCAATACAATGAATCTCCAGGCTGTATATGGTAACGCAAATGTACTTTGATAATAAACTTACTTTGAACTTTGCACTTTGTATACAGCCACGGGTGGGCTATGTATTACAATTGGTAGTGATTTGGTTATACCTAACTTTTAAACATTTAATTACTTATTTCAGGGAAAAGGTGTAAAATCCATTGTTGACAAATCGACTGTTTTCAATCAAGCACAATAAAATCGAATTCTAGTTTTTATTACATTAGCTGGGAAATTGTTATTTAATTATCAATTAAAATATACTTTATTTATATGTAGACATATATAAAGGACAAAGTACCATAAGTAAATATCTTTGTTTACATTAATTTTACTCTCAAACCAATTCAAATGGCCAGTAAGCTATTGACCTTTCCCACAATGTCTTTGTACTGTTTCAGTGGGGCCCTCAGCACCCTTCAGGAATGTGTCATCTTGTCACCTTGGTGCACTGGATGACCACAAGTTATGAGCAGACCAACTATGTCTTTTACCAAGTTCCAGATTTGGTTGGTGTTCGTCATGGCATACTTTCCTGGGAACAGCCCATTGATCAGAGTGCCCTATGCTACACAGATGTTTGGGATAAGCCTAGTCCTTTTGCAGGCCTTTTTTGGTAAATATTTGTCCACAAAGAGGTGAATGATTATCTCACCTGCATTGGAGCTATGTCAAAGTGAGCATGCATTGATATTGGCACACTGACCACTCAGAGAAGATCTGATGAGGAGATCCCCACCCCAAAGTCAAGTCCATTCTTCACATTTCCAATTAAAGGTAAATCCTCAGTAGTTGTGACATTTGTGTTTGCACGTTTCACTTCTACATACCGTTTGATGCAGTCACGCAGAAATTGGGCACCTACTGACCTGTTTCTATGGAGACTTGTATATTACCACCTGGTGGATCCATTCTGGATCTCCAGATAAAACACACGATTGTTTGGGCAGGTGCTGCAGTTCAGGGACTGAGAGTCAGTCACAACCAGTTAGCATCTTGCAACTGATCGTCAGGTTCATGCCAGTCATTGAGAGAGAGACTGCTTCCATGGTCCCAACCTTTGTCCCCATTGGCCATCCACTCCAGCCAATTCTTGTCACACACTCCTTCTACTTTGAATTCAACTCTGTGCAAATGAACATGCTCCCCCCTCCCTACTCTGCAATTGATTCCAGCCCCTGAGACCAAATATAACTATTTAAATTACAGACTGACTGGGGGTCTGAGCAGAAGACAGTGATGTCACCCAGTAATTGGAAGGCTTTGACCTGTGTGTCCCCCTGTCACCCCTCCTATGCCTTCATTCTTTCCAGTGGATTCAACCGAAGTTTCTTTCTAATACACAGAATCTGCAAACCTGTCAGACTCCAGACTCAAAAGAGAAGATTTCTGTTTCCCATCTGTTAATTCAGATTGCACTTCAGATGTCTATGCATTTGTATACAAATTCTGGTTCACACCCAAAGTTCATTTTGGAGGGCACATTCATTTTGCATGTGTGCGATATTATGTCAAGGTCCTTCTCCTGATCCAAGCTGATTAGGTAAGTGCCCAACCCGTTGATCCACACATGTGTGATGGCATTCCTAATTAGCATAAGGCTGTCACAAGTTTTCCTGCGGGGCCCAAATTTGGCTTGGGTTCATCACTTGTCCCTGTCAGCTCGGGAGAACGTGCTGACCACACTGTAGAGCTCAACCTGTGACTTGTTGGAAATAACTCTCCCTTTCACAGTCTGCACATTACAGAGCATCTCTGCACACTTCAATGTGACAGATTTAGAGAACATGTCCAGATATAAGCATAGTTCCATCTTCGGATGCAAAACCTAATGTCAGCATGTTGCTGCAGTAATTTCCACTTCTGAAATTAAACTACTTTCACTATTCCTACCATTGCAAGACTGCTTTATCTTGTTCTCAGAGATTTATATCAAGCAACTATTTTTAATGGAGTTAGAGTGGGGAAGAGATTTAACAGTGAGTCATCTGTGGCAAGATGTGGTGATTATGTAATGGATGCTCTTTATCAGACTACAGTTCCACATTTTGTAACTGACCCAAAATATAATCACTTTACAGAGTTGGCAGTGATCCTTGGGATAATAATAGCAAAGACTTTTATGAATTACAGGAATTTTGATTTCCTCTAACTTGACATAAAGTTATTCAATGAGATATATTACAGCTCATGTTTGAATGTATAAAGCTGCATGATCAGTTTGCAGTTGTCAATTGAGATTTGATTGCTCTGCGATGTATTTTTCTGCCATAATGGGATCACCATGGAACCCATTCAAGAAAATATCAAACACCCAACACATGAAAACAGAACAAACTGCGCAAACGGCAAAAAGCATGCAGACGACACAGAGAATATCAAACATCATACAAGGAGTCCAGTGGTATTCAGTTTAGTTCAGTTCAGCATCACTCCTCCACTCCACACAGGCTGCAGAGCAAAGCATTCTTTATTGAAGCACCCCAGACTGCATAGATCGCCCTGATCAAACTGCTCAAAAACAACAAGCAGAAAGAGTAAGAGCACATGCATAATGAACCCAAAGTTGCCCAAAGCGAGTCCACAGCCTCTCTGATCAATTCTTGCAATGTGGATCCCAAGAATCCTGCACTTTCCTCTGACTGCTGTAGTGTGAGAGAGAGAAAGATCAGTTAGATGGAGTGACATGGTAGCATACTGGTTAGCACGATGCTTTACAGTACAGATGACCAGGGTTCAATTCCCACCACTGCCTTTAAGGAGTTTGTACGTTCTCCCCATGACTGCTTGGGTTTTCTCCAAGTGCTCCTGTTTCCTTTCACAGTCCAAAGACCTACTGGTTCATAGGTTAATTGATGTAGTAAATTGTCCTGTGATTAGGGCAGGATTAAATCATGGGATTGCTGAATGGCATAGAATGAAGAGCCAGAAGTTCCTATTCTGCACTGTGCCTCAATAAGTAAATCCCTCACCCTAACCCCACTCTAATATATTTGAATAGACAGCTAGAGATGAAAAGGTGATCCAGTGGGCCATTCCCTGAGTCTGCTCCCTCCTGTTATGCTTTCCTGATGATGATACCAACCTCCATTCAGACCAATGAAACCAGCATAGAGCTCGGACGGATGGGTTCTGGGACGGTAACCAGATCTGTTTGTTCAGACGGCCTGGAGAGGGTGTTCAGATTCAGATTCTTCTAACCTGGACAGTAGGTAATGATAAAACCAAAGCAGTGAAAAAAGAGAAAAAATACTGACTATGGTGTGTATTTAACCACTTTACCTCTTGAATATAGGCCATGTTCTTGTGGATGGTCCAGACCACAAGTGGATGCTTGGCTCCCCCAGCCAACGTCTCCCCTACTCCAGGGCTAATTTGACCACCAACTCTCTATTCCTCATGTTGTAATTCCTCTCCTCAGGAGAGAGCCAGCAGGAGAAGAAAGCACAAGGATACTGGTCAGACAGGAGTCATTGTGAGAGAACAGCATCTACCCCAGTCTCAATCTGTGGGTTGTGGAAGGCAAACCAGGGGTGTCCTAAGATCATCTGGAACTCAGGAGAATAAATAAGATGAAACTTGATAGCAAACAACAGGAATTCTGCAGATGCTGGAAATTCAAGCAACATACATCAAAGTTGCTGGTGAACGCAGCAGGCCAAGCAGCATCTATAGGAAGAGGCGCAGTCGACGTTTCAGGCCGAGACCCTTCGTCAGGACTGACGAAGGGTCTCGGCCTGAAACGTCAACTGCGCCTCTTCCTATAGATGCTGCTTGAAACTTGATAGTCTTGGTTTGCTATGTATGTAGACTGATGAGATCAGCAAGGTGGCAAATCCTCCCAGGGCCCAGAGGTCTTCTGATCAGAACCATTCCCGTGACTGTTTGTTTGAGACAAGCCAGAGGGAAATCAGAGATGTCTTGCTAACCCTAGGTGCATGAAATTGCCTGCTGTGCCAAAATCCACAAGGGCTCCAAGGGCATGTTGTTGTTCGCTCCAGGAGATGGAGGTGGACAGCACAACACCAGGTGTAGAAGACGTGGGAGAAATGGAGGAACCTGTTGCAGACCTCCCTTCCTTGTCTGAGTCTGGATGTTCTTCCAACAACTCAGAACAGGCAGAGCAGAAATGGCCCAGCTCACCACAGTAGGAGTAATACTTTCCTTCATTCTCTGGTCCTGTTCAATTAGAAAGAGTCAGATTAATCAGGCTCTGCCCAGCTGCAATGACTCCTGTGGAGGAGGTTCAGGGGAGCTGGGGCTGTGCATGACTGCACCACAGGCAGTGAGGCTGGAGGAGCTTGGAGACTGGCAATCCTAGAGGGCTCACTGCAGTGCTCTCTTCTCCTTTGCTGGAGACGATTGTCAACCCAGATGGAGGTATTAGTCAGAGTCTCAAGATCTTCAGCTATGTCACTAGTTGCCAATTCATCTTTAACTTCACTTGATAGCACATGGTGGAACATAGCTATAAGGGCTTCAGTGTTCCAACCTCTCTCTACCAGCAGTGTGCGGAACTCGATCATGTAGTCAGCCACACTATCAGCACCCTCACGAAGCTAGAGGAGTCGGTTGGCTGCCTCTTGTCCAATGACTGGGCAATTGAACATCTTCTGCATCACCCTGGTGAAAAGCCATACATCTACACACCAAAAAGTTCTTTTTCCACTGTCATAGTTCAGACACTCATAAAATTGCTCAAAAGTGCATCTATTGTTCCTAAGGTGTGGGTCTTAAGTACTCCAGCAGTGTTTAACCAAGATTAGATACATGGATTTCAATTTGTCAGCATTTGAGATATTGCATCCAAACATTGTTAATGAAGTCATAAACTCAAGAGATTCTGCAGATGCTGGAAATTCCAAGTAACGTATCCAAAATCCTTGAGGAACTCAGTAGGTCAGACATCGTCTATGGAAAGTAATAAAGAGTCTACGTTTCAGGCCAAGACCTTTCATTAGGACTCCTCATTGTTAAAGAGGTAAGCCTATGGTCATCCATCCATAATAACATTGTAGATTTTGTTTTTTAGATAATTATTTTGGTTTTGTATTTCTCTTTTCATTCCCCTCACCCCTGGCTGTGCTTGTCCATGCCAATAAATCTTGGAGTTGACAGGGAATTTTAAATCTGAACATGAACCCACAGTTTTCTTTCGAGCATAAATAATCTAGTTCTGGGCCTTACTCCTACCTGCTAAGAAACTACACAGCCAGGAGAGCATGCTGACCGCAGGATAGAACTTCAAGCTGTGATTTCCAGCAAACAGCCTTCTTTTTCACAGTCTACACATTACAGCAAGTCTCTGTGGACTTGAGTGCTGCAGGTCTGTAAAAAGTGCACAAGTCCAATGCTGGATGAAATCCTTACTTTCTGTGAAGAATCAACAGATCAGGAATCATTCTTCATTTGCATCCTTCTCAGTATTTATATCTTAATTGTCTACTCTGGTGGCTCTCTAAAGAGTGTGTTCCTGCAATGTGAACATGCACTGCCTCACCCCTTCTCACTGCAACCCCAGAGGAAGCTCCTCACTACAGAATTGCTGTTACTGTTGTCGCCACCTTCCATAATCCTATTGCCACCAAGTTCTGGCTGAAGCCTCCAAACAATGTTTCCATTTCAAAGTAACTCATGATGATTCACAATGTGATGAAGTTGTGCTGATATCAGTTTCCTTATCTTTCAACAAATGCCAGTCTATAACACCATCCCTGAGCACCTCAATGCTGAGATTAAAGGATTGTGGGTTCCTGAACCACAGCCAGTTCCCAGATGTGCCAAATCCTTTGGCTACATTTGCAGTGGCTCCTCCATTTGGTAAATCAGGGGTTATAGGAATTTGGCAAGAAATTGGATCTGAGGCCAAATATCTGACTGGCATTTCTCTTATTGACAAACAGACCAGGTATGAGAGGCCATATGCTGTACTCCTGCTGTTTTCCCCCATGCCTTCATGAAATAGAGCTCTGAACTTCATCATGCACACTGACTTTCAAACAATGATGCAACAGCTCCAACTCAAAGATGAACACATCTTCAGCAATGTTACACCTTCAGAGATCCCTCCTGGTAAATATGCTGCACTCCACTGCTCTTCTCTCCTATTTCCAAACAGGTTATCTTTCAACACTAGCACAATCGGCAGCTGGCTACATTGGACTTACTATCTTCACTATCAATGTTTTTTATAGTTGTTTCATGGTGTGGCATTGACTTACATTCGTCTGATATTGCTTTGTCCTTCACTGAGTTGAATTGGGACAGCAGGTCATCCAGGGCTCATACTGTTCTATATGAAGCTCTTCCATTCTCATCTAATTTCATATCTTGTTCATGCCCCAATTGAATGGTTCCCTCAGTGAAATAATTATTATCAATTTAAAGAATAAATTACCTTAATGATAGACAAAATGTCTCCAAATAAAAGAAAAAGGATAAAAGCACAGTGACAAGGAATCACCAAATGAAAAAGCATTTGGATCAAAGTTATACATTTATATTTTGCTATTATGTCATTGAAAGAATCAGATACTTTGAAATAAAATAGCATGAAAACTAAAGACACTTTAATAGACAGGAAGATTAAAAGAGTAGAAAATTCCCAGTATGCATTTCTAGCTTTCAAGACCTACCCCTTCCCTATCTTACATCCTATCTTGTTAATCATGTGACAAGAAATTAAAACAGGTACATACGTGTTGTCCTATGCTTTTGTGATAGGGAAGTGGAGTAATCTTATGCTTCAAAACTAATTTATTGATAGCAGAATGCATTGGGACATTCTGAAATCATAAAGGATGCTGTGTAAATAGATGACCTCTTTTCCCCACATATTCCATCAAAAGATTCAATATCAAGAATCAGGTTTAATATCACTGGCATATATCATGAAATCTGCTGTTGTGTGGCAGCAGTACATTACAATACATAATAATAAAAACTGTGAATTACAGTAAATATATATATATTCAATATAGTTAAATTAAATAAGTAGTGCAAAAAAATAATGAGGTAATGTTCATGGGTTCAATATCCATCCAGAAATCCAATGGTAAAGGGGAAGAAGCTGTTCCTGAATCATTAAGTGTGTGCCTTCAGGCTCCTGTATCTCCTCCCTGATGGTAGCAATGAGAAGAGGGCATGTCCTGGATGATGGAGGTCCTTAATGATGGATGCTGCCTTTTTGAGGCATCACTCCTTGAAGATGTCCTGGACGTTACAAAGGCTAGTGCCCATGTTGGAGTTGATTGAGTTCACAACTTTCTGCAGCTTCTTTCGGTCCTGTGAAGTCATCCCCCCCAAAACCAGATGGTGATGCAGCCAGTTAGAATGTTCTGCATGGTACATCTGTAGTAATTTGCCAGTGTCTTTGGTGACATACCAAATCTTCTCAATCCCCTGATAAGGTATAGCCGCCACCATGCCTTCTTTGTAACTGTATTGATATGTTGGGACCAGGATAGATCCAGGAAAGATGTTGCAAATGCACAATAATGGCATACAGACATTGGAAAATTTGGATGTTTTTCACTGTTATAAATACACATTTGAAAGGCAATAATATATCAAAATTTTAAATTCGCTCTAAGGCAATCCTTTCCAAGTTTCTCCAATGCTTGTTGAACAACAGAAGACTCTTTGGAACGTGTATTTCCCATGATACTTTTAATACCAATATCAGTAGGTTTCTGTAGAAATCAATAGGTATCAGTAGATTAAAACACTCTTATACATAATTCCAGAACAGAGGCCCCTCACTTTATTACTGTGAGAGCTGTTAGAGATCTTTACAATAATCAATGTCATGAATAGGGTAAACTCACAGCTCAGAGCATGAGCAAGCAGAGCCCTCTTAGGAAGCCTCCATCTCAGAATGCTTCACCATCTCGGTCATTGAATATGCTCCAGGTTGAGGTCAAAATATTGTTGCACAACCTGCAAAAAGAGGGCATCAGCCGGGAGAGTGTGTAGGTGAGAAAGGATTACTCATTGTGAGAGAAGGCTCAAAGGCTTTTATCACAGGCGGCTTCTCCAGCATCATGAGCAAAATAGACCTTATTCATCCCTGTTTGCACTTTGACCACTTAGTGCTAAAGGCTCTTTATTGAGAATCGCACATTACAAGGTTGGCTAAAATGTATATTGGATCTTATTTCCCCATTTGAACAGTTTTGGATTGCCTACACAATAACCCATTTCCACATTTTGTAGTGGGCCCACAGGTCACGCATATCTTACAGACTCGGAACTGATTCTGAGGATTATAATAAATAGGAACTAAACCTTGGACTCAAACACGTGAGTTACAAGAAATGTGACATTTCATAACTTGACGCAACATTGGGTATCATTCATAAATCCTTTTCCCTTAGAAGATCTAATGTTCTGACTGTAAAAGTGTGCAGCTGTGGAAGTGCACATATAGATGTTTAATGTGAAAGTTGTCTGATGTTCTTATTCAGCAATGGTCAAAATATGTTGAAATACACTAAATTATTGACGATTCCAATTTAACCCCAGGGAGCTCAATGACAATGAGCATGGGGTTCGATCTGCCAACACGGGTTTTCCAGCTCAGAGAATCTACATCAGTGAGCCTTCCCCAGCAGAGCAGATCTCCTACCCAACACTGAGTGAGTACACTCAACCCAGCTCTGGCAGATTCTAGTAAATGTTTCAGCTGGCCTGACCCTTCATAAGCGTCCCTACCAAGGTACCATTGGAGTTACAGATCTACAAGATTCTGCAGATCCTGGAACAAACTGCTGGAGAAACTCTGTAGGTTAGGCAGCATCTATGGAGGGGAAACCATAGTTGATGTTTTGGATTGAGACCCTGCATTAGCAGAAAGAGTGTAGAGGAGAGGTAACAAGTTTATCCCTGAGGTCCAATTTCCTGGTTTTATGGTGATAATCTTTAAAGCTCAATTATATTATGCCGCTATATGCTCATTTTTACCCTATTTCTACATTTTCCTCATTCTTTCCTTCCAATGAGGCACAATCCTACCTGTGCCAATTCCCTCAGAGCCCTGATCCTCCTCAGCCCTGCTTTTCACCTCCCACCTTCATGAGCTAGCCCTGATTAAAGCTTCAGCATCTGTACATCCAAGGTGCCTGTAACCATCTGTTCCTAGAAGGTAACAATCTTGAGCAATCACATTTCAGTTCAGTGTAAAACTTATTCCATTTCACTGCGTTACCCTCACTCACCAAATCATTCCATCTGCTTGATTTACCAACTATCTCCTACCTGATTCATTCCTGAAATCTTCACTCATCGGACACCAGAATTTCCCTCAGTATCATTGAGTACAAACACCAGGGATCACCAAATAAGCCAACACCTCAGCACTCAATGCCAAGTATACTCAACCCAAATAAATTTTTGAAGCAAATATATTGAACTCAATTATTCTCTAGATCTCATTTAACAGATCCCCAATGTCTCCACCAGCCCCACATGAGAGTGATAGGATATACAGTGTATAGATCGTGGGTTTATCTATGAGATAAAAGCATTTGATGCACTGTGTGGAACACAGGTGTGGGACAAATTTAACAACCTTGCAATGACTGGCAAATTCTCACCAGATTAATATGTGCTGTAAAAAAAAATCACTGGCGATGGTTGAAGACCTCTGCTGGAATATTTGCTGCAGCAAAGAATGCTCTTTATGTTGACTGTCAGTGAGTGCTGGAATATCAGCTGCAGGGCTTTCTGGAGCTGCTTCAAATTTCAGTTTCCAGATTTGTAAAGTGCAGAGCCTGGAGTCATGTTTTTCCCTCCCCTTGGGGAAGTACAAACATGAGGGAAGTTCACGACTGTCAGACTGCAGCCTATGTGTGCGATACTACATGATTTCTAAGAAGTCAGCTTCTTTTAGGCTTCATGTGGTTCTGTATCTCAAAGTTACATTTGCCTCTGGCTACAGATCATTGGAAATATACTACAACAAACAAAAAGACTTGTAATCCTCAGGCTTGGCCAGCACGTGTTCTTCTATGGGAAAACAACTCTTACCACCAACTGAGAAATCTCATTTGAGTGGATGCTGCGTGATGTGTTGCCTGGTTACAAATCCGCACTGCAAAATATCAGACAGTACACCATATGAAACTGAATGATTGAACTTTATAAATCCTAATCTGAATAGAGGGTTTGTAAGGAAAATAAAAAGAAAAGGGGCCCATTTTAAGGAAAAAAGTTTATTGCACATCGATGGAGCTCACTGATACGGCAGTTCATCAACCTCCTCCGAGCGTCGCCGACCTCCAAGCGTAGCCGGCCCTCGGACCCTCGCTCCTCTGTCCACTCTGTCTGGTGGTCTTCCGACTCCCTCCATTCGTGTCCTCTCCCTCCATCGCTCCCCGACAAAATACCGCGAGAAACCTGGCCTCCAGACACAAAAGAAAGAACAACATTTCCTCATTGGCTAACCCCTGCATTCCAAAGCCCCGTTATCTCTAGCCATAACCCAAACATTGCTGCTACAGAGAAACCATTTCCTTAGCAGTGGAACATTACATAGAAGCCATTACATTACCCTTAACAGTAAAACATTACAGCATGTTACAGACTATTCCCAGATCAGCCATGTTCCAAGTTACAAGCACGTTGGAGTAAACAGAAGCAATCTGTTCTGAGTGTGTATAATAATTTTTATTGTTCTCTGTCAACAAAGATAATGAGTTCCACGGGAGGTACAAGGCATGGAGCCAACTTCTACTGCAGTGGTAAAATGAACTCTTAATATATGAAATTCACCCATATCAGTAGTTTATGAAAATCAACAAATTAATCAACACATCTGGAATTCATCACAGAGACACATTTTTTTTTTAGAAAACCAGCACCTCACAACCTCGAGATTCCTATACAACACTAGCAGTACATTCAATGTCAGAAACTGCTTCCCTTTCTTTGGCTGTTGCATCCAATAATTTCCAAAGTTATGTTTTGATGCAGCTCTTTCAATACCACATAGCTACTTTGCCCAGGTTGCAGAGGTGGACCCAGTGTAATCAGTCTCCAAGTAGATTTAAATTGAACTATGTGAGGAATACAAAAGTGAATTGTTTTTCTCAGCATTGGTGGACAAAGCAGATTAAATTCTAATCCTGACATTGCTTAATCGCACATAAAAAAGAGACAGTACATATCCATCCTCAGTCCGTCAGATTTCACTGACACACTGAAGTCCATTCCAGCGTCAGATGTGATAGGATTTGCTATGTTAAAGTTTCCAAGTTCTCGACTTTATTCAGAAAATTATTCTTTTAGGTTCCCACTCCGGATACCAGGTACACACTCAGTTTGGGGTTACCGGCTACTGGCAGTCGTTTAGGTAGGTAAGAACCTCACATGTACAGTTGAGCCAGAATGAAGAGCCACTTTTGTATCTAGACCATATCAATACATCAATATTCCAGATGCTTGTGCCCAGAAACAATCCTCTGGGAAAAGGAAAAGATATTCCTGATAAAATATATTCCTCGAACGGAGAATCTGATGTGGTCAGCAAGCAGAGAGGTTATCAGGATTGAATTTAGACATCTGGACGATAGTACCTATGACACGGTTAAATCATCACTGAAGCATCTAGGGATCTCAATTCCTTTAATTAAGTAAATTCTGAATTGAACATGTATTACCAATGTCCATGAAACAGTCTCATCAGATTTCAAACACAGTTCATTTACCAGTGCTCCACAGGGAAGGAAATCTGTCTCTTTATCCAGCCTTGTCTTCACCATTTTGAATCAGGACACGGTCTGTCCTAACTGATGGAGACACAGGTTTTAGTGAGGTCGAGAAAGTCCATGTGTCATGCCTGGTGCAGATCCCTGCATTTTGTTTGGATTTTTATTTGCAGTGACTACCATGTCCATCCAGTCCCAAGGTTGATGGTAGTATCTGTGGGTTCATGGACACATTCAGAAATATAACAGCAGGGGGGAAGAAGCTGTTCTAAAACACTGAGTGTGTATCTTCAGGTTCCTGTGCCACCTCCCTGACTGTAGTAAGAAGAAGAGGTCACGCCCCTGACGTTGGACATCCTGGATGATCGATTCTGTCTCCTGGGCAAAACATATTTAGAAGCTGTTCTCGACGGTGGGTCAGCAGGTGCCCGTGATGAAGCTGGCTGAGTTAGCAACCTCTGCAGACTCTTACAATCCTGTCCACTGGTGTACACAGTCTAATTAACATCAATTAACAGTTGAACCTCAGCTAGCTCATGGGCTTCTCACAGCAAGTTCTGTTCTAGTGCGAAGGGGGACAACTGGAAACTCGGTTCTATGACACTGGAATTAATGTTCACACAAAAGAGGGGAGAAATTCTGACGTCATATAGTACACAGGTTTAATTCCCACTCATGTTATCCACCCTCCTGTTCATGGGCCATTGAGTTTAAGGGATTAGTAAATGATTAACTCACATCCTGTGAATTAGCATTAAGAAATATAACATTTCACAGGTCCATATCGACAGCTGAGCTATTCTTGATCCAAGCTTTAGCCTTCTGTTATGGAACATAAAACATAGTACAACATAGTACACAGGCCATTTGGTTCATGGTGTGCCATCATCTTAATCTAGTCCAAAATTGCTATTAACGCTTTCCGCCCACATAGCCCCCTATTTTTCTTCCATCGATTTGCCTATCTAACATGTCGTTAATATATCTGCCCTTTACACTCCTCCCCCCAACCCAGTATCATGTTACATGCAACCACCACGCTCTGTGTAAAAAACCTATCTATGACCTTCACCCTATAATTTCCTCTCATCATCTTAGAATGATGCCCTCTCATATTAGCCAGTTCCTTCCTGGGAAAAGAGCACTGGTTGTTGTTACATACCTCAAGGAGATCTTGTGAGAATGATGTAATGGTCTTTTGGAGGTCACCTGATGTAGTTTTCCTGCCAATGTGAGGTCACGTGATGACATGTTCACCACAGGTATATAAGGGAAGACCTCAGATGACGCAGTTAGGTTTTTAGTTTTTAGTTTTCCAGCTAGAACGTTAGTGTGTCTCCGTTTCTGTTGCGTATTTGTTTTTATGACGCAGTCTCATTTTTAAAACGGAGTGTTACATTCTGTTGCAAGGTACAATTGTGCTGGACTGGCAATTTTTGCCAGATGTGTTGATGTACCTTTTCCCACCAGTATTGGAGAGTGAAGACTTCATCGAAGTACAGGATATGAAGGATTAAAATAAGGCAGGAATGTTCAGCAGTTTAATAAAGGATTGACCTTATTGAGTCTTCATTGAAGAAGTAGCGACCTGCAACGAAGGTAACTTTTGCCAAAAGAGAAAGGAAGTTCATGCGGGATTTGCTCTCTAGAAACTAAGGTCAGTTGTTTTAAGCCGTTTATTTCCTGCATCGTGAATCCTTTGGACAAAACCAACAGGAAAGTCACGTCTATAAAGAAATCCTGCTCCAGAGAAGTCTCTCCCAATTGAGCGTATAATTCTGTTGGACTTTCGAATTTACCATTTTGCGGACTGTATCTGACTTTACCGCTTTAAGAACTGTTTTCACATTTAACACTTTAGGAATCAGTACCGATTGACAATTTGTTGAACAGCCGCATAGCAGTTAACAGCCGCTTAAGGTTTTCGTTTTTTTTTATTGTTTATCCGTGTTTAATAAATGTTTTAGTTGTTCTTATATAACCTGTCTCAATTGATAATCATTGTTGCTGGTTACGTAACATAATTTGTGGGGGCTCATGGGATATGTTCCGATTTTGAGTTTAAGTGTTGGTAATTGCCATTCTGATTTGGGAAAAGGGAAATACCCGATTTTTTGAGTTTGATTGGTGCGTGAGTGGTATTCGGCAGCAATGAATGTTGACAAGTTTATGGATACGCCAAACCCGGTGTTTTTAGAGAGCGTGAGAAAACCTGTTGTATTGGAGATTGCTAGGAAGTTGGATATTAAGGGAATTACGAAGAATACCACAAAGGCTTTAATACAAAGAAAAATTGCTGAACATTATATCAGTTTGAAAACATTTGATGATGAGGTGTTACACACATCAAAGTTGCTGGTGAACGCAGCAGGCCAGGCAGCTACTCTAGGAAGAGGTACAGTCGACGTTTCAGGCCGAGACCCTTCATCAGGACTAACTGAAGGAAGAGTTAGTAAGAGATTTGAAAGTGGGAGGGGGAGGGGGAGATCCAAAATGATAGGAGAAGACAGGAGGGGGAGGGATGGAGCCAAGAGCTGGACAGATGAGTGGCAAAGGGGATATGAGAGGATCATGGGACAGGAGGTCCGGGGAGAAAGACAAGCGGGGGGGAACCAAAGGATGGGCAAGGGGTATAGTCAGAGGGACAGAGGGAGAAAAAGGAGAGGAAGAGAAAGAATGTGTGTATAAAAATAAATAATGGATGGGGTATGAGGGGGAGGTGGGGCATTAGCGGAAGTTGGAGAAGTCGATGTTCATGCCATCAGATTGGAGGCTATCCAGTCAACATATAAGGTGTTGTTCCTCCAACCTGAGTGTGGCTTCATCTTTACAGTAGAGGGGGCCGTGGATAGACACGTCAGAATGGGAATGGGATGTGGAATTGAAATGTGTGGCCACTGGGAGATCCTGCTTTCTCTGGCGGCCAAAGCGTTGGTGTTCAGCAAAGCGGTCTCCCAGTCTACGTCGGGTCTCACCGATATATAGAAGGCCACATCGGGAGCACCGGACGCAGTATATCACCCCAGCCGACTCACAGGTGAAGTGTCGCCTCACCTGGAAGGACTGTCTGGGGCCCTGAATGGTGGTAAGGGAGGAAGTGTAAGGGCATGTGTAGCACTTGTTCCGCTTACAAGGATAAGTGCCAGGAGGGAGATCAGTGGGGAGGGATGGGGGGGACGAATGGACAAGGGAATCGCATAGGCAGCGATCCTTGCGGAAAGCTGGGGGGGGGGGAGGATGCGCTTAGTGGTGGGATCCCGTTGGAGGTGGCGGAAGTTACGAAGAATAATATGTTGGACCCGGAGGCTGGTGGGGTGGTAGGTGAGGACCAGGGGAACCCTATTCCTAGTGGGGTGGCGGAAGGATGGAGTGAGAGCAGATGTGCGTGAAATGGGGGAGATGCATTTGAGAGCAGAGTTGATAGTGGAGGAAGGGAAGCCCCTTTCTTTAAAAAAGGAGGACATCTCCCTCATCCTGGAATGAAAAGCCTCATCCTGAGAGCAGATGCGATGGAGACAGAGGAATTGCGAGAAGGGGATGGCATTTTTGCAAGAGACAGGGTGAGAAGAGGAATAGTCCAGATGGCTGTGAGAGTCAGTAGGCTTATAGTAGGCATCAGTGGATAAGCTGTCTCCAGAGACAGAGACAGAAAGATCTAGAAAGGGGAGGGCCATGTCGGAAATGGACCAGGTAAACTTGAGGGCAGGGTGAAAGTTGGAGGCAAAGTTAATAAAGTCAACGAGCTCAGCATGCGTGCAGGAAGCAGCGCCAATGCAGTCATCGATGTAGCGAAGGAAAAGTGGGGGACAGATACCAGAATAGGCATGGAACATAGATTGTTCCACAAAGCCAACAAAAAGGCAGGCATAGCTAGGACCCATACGGGTGCCCATAGCTACACCTTTAGTTTGGAGGAAGTGGGAGGAACCAAAGGAGAAATTATTAGGAGTAAGGACTAATTCCGCTAGACGGAGCAGAGTGGTGGTAGAGGGGAACTGATTGGGTCTGGAATCCAAAAAGAAGCAGAGAGCTTTGAGACCTTCCTGATGGGGGATGGAAGTATATAGGGACTGGACATCCATGGTGAAAATAAAGCGGTGGGGGCCAGGGAACTTAAAGTCATCAAAAAGTTTAAGAGCGTGAGAAGTGTCACGAACATAGGTAGGAACGGATTGAACAAGGGGGGATAAAACCGTGTCAAGGTATGCAGAAATGAGTTCAGTGGGGCAGGAGCAAGCTGAGACAATAGGTCTGCCAGGACAGGCAGGTTTGTGGATCTTGGGTAGGAGGTAGAAACGGGAAGTGCAGGGTGTGGGAACTATAAGGTTGGTAGCAGTGGATGGGAGATCCCCAGAGCGGATGAAGTCGGTGATGGTGTGGGAGACAATGGCCTGGTGCTCCTTAGTAGGGTCACGATCGAGGGGTAAATAAGAGGAGGTATCCGCGAGTTGTCGCTGTGCCTCCGGCAAAGTAGAGGTCAGTACGCCAGACTACAACAGCACCCCCCTTATCGGCTGGTTTAATAATAAGGTTAGGATTAGTGTGGAGGGAGTGCAGAGCAGAGCGTTCCGAAGGAGTGAGGTTGGAATGGGAACAAGGTGCGGTGAAGTCGAGACGGTTGATGTCCCGTCGGCAGTTAGCGATAAAGAGATCCAGAGCAGGCAGAAGACCAGAGCGGGGTGTCCATGAAGAAGAGGAGGGTTGAAGACAGGAGAAGGGGTCATCAGTGGGGGTGGAAGAGTCCTTGCCGAAGAAGTAGGCTCGGAGATGGAGACGGCAGAAGAAGAGTTCCGCATCATGGCGAACACGGAACTCGCTGAGGTGTGGGCGAAGGGGGACAAAGGTGAGGGCCTTACTGAGAACAGAGCGTTCTGCCTCCGACAGTTGAAGGTCGGAGGGGATGGTAAAGACTCGGCACGGATGAGAGCTGGGATCAGAGGGGGGAGGGGGGAGGCTGGGGGTGTCAGTGGATAGGGGAGGGTTGGGATGAGAGGAAGATGGAGCCTCTGAGGGCCCAGGAGCTGATGGTGGAATCTGAGGGAGATGGGGTTGTAGAGTATTGGTGGGGGAAGGGGAGACAGGAGTCACAATAGCAGCACATAGAGACCCGGCCTGGAGTTCAAGGCTGGAGTCGCAGTTGGTGGTTGCGCAATCGCTGTGAAGGTGGCCATGGTCATTGCTGGAGTCCGGGTTTTGAATATGCCCTGAGGTGTTGGAGCCGGCGAGATCAATGGCAGGAGCCGCAATCTGAAGTTCATGCCTGCTAGTTTCATGGCCAGCAGGCTCTGGAGTCCGTAGATGTAGGATCTTGCGATCTTTGCCCAACATGACAAAGTCAAAAAAATGACGATTGCAGGCGTGAATCCGTCGGAGGATGAATTTCCAGCATCTGCAGAATTCCTGTTGTTTGATGAGGTGTTGGATAGGTTTCCAATGAGTAATCTGGAAATGCAGTTACATCTTGAACAGATAAAGTTTGAAAGATTTAAAGCGGAAATGGTGCAAAGAGAGGCTAGTAAAAAATGGGAATTTAATGAGAGAGAAGAAAATAAATTAAGGGAATTTAAAGAAAGAAGCTGAAAATCAGAGAAAATTTGAGTTAGAGATGGAGAAATTAAGGATGGGGAATCAGTCTTCTGGTTCTAAGAAACAGTTTATTGCTAGTTGTGAGGTTATTTTGGCTCCTCCATTTAATGAAACTGAAGTGGACAAATATTTCCAGCACTTCGAAATTGTTGCTCTGAGTTTAGGGTGGCCTAAAGAGCAAGGGCCAGTGATGTTACAAAGTGTAATTAAAGGCAAGGCACAACAAGTTTATACAGCTTTAAATGCTGAACAAGCACTGGATTATGATATTGTTAAACAGCACATATTAAAGGCATATGAGTTGGTTCCGGAAGCCTACAGAGAAAGATTCAGAAATTTGAAGAAATCTGTGGAAAAACATTATGTGGAATTTGCCTATGAGAAATCTGTGTGTTTTGAGAGATGGGTTTCCTCTAAAAATGTGAATGGGGAGTATAATAAATTGAAAAGGCTGATTTTGAAAGAGGAATTTAAAAGAAGCATTCCTGTTGAAGTGAAAACATACTTAAATGAAAGGGACACTGCTACATTGCAGGAGACTGCTAAATTAGCTGATGAGTATGCTTTAATTCATAAGAATAAATTTTCTCCAGGTAGAATTTTTAAAGGAAAAATAGCAAAGAGAGTCAAAGTAAACCAGAAATTAAATGTGAAGTTCATGAGAAAAGTAAGGATGAAGGGAGACATGTGAAGGAAAGACATTTTGGTATTATTTGTAATTATTGTAAGAAACCTGGACATGTAGTAGCTAATTGCTTTTGATTGAAAAAGAAAGAGAAAGAAGCCATTCCAGATGCTTGTGTGCAGCATATTGAAACACCTATAAATTTACAGGGTTTAGAAAATACTAATGAAGATGTGTCAGAGTCTGACCAAGTTAAGAAGGGATATGAACATTTTATAACAGAAGGATTTGTATCCTTGAAAGAAGGATCCAATTCAGTACCAATAAGAATACTTAGAGATACTGGAGCTTCTCAATCACTAATATTAGACAGTGTGCTAAAGTTTAGTGATGAGTCTGACATTGATGATGTAAATTATATGAGGAGTTGGGAGTGCCCTTATGCCAGTACATGTACATAGAGTAAATTTAAGGTCAGGATTAGTTACAGGGGTTGTTAAAGTAGGACTACAATCCAGTTTACCTGTGAATGATGTTTCTCTTTTGTTAGGGAATGATTTAGCAGGTGGACAAGTTTTTCCTGAAGTGCATTTAACAATAAATCTTAATTCTGAGGAACCACAGAGGGATTCTAACACAGATTCTTCCTGTGTTGTAACAAGAGCTATGGCTAAAAAGATTGATGTACAGAATGAGATTGTTACCCATGACAGTTCAAATCAAGATTCGAATTTTGAGGATGTATCAGAAACTTTCTTACCTACATTATTTGATCAGGATTTTGATGGTAAGTCTGACCAGGAAGATTTGTCTTTATCTCGGAAGAGGGTGATAGAAGAGTAGGGTAGAGATCCTGAGATATTTAAATTAAAAGAACAAGCTCTTCCAGATAATGAAATTGAAAAAGTGCCAGTAGGATATTATTTTGAAAAGGGAGTATTAATGAGAAAGTGGAGATTGCCTACAATTCCTGCTAGTGAAGAATGGGAAGTTAATCATCAGGTAGTAGTTCCTAAAATTTATCGAAATGAGATTTTAACAATGGCTCATAGTATTCCTTTGGGTGGTCATTTAGGTGTGAAAAAAACTATGAACAAGGTTTCTAAACATTTTTATTTGCCTTGTTTAAGAAAAGATGTGGTGACATTTTGTAGAACGTGTCATACATGTCAAATTGTGGGTAAACCTAATCAAGTTACTCCAGTGGCCCTACTGCAACCAATTCCAGCATTTGGTGAGTCGTTCTCAAAAATCATTGTAGACTCTGTAGGTCCTCTGCCAAAAACTAAAACTGGACATCAATATTTGTTAACTATTATGTGCACAGTGTCTAGGTTTCCAGAGGCAGTACCTCTTAGGAATATAACAGCCAAAACTGTGACAAAGGTTCTTATAAAATTTTTTACTTAATTTGGGTTGCCTAAGGAAATACAATCGGATCAAGGTAGTATTTTATGTCTGGATTGTTTCAGCAGATAGTTTATAAATTGGGAGCAAACAGGTTATTTCATCAGCCTATCATCCAGAACCACAAGGAGCCATGGAGAGATTTCATTCTACATTAAAAACTATGATTAGGACATATTGTGTGGAAAATGAAAAAGACTGGGACGAGGGTATACATTTACTACTTTTTTGCAGTAAGGGAGGCAGTACAGGAATCATTAGGTTTTAGTCTTTTTTTTAGTATAACTTTAATTGAGTTTTCAAAGTGAATACATGAGAAGATCATTTCTACCCTCCCCCCTCCCCTTAACCCTTCCCTCGATATATACTCCTACCTAAAAGAAAAGAAAGAAAGAAAGAAGAAAAAGAAGAAGAACGGCCTGGATATTGGCAGGTTTCCACATGCTCCATGGGATTCAAAATAAATTTAGTGTATTTATTTGTTACTTTCCCCAAGAGAACAAGATCTTTATCATTGGAGCAACTAAATATGCCATCCTATCTTTTGTAAATAAGGGCACCAAATATTCAAAAATGTTTCATATTTATCTCTTAAATTATAAGTAATTTTTTCGAGTGGAATAGAACTAGCCATTTCATTGTTCCAATGATTCATACTTAAATGCGAATCAGATTTACAAGTAACTGCTATAGCCTTCTTAGCTACTGCCAATGCAATTTTTATGAATTCTTTCTGATATTTATTCAATTTAAGTTTTGGTTTTATCCCTTCAATATCACCTAATAGAAATAATACAGGGTTATGTGGAAGTTGAGTTCCAGTAAATTATTCCAATAAGACTATTAAATTTATCCAAAAAGGTTGAATTTTGGAACAAGACCAAATAGAATGTAAGAAAGTACCAATTTCTTGATTACACCGAAAGCATTTATCAGATAAATTTGAATTTAATCTATTTATTTTTTGTGGTGTAATATATAATTGGTGTAAAAAATTATATCGTACTAATCTAAGTCGAACGTTTATTGTATTTGTCATACTGTCAAGACACAGTCTTGACCAATTTGTTTCATCAATATTAATATTCAGATCCATTTTCCATTTTTGTTTTGACTTGTGGATTCCTTGTTTAATTGTCTGTTTTTGAATCAAATTATACATACAAGAAATAAATTTTTTAATTTTTCCTTTTTGAATTAAAATTTCAATTTCATTGGGTTTTGGCAAAAGCATTCTTTGACCCAGTTTGCCTTTTAAGTAAGCCCTTAATTGAAGGTAACAAAAGAAAGTGTTATTTGATATTTTATATTTATTCTTTAGTTGTTCAAATGACATCAATATACCTCATTCATAACAATCTCCTATCGATCTAATCCCTTTTTGGTACCAATTATATAAAAGTTGATTATCCATTGTAAAAGGAATAAGTCTGTTTTGGAACAAAGGTCTCCTTGCTAATAAAGATTTCTTTATTTCATTATCAACATTTATCTTATTCCATAGATCAATCAAATGTTTTAATATAGGAGATTCTTTCTTTTCCCGTATCCATTTAGATTCCTATTTATATATAAAATCTTCGGATGTATTTTCTCCTGTCTTATCTAATTCTATTTTAATCCATGCCAGTTTTCGATCATCAAAGAAAGATTCAATAAATCTAAGTTGATTTGCTTTATAATAATTCTTAAAGTTTGGAAGTTGTAACCCTCCTAACTCAAATTTCCATGTCAATTTTGCAATGATATTCTTGTCATCTTACATTTCCAAAGAAATTTTCTCACACATTTATTTAACTCTTGAAAAAATTTCTGTGGCAATTGTATTGGTAATGTTTGAAACAAATACTGTAATCTAGGAAATATATTCATTTTTACAACATTGACTCTACCCACTAATGTTATTGGTAATATCATCCATTTGTCAAGACCTTCTTGAATTTTTTTCAATAATGGTAAATAATTAAATTTATATAAATTCTTTACATCATTATCAAGTCTTATTCCTAAATACTTTATACCATTTACCAGCCATCTAAATTGGGCTGCTAATCGACACTGGCTATAGTCTCCTTTAGTAAGAGGTAAAATTTCACTTTTATCCCAATTTATTTTATACCCTGATACTTTCCCATTTTCATCCAATCTAGAAGATAATTTATGTAACGAATGCTGTGGGTTTGTTAAGTAAATCAAAACATCATCAGCAAATAGATTAATTTTATATTCCTCCTGATTAACTCTAAAACCCATAATATCTGGATCAATTCTAATTAGTTCTGCTAATGGTTCTATCGCCAATACAAATAAAGCAGGTGATAATGGACAACCTTGTCTAGTTGACCTTTTTAACTGGAATGGTGTTGGAATTTGAGTATTTGTCACTACTTTAGCATTAGGGTTAGTATTTGAAGTTTTAATCCAGTTTATAAAAGGTGTTCCTAAGACATACTTTTCTAATACTTTAAATAAAAAATCCCATTCCAATCTATCAAATGCTTTTTCTGCATCCAAGGCTACTATTATACTCATCTCCGCTCTTTTTTGTGCCAAATGAATTATACTGAGTAGTCGAGTTACATTATCTGCCAATTGTCTATTTTTAATAAATCCTGTTTGATCCATATGTATTAATTTTTAAATATTTGGTAAATATTTAGATAATCTATTCGATAAAATTTTTGCTATTATTTTATAATCCGTGTTCAATAAAGAAATAGGCCTATATGATGTTGGTTTTAAAGGATCTCTGTCTTTTTTTGGCAATACTATTACAATCGCTGTTGAAAAAGATTCTGGGAGTGTATGTATTTTTTCTGCTTGACGTATTAACTCCATAAAGGGTGGAAATAATAAATCTTTAAACTTTTTGTAAAATTCAGGTGGAAAACCATCCTCTCCAGGAGATTTATTACTTTGAAGTGATCCTAAAGCTTCTTCAACCTCTTTTAATGTAAAAGGCATATCTAATCCCTTCTGTTCTTCTGAATTCAATTTTGGAAGAGTTACTTGTGATAAAAACCTTTCTATCTCATTAACATCATTTTGTGATTCTGATTGATATAATTCAGAATAGAAACTTTTGAAGGTTTCATTAATTTCTAGAGGTTTATCAGTAATTTTATTTGCACTTGTTCTAATTACATTTATCGTTTTGGAAGCTTGTTCTGTTTTCAACTGCCAGGCAAGAATTTTATGTGCTCTCTCACCTAACTCATAATACCTTTGCTTAGTTCTTATGATGGCTTTTTCTGAAGTGTATTATATTGTAACTTCTTATTGACAAGTTTCCTTCGTTTTTCTCCTGACATATGTCTTTGAGATTCTTTTTCCAATTGATCTAGTTCTGCCATACATTCTTTCTTAATTTTAGACGTATAACTTATTATCTGACCCCTCAAATATGCTTTCATCGCATCCCATAGTATAAATTTATCATCCACTGAATGAGAGTTTGTATCCAAAAAAAATTGGATCTGCTTTTTCATAAAATCACAAAAATCTTGACATTTTAATAAAGTTGAATTAAATCTCCACCTATAAGCCACTTCTTCCTTATCAGTCATTATTATTGTCATTAATAGAGGAGAATGATCTGACAATATTCTTGCTTTATATTCCGTATTTTTCACTCTGTGTTGAATATGCATTGATAATAGGAAAAGGTCTATCCTTGGTTTTGGTCTTAAAGCTCTATGTGCCCGCTCAATTTCAATTGATTGAACCTCCTCTTCCATTTGCAAAACATCCTGGATCCATCTTTGAAAAAATTCTATTGGTTTATCTCCCTCCATACCTTCTATAAGACCAACAATTTTAATATTATTACGTCTACTAAAATTTTCCAACATGTCCACTTTCTCCAAGAGTCGGTTTCTTTCCGAATTCCAGACAAGCAAATCTGTTTTTTCCACTCTATCATTCATATGCCCCATTGTTCTTTCCATCTTCTGAAGCTTCTTATCCATTTTGTCCTGTCTTGCCATAACTTTATCATAGCACATCTTCGTATCTCTAAGTTCTTCTCTTACATTTCTTAATTCAGCCGTTAATTGCAATATAGCTTCTCTCATGTCTCTATCATCTCCTTTACTTCCGATCGCTTCCAATTCTTCCTCCTCTTCTTCATCTATGTTCTCTGCAGAATCCGATTCTGACTCTGAGTCATTTTCAATTGCAGTGGCTGTCGGTTCTTGTAGTTTGTGTTGTGTCGGTTTGCGCATGCGCTCTTCTTTGCGCATGCGCATTACCGGTGTCTTCTTCAAAGAAGCCATTGCCACCGCCATTGCTCCCTGTTCTACCGAAGGAGATCCAACCTGAGTCCGAGGCTCCATCATTGCAGTAGGCCCTTTTTCCTTCCCGTCTCACGGCTGCTTCGCAACAGCAGACTTCTTTTGTTGCGGTTTAGGAGGCATACCGTAAAGTAGTCTTACAAAGTTTATAAATAGTTTTAGAAAATATTTACTAACTTTGCTTTGTTTAAACGGTACTTTACTGACTTGTTGCGGGAGAGCTGGATTTACATGTCTCAATCCCACGTCATCACGTGACGCCCCCCGGAAAAGGTCTATCCTTGAATAAGTTTTGTGTCTATTAGAATAGAACGAATAGTCTCTTTCTTTAGGATTGATTCTTCTCCATTTATCAATCAAATTTAAATCTTTCATCAATGATAAAGTTAGTTTTACTACCTTTGATTTTGTGACAGCCTTCGTTGATCTATCTAAGACTGGGTCTAGGCAAAAATTAAAATCTCCTCCTATTAATATTTTTTCATGTACATCAGCCAAATTCAGAAAAGCTTCTTGTATGAATTTTGCATCATTTTCATTTGGTGCATAAATATTCATGAAAGTCCATAATTCAGAAAAAAAAATTGATATTGTATAATCACATATCTCCCCGCAGAATCAGTTATTACATTTTGTATTCTAATTGGTAACGTTTTATTGATCAAAATTGCTATTCCCCTCACTTTTGAATTAAATGAAGCTGCAACAACACTACCCACCCAATCTCTCTTTAATTTCTGATGTTCAGTTTCTGTTAAATGCGTTTCCTTTAAGAAGGCTAAATCTACCTTCATTTTCTTAATACGCGTTGAGATTCTTTTTCTTTTCACCGGTCCATTAAGCCCATTAACATTAAAACTCAAAAAATTCAATAAATTAGTCATTATTCTTAACAAAGTTACTCTAATCTAAAACATTACTTAGTTTCTCAACTCTCATAGTTCTTTGAGGAATCTCTTTGAACTTCACCATGTTGCTATGTGTTTCCCTCTCAATCATCCAGGCAAAAAGCAAAAAATAAAAGATAGATATGATACAAAAAAAGAAAAAAGAAAATATCCCCCCACAAATGTTGTGAATGAAAAGATACCCCCCTCCATTTTGCGGGTCGTGGCTATTGCCACGCTTGCACACATGAATAGCATAGCAATTGGTCAGTATTTCTTCCAGCTCCCCCGTAACAAAAAAATTATATATATAAAAAAATGAATATCACTATTCCCAGCTAGTATTCCTCAAATTTTAACCTTACTTGCCCTCCCTCATATAATTAATAATATATTTATATATTCATCCGCCTTTAAAAATCCAACAGGTCTATTCCTGGACGTAGTCTTCATCTTCAATCCATCTCTCTCCCCTGGGTTTGTTCTTGTATCTGGTGAATATTCAAAGAATCTCGCACAAACTCCTCCGCTTTCCGGTAATCGTCAAAAAATCTTTTTTCTCCGCCAGCCAAAAAAATCTTCAAGGTTGCAGGATAACGCAGTAAAAATTGATAACCATGATCCCATATGACTTTTTTCACTGGATCAAATTTCTTCCTTCTCTTCAAAAGCTTATAACTTATGTCAGGGTAGAAAAAAATTTTCTTCCCTTCTATCATCAATGGCCCTTTTCTATTCTTGGCAGCTTGGGCAGCTGCCTGTAGAATCCTTTCTTTGTCTTGAAATCTTAAGAGTTTTATTAAAACTGATAATGGATATTGGTCATCTTGTGGTCTTGGTCTTAGAGCTCTATGTACCCGCTCAATTTCAATTGATCAGTCTTCCTCTTTCATTTGCAAGGTTTTCGGGATTCATCTTTGAAAAGATTTTGTTGGATTATCTCCCTCTGTACCTTTTTTAAGACCAACAATTAATCGTCTACTAAAATTTTCCAACACGTCCACTTTCTCCAAGAGTCAATTTCTTTCCGTGTTCCAGACAAGCACATAATTTTCTGTTTTTTCCACTCTATCATTAATATGCTCCATTGTTCTTTTCGTCTTCTGAAGTTTCTTATCCATTTTATCCTGTCTTTTCATAGCTTTATCATAGCACATCTTCATGTCTCTAAGCTCTGTTCTTAATTTTCTTAGTTCAGCCGTTACTTGTAATAAAGCCTCTCTTATGTCTCCGTCATCTCCTTTACTTCCAGTCTCTTCCAGTTCTTCCTCCTCTTTTTCATCTGTATTCTCTGCGGAATCCAATTCTGACTCTGAGTCACTTTCAGTTGCAGTGGCCGTCGGTTCTTGTAGTTTGAGTTGTGTCGATTTGCGTATGCGTACTTCTTTGCGCATGCGCATTTCCGGCATCTTCTTCCAAGAGACTGCTACCGCCGCCATTGCTCCCGTTCTTCTACGCCAGAGATAAAATGCGTCTCCTCCGAAGGAGATCCAACCTAAATCCGAGGCTCCATCGCTGCAGTAGGCCCTTTTTTCTTCCCATCTCGCGGCGACTTCACAACAACAGACTTCTTCTGTTGCGGTTTACAAGGCATATCGTAAAGTAGTCTTACGAAGTTTATAAGTAGTTTTCGGAAAGTTTTATTAACTTTGCTTTGTTTAAACAGTACTTTGCTGATTTTTTACGGGAGAGCTGGATTTACACGTCTTAATCCCACGTCATCACGTGACGTCCCCGGTTTTAGTCCTTTTGAACTTGTGTTTGGGCATAGAGTTCGAGGACCTTTGGCCTTGTTGAAGGAACAGTGGATTAATAAACAGGTACACACTAATTTGCTAGATTATGTTTTAATATTTAAAGAAAGATTATATAAAGCTTGTAGCTTGGCAAAAGAAAATTTAAAATTGGCTCAAGAGAAGATGAAGACTTGGTATGATAAGGAAGCTAGAATGAGGTTCTTTAAGCCTGGAGGTAAACTGTTTGTTCTTTTCCTGGTGCAAACGAACCCATTACAAGCTAAATTTCATGGTCCTTATGAGATTAAATCTAAAGTTGTCATGGTCCGGTCCGTGAAGTCCACATTCCGGTTCATGGTCCAGTCCGTGGACTCAGGACTCCGAGTTTTCCAGCTGTCCTTTTTTTGAATTAATCATAGGCACCTGATTCCCATCTTTGGACTTGCAATATAAGTAGCCTTGGGATTGAGTGTGGGTTGCTGGTTTGTCTTGTCAGTCCCCTTTGGAGCAACCTGCTGATGGAAGGCTAGTGAAACCATTTGTGATCTCTAGGCTCTGGTTGGAGGACCACTGCTTCATGGAGCCTTGTTGGAGTAGTCTTTGCAGTATGGATTCAGCTGTTTCCTGGGCCAGCTGAGTGGCTGCAGCCACTCCGAGCTTGGTAGGGATCCGGCTGTTTCTGTAGCCAGCTGAGGTTGCTGGCCGAACTGAGACTTGGAGCCACCCCAGTGCTGAGATGGAACTGTCTGTTGTTCTTTGGTGTTTGTCTCTTCTTGTCCTTGCCTCTGTGGGGTAAGTCAGGCTGTCTTGCTGTTGCCCTGCGGGGGAACATGTCTTGTCTTTGCCTCTGTTGGATAAGTCTGGCTGTCCTGCTGTTACCCAACAGGTGGACCTGCCCCATCTTGGTGTGAAGATGAAGTTGAGTCCCGGCTTGTCGTAGGATAAGTCCTGGCTCTATGTCTATGTTCTGTCCTGTCTCATGTTAGTGTTGTGTTAAAGATGAGTCCTGGCTTGTCGAAGGATAAGTCCTGGCTCTGTGTTGATATTCAGTTCCCAGTCTGTCTCTCAGCTCCAGCCTCCGAGTTATCAGCCTCTGTATTTCAAGATGAGGATCCCACAGCCAAGCTCCAAGAACCCAGCCTCGAGGATCCCAAGCCAAGCTCAAGACCCAAGAACCCAAGCCTCGAGGATCCCAAGCCAAGCTCAAGACCCAAGACCCCAGCCTGCAGCCAAGCTCAAGACCCAAGACCTCAGCCTCAAGCCATGTCATGTCCTTGCCTGGTGCTGGGGTCTGAGCCCGAGGCAAGACCCAGGTTCTGGGTCCTTGTCCAGTCTCGGGCTCGGAGTCTGAGCCTTGTCTTGTCTCCAAGCTCAGGCCTCTAGACCCCAGCCCCGTCCTGTCCTGAAGCCATGTCATGTCCTTGCCTGGTTCTGGGGTCCGAGCCTGAGGCAAGACCCAGGTTCTGGGTCCTTGTCCAGTCTCGGGCTCGGAGTCCAAGCCTTGTCTCCTAATCCATGGTTCCTAGTCCTGGTCCCACTTTCCCTAGCCCAACTCTGTGTTCTTGTCCCTGCTCTTTGCCTGAATCCTGTCACGACCTTACTCTAGTCAAGTCCTGCTCCTTGTACTTCAGTGTCTGTGTCTTGCATTTGGGTCCCTTCCCAGCACCCAATGTGACAAAGGTAAATGATGTGGATTATGTGATAAAAACTCCAGATTGAAGAAAGACAACACAGCTGTATCATATAAATATGATAAAACTGCATTATGAGAGAGAAGCTGCTGCTATGACTGTTGTGATCAATAATGAGACTGATCTTGAAAAAACCTTAATGGATGATTCATCTGAAACTCATTTTAAACCCAACATTATTTCAGCCAGGATACCAAATCCAAAAATTCTAGAAAATATTGATGAAAAATTAGTTCATTTACAGCCAGAGCACGGAGAGCAGATGAAACAGTTAATTTTTAAATAGAGATTTATTTCCAGACATTCCTAAAAGAACCACCGTAGCTACACATGATGTAGATGTGGGAGATGCAAAACCGATAAAACAACATCTGTATCAAATGAACAGGGAAAAATGTGAACTTGCTGAGCAAGAAATTAAGTATATGTTAGAGAATGATATTATTAGACATTCTAATTCGAATTGGAGTTCACCGTGTGTTATGCTGCCTAAGCCAGACAATAGTACAGGTGTCCCCTGCTTTTTGAACGTTCGCTTTACGAAACCTCACTGTTATGAAAGACCTACATTAGTACCCTGTTTTTGCTTTCAGAAGGTGTTTTCACTGTTACAAAAAAAAAGCAGCGCGCGAAAAAAATCAGCGCGTGATAAAAGGCAGCATGCGCCCTGAGCGGCCGCTCTCCCCTGATTCGGAACGGCATTCTCGCCGGCATTGCTTAAACACGTGTCTGTGAGCAGCTGTTTTCAAGATGAGTTCTATGGTGTCGGAAAAGCCTAAAAGAGCTCGTAAGGGTGTTACACTTGGCCTAAAACTAGACATAATTAAGCATTTCAATCGTGGTAAACGAAGTAAGGAAGTAAGGACTAAGTGAGTTTGGCTTGTTGAAGCTGATGAAGATGATGATGAAGAGGTTTTGGCATCCCATGACCAAGAACTGATAGATGAAGAGCTGATGCAATTGAAAGAGGAAAGGACAACAATCAAAACTGAATGCAGTAGCGAAAGTGAAACAACTACATGAGATTTTTGCTGCAATGATAAAGTACGACTTTAATTTTGAAAGGGTAGGTAGGCTTAGGGGATATTTGCAAGATGGTTTGAATCCTTGCAAAGAGCTGTATGATAGAAAAATGTGTGAGGCTCAGCAGTCAAGCAAGCCTTCCACATCAGCCACAGCAGACGACGAACCTCGACCTTCGACATCAAGGCAGGCAGTCATAGGAGAAGGTGAGCTGCCTGCTCTAATGGAAACAGATGATGATGATATGACACCCCAGTGTCCCACCACCCCAACCCCCAGGCCACAGACAGATACCGATTTGCGAAGAATGTAGCGGTAGCCGGGAGGCACACAGCACATCTTTAAGAGAAAAGCCGAAATAAACATGCTAATTAATTAGGTGCTGCCCGACACGTAATTGTCGGCCCAGATCAGAGACGATGCAATCGGAAATTGTCACTGATCTGGGCTGACAATTACGTGCCGGACGGCACCTATTTATTTTGTTTTTTTTCTTAAAGATGTGCTGTGTGCCTCCCAGCTACTGCTGGACTCCTGCATGCTTCACGGATCGGTATCAGTCGGTGCCTGGAGGGTGGGGGCCACTGCACCACCCAACCTGTGACGACTCAGTCTAACACACCATCATCAGTGTGCTCGGCGCTGTTTTCCCAATTCCGGTAAGTGATATTACACTGTACATACATTATTTCTACTTTATATAGGCTGTGTATTTTTACGTGTTGTTTGGTATGATTTGGCAGCTTCATAGCTTAAAGGTTACTGGAGAGCGCTTGCACCGTGTTTTTGCCAACAGCGCATGCGTGAGTTTTTCTGCCGACAGCGCTTGCGTGAGATTTTCGCTACGGAGAACAGTGCAGTAATGAATGAGGAAAAGTATTTCTACTTTATATAGGCTGTGTATTTATCATATCATTCCTGCTCTTACTATATGTTACTGTTATTTTAGGTTTTATGTGTTATTTGGCATGATTTGGTAGGTTATTTTTGGGTCTACGAATCCTCAAAATTTTCCCATATAAATAAATGGTAATTGCTTCTTCGCTTTACGACATTTAGGCTTACGAACCATTTCATGGGAACGCTCTACCTTCGGATGGCGGGGGAAACCTATATTAGGTTTTGTACAGATTGCAGGAAGGTGAATGCTGTGACAAAAACTGATGCATATCCAATCCCTAGGGTAGATGATGGTGTGGATAAAGTTGGACAAGCCAACTTCCTTACAAAAATTGATTTGTTAAAAGGTTATTGGGGTGTTCCATTGACAGATAGAGGTCAAGAGATTTCAGCATTTGTAACCCCATCTGGGTTATATGAATATAATGTTCTTCCCTTTGGGATGAAGAATGCACCAGGTACTTTTCAGAGGATGATTAATAGTGTGATTCAGGGACTAAAAGATACAGATGCCTATATTGATGATCTGGTTACAGGAAATAATACATGGAAAGCACATATTACTGCGGTGGAGAAACTATTTGAGAGACTTTCAAAAGCTAACTTAACTATTAACTTAGCTGAAAGTGAATTTGGTCATGCCACTGTGACTTAAGGAAAAGGGTTAAGAAAATCAAACTCCAATTTAGTAACAGAGTTTAATGTTACAGGAGTACAATATTTTGATCACACATATTAAGGGTAAAGATAATGTGATCGCTGACTGTCTATCTAGATGTTAAATGTACAATGAAAAATTTTTTTTATGGAGTGGTATTTTAACATTTGTAGCATTCCTACTGTATATTAGTTTGTAAGGTGCTGAAAGATAAGACTGTATATATTGTGTATGTTGCAAATTTTATACTTTTGTATTTTTTTGTGTAAATTGTTAATTGTTAAAATTTTGTTCTTTAAGCGACCAAAATTTTTTTGGAGGGAGGTGTTACATACCTCAAGGAGATCTTGTGAGAATGATATAATGGTCTTTTGGAGGTCACCTGATGTAGTTTTCCTGCCGATGTGAGGTCACGTGATAGTTTTCCAGCTAGAACGTTAGTGTATCTCCGTTTCTGTTGTGTATTTGTTTTTATGACGCAGTTTCATTTTTAAAACGGAGTGTTACGTTCTGTTGCAAGGTACAATAGTGCTGGACTGGCAATTTTTGCCAGATGTGTTGATGTACCTTTTCCCAGCAGTATTGGAGAATGAAGACTTCATCGAAGTACAGGATATGAAGGATTAAAATAAGGCAGGAATGTTCAGCAGTTTAATAAATGATCGACCTTATTGAGTCTTCATTGAAGAAGTAGCGACCTGCATCGAAGGTAACTTTTGCCAAAAGAGAAAGGAAGTTCATGTGGGATTTGCTCTCTAGAAACTAAGGTCAGTTGTTTTAAGCCGTTTATTTCCTGCATCGTGATTCCTTTGGACAGAACCAACAGGAAAGTCGCGTCTATGAAGAAATCCTTCTCCAGAGAAGTCTCTCCCAATTGAACATATAAATCTGTTGGACTTTCGAATTTACCATTTTGTGGACTGTATCTGACTTTACCGCTTTAAGAACTGTTTTCACATTTAACGCTTTAGGAATCAGTACCGATTGACGATTTGTTGAACAGCCGCATAGCGGTTAACTTCCGGTTAAGGTTTTTGTTTTTTTTATTGTTTATCCGTGTTTAATAAATGTTTGGTTGTTTTTATATAACTTGTCTCGATTGATATTCATTGTTGCCAGTTATGTAACACTGTTCACTATATCAATGGTTCTTATCCTCTTGTACACTGCTATCAAGTCATCTCTCATCCTTCTTCTCCAAAGAGAAAAATCCTAGCTCGCTCCACCCTTCCTCATCAAACATGATCTCTGATCCAGTCATCATCCCCTCTGCAGCCTCTAAAGTTTCCGCACCCTCAGTATAATGAGGAAATCAGAAATGAACACAATACTCTGACTTCATCAATTTGTTTAGTCATTTCCTTGAAGAATTCAGTCAAGCTTGTGAGACATTACCTGTCCTTCACAAACCCATGCTGGCATTTCCTAATGAAGTCTATGCTGATCCCAAATGTAAATCCTGTCTCTAAGACTCCTCTCCAGTTATTTTCCCACCACTGATCTAAGATTCACTGGTCTAAAATTCCAACAGTTATGCTTTAACAAAGGAAAAAACATTTATCGCCCTCCAATCTTCTGGTACTACTCTTGTGACCAGTGAGGATGCAAAGATCATCACTAAAGGTGCAGCAACCTCTTCTCTTGCTCTTTTAGTAACCAGGGGTAAACCTCGTTCTGTCCCAGGGCCTCATCTATCCTAATGTTTCTCAAGAGTTCTAAACATCCTCTTTCTTAATGTCAACATGTCGCAGCATATTGGCCTGTTCTGTGATAACCTCACATCTGTGAAGGTCCCTCCCACTGGTGAATAGTGAAACAAAGTATTCATTGAGGTCTTCCCTTGCCTCCTTCAGGTTCATGTTTCCGCTTTTATCCCTGATCGGTCCTACATCAAGCTAGTCATCCTCCTGTTTTTCATTATAGTAAGCGTAGAATGCCTTGGATTTTTTTTTTTAATTAATCTTACTCAATAAGTCCTCATGTTCTTTTCTAGCTCTCCTAAATCCGTTCTTAATCTCCTCTTGGCTACCCTATAACTCTCAAGGTCCAATATTTCAGTTTCTGCTTTGATGTTAATTCCACAGTACAACCAGTGTGCCTATGTTAAGTTACAATGATAAGTGTGTCAATTGCCTTGACAAATTATTTTTGCTTTTCTCAACCATTCCAGAATTCAGTAACATTCTTACCGTGCAGTAGACTAATTGTCACTTTCTAATTGTGGGAGAGATTTCCAAACATCCACCTCTTGTGGCCCACCCTCCAGACCCAGACTCTGCAAAGAAATCATCCCTTAATCAAGACAATCTCTTAAACCCTGAAAGACCAATATCCTGTTTCCAAGGCAGGAGTCACAACTAGCCCAGTGTGATTTCACCAAAGATGGGCTCAGCAATTTAAACTTGGCAGCATTTAAGGTAAATATACAGAGAGTCATGAGGCAAACTTGAGCACAACCATATGGACACATAGTACATGGTGTTTATGATAATTATCCCTTAAAATTATGCCTGTTATGACATGGATCCAACCACGTCAATCTCTGAGGTGTATATGTTCTAACTCTCCAGAAATTCAGCAGCTGGCATGGTCTCTAAATATTCAGACCCACTCCACTAATTGGCAGCCACATTTTGGTGACAGGATTTTAATATTTAAAGTGCACTTGAACCAAGGTTCAGAGCTCAATCGTCAGCTGTACTTTGGATTCTTGTTGAGCATCCAGTTTAGAATCCCGTCTGCAGCTCAGTCTCGAATCATGTCTCGATTCCAGTCTCGGATATTCCAACATCGGGTCCTAATCATTCTCACTTAGGTCTATGGTCACACCCCATTTTCTTAATTCTACGTATCCCGTAACGGGTTAGAGAACCAGCAGAAATGGAAAAACACCTGGGGTCTGGTATTGCTATTTACTAAAGCTCGTTTATTAGTAACTATACAATACAGTAATAAAAATTCAGGTATATCAGACAGGTTAGCAATGATTATATATAAGTGTGGAAATAGTAGACCCAAGCTGCTTTGAGCTTAGGAGGCAATTGGATACAAACTTAAGATAATAGGTAGAGTTCAGTTCGTATTATTGAGTTGAGTAGTGTTGGAGAAAGAGGTGTTTAGTTCTCCAGGTAAGCTGATGCCATCAATCTTCTGCTGTCCTCCGAAATCCTTTAGATGTCACCAAAAGTGACCACAACAAGGGGACCGTCTTCTGTTATCAACCCAGTTGAGGGTTGGACACACTAATAACTTCCCACCACACTAATAACTTCCCACCAGTCACTCCCTTTTCGACACTGTGAGAGCCACTGATTGATTCTCCTGATCAATCGTCCAAAAACCCCACCTTTCTGTGGGCACAACAAAGCTCATCCAGTGTCCAAAACCATGTGTGTGTCTAACAACCAGCTGACCTTATGTTTATCTCTGCATGCTGAACACCAACTGTCCATCACAGAATGCCGCCCTCGGTTACCATGACGACTCACGAGCTGTTTGTTGCTCTCTCTCTCTCTCTCTCTAAGTCAGTCACACACTCTCTCTCTCTCTTTAAAGGTACAGTGCATACGGGATAATTCAGGATCCCGTCACAAGTCATACAAGACATTGGATTTAAACAGACTCTCTAAAATCCCACTGACATTGTGTAGATTTGGCCCTGAACCCATTGCTCTTTAGTTAGTTCATTTATTAAATGGAGACACTCAGGACTATATACTGAAGATTCAAAAGCACTGACAGCAAATTCTTCATGAAAATATAATTTATTTTAACTTCTCAAATACATCTGTGGAATGCTCAAAAATTCATTCACATATATCATATGTCCAGATTACATGGATGACAAACAGAATCCAATCCAATAAAAGTTCCCTCAAGGGAAAATATTTCTATCACCATATAGACCATAGACCATGAGACCATAAGGTCTATACGGTGATAGAAATATTTCACCCTAAGGACTTATACTGACTCTATAGACTTTATGCTCATTTAAAAGTCTCATTTCTTGCAGTGATTATCAGTCTATTAGCAGCAATACCTTCTAAAATGTAGGTATTTCACATAAAAATTACATCTGCGGAGCATTTACTTCAACACATTTTGGATGGATCCTAAAATCTGACACTGTGACCAGTGTTGCAGTAAAATGGCATCAAGTGATTTTCAAGCATTTGTTCTAGTATTTCAACATAAGAATGTTTTGCTCAAATTAGAACAAACACATTTGATCAAAAGTATTTCCATCTAGTATATCACTGATTCTGAACAGCATTTAAGCAGGAAAGGGGAAGGTGAAACATTGAAATAAGAAAGGGGAAGGTAGGAGTGGGAGTTTTTGTGAACAATCCCATGGGTCCTCCTGCTTTAATTTCAGGTATGAGAGAGAGCACAGTCCACCACCCCATTGCTGGCTTCCCTTGTGGCCTGAGATCATTTTAACACTGTTGTCTTGGAAATTAATCAACAGAGTTATTTTTTCTTCACCATCATCTCCCAACCTCACAGCTAAAATTAAGTCTTAGCAAATGACTTCAGACTCATTTACACTTTTCCACAGGTTTACAGATCACAGAATTTACTTTAATTACCATAAATGGCACAAGAAACATTGGATTTGCACAAAGCTTAACACAAACATCAGATGGAATCATCAAATGTTAACAGATAGCATGGCAGGGTATAAGCATGTCCCGTGACAGGGAGGAACAGCAAGATCAATCTCAGAAGACAATGAAGAGGAGACACTGGATGGTGATATCACAGAGTCAACACCCAGGGCTGAGCTTCCATCATTCCCCATCGGATAATCCAGAGATGGAATTGATTCCCTCATTTTGCAGCTTCAGTTTTTTGATTAGTATCATTTCCCACCTGTAAAATAATTGAATAAATTGTATCATTACCCACAGTAATTCTATCATTACCCACATATAGCGGCTAAAGCAACAAAATTAAAAGAATTTTCAAACTGACTTTCCACAAAAAAGATGCCTTGGAAACTTGTTCACACCTCATTGATATCGCAAAAGGCATTAACCAAAATGCATCATACTCTGTTTAAGTTCATTTCTAAATTCGCCCAGAGGTACACTATGCAAGCATATACCAAGGCGTTAGCTTTTGTACCAAGGTAATGGCACTAATAACTATCTTGGGATTAACATTACTATTGTACCTGGCATCAACAGTTCATTATCTACTATATTGATCTGAGTTGAGTCACCTGTAAACACACATTTTTCATCCTAGCAAGGCAAAAATCTAGAGCAGGGATTTGCAACCTATCTTATACCATGGACCAATATCATTAAGCCAGGGATCCGTGGACCCCATATTGGGAACCCCTGTACTAGAGAGTAAACACTATCTGTAGCTCCAACAGCAAGATGCTGGAGACCACCAGAACAAAGCATTATCTGTAACTGGCACCACAATGGCTTATCCCCTCAACCATTCCTAATCTATGGCTGCAACCTATGGAAGAATCAGTATTTAATATTTTATACCAAACATCTCTGGTTAAAATAAAAATCATTCTTCATTCATTGATTTCACCTGGGATGTAAAAGGTATGATAATTGGTACCAGCCATCACTTCTTCAATTGATAGCTTTATAGTGACGCAATCTCTACTTCCTTGTCCCTACCACAATTGTGAGAGGCTCAGCTCTCTCAGCAAACATGGTGAAAGGGTTTGCTGTCATTCCAGGTTACGGAATGTCCTCCACTATGAAGGGCCAGACTCAAACAGCAAAAATAATTCACTACATCTACGTTCCTCGACAGGTAAAGTCTGAATCTTGGCAAATGCCACACACTGACCTTTCATGGTTATTATAAGAGCCTGCCACCACTTGGCATCAGGATCCACACACACCTTCTTCTCATTTTTCAGGGTGACTCTGTGAAAACAAAGTGTCATTCAAATTTAATTCGCAGAAATAGTATGTCTCCTCCTAAAGTGCACAATTTATTAAATAAACATCATCGAAAGAATAAAGTTAAAGGTGATAGTCTGACTCATTTACTCACATTATCTCTGCACTCGGGCAGTGGGATCCTTTGGGAATGTATTTCAAGCTCCTGATGGACGTCGGATGAATAATATCAAAGCTGGTCTGAATGCAATGGCACCGTCCTTGTGCTCCTGGGATCGGAACACCTGAGGAAAGATTATATTCACTCAGATTTCATTGTTGCTTCAAGGAGAACAAAGCCTGTAAAACTTGCTGATACTCCTCTAGTGTTTTTGTTTCATCAAAGCATCACCAGAGATGAGCTTGCACATTCCACTCGCAAATATTGCAAAAACTTTCATTAGTATGAAATTTTTCTCCTGAAACTTAATTAGAAGCTTAAATAAAAAGACTAAAGAACAGCTTTGGCACAAAAGCAATACAACTACTGGTTGACCATAGTTCACTAATGAATTTCTTTCCAACTCTGCAGTCTAGCTGCGTGAATTATTCTGATATAAATCTAATGCAGATAGGATTTACAGTTTAAATATTCTTCACTTAAATTACTTTCTACATTGTTGACAGAACATGAACCACAAAATATGAGCTTCACTTGTACAACAGTTTAATTAAGAAAATAACATAAATTTAGACATTTCAACGTACCCTGTGCAGCAATGGCACACAGAAGGAGGATGAGGATGGTTACAGTGGCTGTTCTGTCCATCTTCCACTTGGTACTGCAGAAGGATCTTCTGTTCAATACAGCTGTTCTCTGCTGAATCGCCTTACACTCAGACATCCAGTGAGCTCCTATTTATGGGAATTCTCTTCTCTCATTTGCATAATCTCTTGCAGGGAATTCTGCCAAACACTGACGTCCTGAAGTAGGGAATTTCCTTGGTCCAAATTCAGATCTACTTTCACTTCTGTACCTTACATTTCAGCATATGTGTGGTTTAGAACTGCAGTTAGATTATCTATCGATATAGATGTTGATTCTGTTATGCACAATATGAAAAATGTATAATTCACTTTTTGCACAGTAAGTGGTGTAAAATGAACCAACCGTTTCCTTCCATGCTCCAAAAATCCGGCTTTACTTCTCACAGGCTTGGAAATTCTGCAGATCAGGAGAACATACTGACCGCAAAATGGAATTTATACCTGTGATTTCCAGGAAATTGCTCCCCCATTCATAATCTGCACATTACAGCATGTATCTGTGCATCTTAATGCTGCAGATTTGGAAATGCACAGGTATTTCCAATATTGGATACAATCCACACTTTCTGCGAAGAATCAGCATGTTGCTGCATTGGTCCTAGATGTAGAATCATTCTTACTTCTTATCCATCCTCAGTGTTCACATTTTGAATGTTTGCTCTGCCTGCTTCACTCAGTTGCCACAGAGCAAACAGTCATTTCCTCACCCCACCCCCAAGTCTGCAAATCCCAGAGCATGCTCCACACTACAGAACTCATTGTACCTACAGTATGCCCTCTTCTTCCAGAATCTCTTTGCCACCAAGCTCTGCCTGAAGCCTTTTATACAATGTTTTCAGCCAAGTTTCATTTCAGAATCACCCAGGATAATTCAGATTGTGATGCAAGAAAAATGTGCTGAAGGTTATGGCCTGCGACTTCTTATGGCTGGTAAAAATAAAACAAAGGAGACCTCCGTATACCTTATTAATACCACTTTATGAACAACCATCAACGTTGACAATTAATGGTCACTAACTGGCTGGCAAAAGTACATTGAAATCAAATCCTGTAAATCCAAATAAAACCTGCAGATGCTGGAAATCTAAAATAAAACTGTGTGTAATTCTCAGTAGGTTAGCAAAACATTACATTGTTTAAAGGAACAGGTGCAGGTTCTGAGATATCTTTTTTCCTGTCAAGGAGCAGTTAAGGTGAGGCAAGCAGGATATCACCATCACAGATCACGGATCACATCTCTCAGCATGGCCCAAACAAAACCATCCCACAGGAATACTTAGTTAGTTGCATAACCCACAGCTCTGACTGAACCAGGTGTTGAAGAGCTTGAGAATGTGAAACTAACAACATGCAACAGATCATGTAAAATTAAACAGCAGCTAAAATTTATAATAATCAATTATTTTAATTAATTGTTAAAACAAGAACAGCAAAAATAATGAAAACAATTCAATCCATTATAGTTAACGCCATTAAGTCAAAAGAATGGGGAAAGGTTACAGAGGTGAATGCGGATAGCTCTGATGTTTATATCAAACTATTAATCGTCAATATAATCTAAATCCACCTAACCTTATTTAACCATGAGTATAAACGCAGAAAATCATAACAAGAGTATTTCAATATACAAAGTATTTTTCACGGTGAAATGTGCCATTATTATGAAAATACAAAGATTAATTTTTCTGGAAATAGCCTTTACTTTTCACATGTTACTCTCTATGTTGTGACTTTTTGCACTCGAACTGTACAAAGGATTACAATAATCTGCTGCAAATCTAGAAAGAACTTAATGATGGTTTTCTAAGTTGTTTTAATGTCATTATAATTGTTTTCTTTTTGCTCTACTTACCTATTTTGTTTAAATAAATATTAAGTGTGTGTGTGTCTGTGCATGTGTGTCTGTATGTCTGTGTGTGTGTCTGTATGTGTGCGTGCGTGTGTGTGTGTGTGTGTGTGTGTCTGTGTGTCTGTGCATGTGTGTCTGTATGTCTGTGTGTGTGTGTGTGTGTGTCTGTGTCTGTCTGTGCATGTGTGTCTGTATGTCTGTGTGTGTGTGTGTGTGTGTGTGTGTGTATTTGCTTTTTGTAATCCACAATTTTTTATGTATTGCACTATACTGCTGCCATGTACAGTTACAACAAATTTCACAACGTACTAAAGGTCAGTGATATTAAACCTGATTTTGATTCTGATTAATTTCATGGTTATAATACCACAACGTTTAGAAAGAAGAATGAGACTTGATTTCATTGAAACTATCAGATTCTGAGTGGACTTGATAGAGCAGATGCTGGGAAGGGTTTGGCCCCAGTAGCGGATAGTATGTGATATTTGAACAATCATGTATATATATTGAATGATTAAGCATTTAAGCATTCTTCTTTGTTTAAATAACTACTTATGGATCATATGCAAAAATATATTAACAGCATTCATCATAATGCTACCACATGATACATGAGCATCTCACTTAAAGTAAATTCGAAGTAGACCTGTATTTGTGGACTCCTGTGTTTTTATTTGAAGTAATTTAGTGTTTTGAAGTTACAAAACTTAATAAGGGAGTTATCCACCATGCGTATAAATATCAGATCAGCATTGATCTCATTGATGAACGGAGCAGGTATGAAGAACTGCATGCATTTCTCCCATTGCCATCTATTGTGTCTTCATGGATTTTGCCAAGCCAAGGCAGAGCTCGACATGTTAGACAAATGACTACACAGGATATGATAATTCCAGTGCTCATCAATTCTTTCATGGTGTGAGATTGACCTGCATCCATCTGATATTGCTTGTCCTTCATTAACTTGAATCTGGACACTTTTGGTCAAACATGGATGATCCTTAAAAGGTGAATTCATGTTTACTTTGTTGGTCACAAATCTGGAAAATTGACTCTCCTCCAGCACAATCTGGTATTCATCAAAATGTTTCCCAATAAGAGAAAAGGACAACAATAATCTGACGAGAAATGAGCTAATGAAAATATACATTGTATCAGAGTGAGACATTTATATTTTGTTATTTTATCATTGATAGAATTGGCATCAGATGTCAGGAAATAAAAGAACGTGATAACTAAGGTTATTTTTACTACTCTCCATCTTTGAAGTCTTGTTATCCATGTGAGAAGAAATGGAGACAGGCATTTATATGTTGTTCTGTGCTGATGGGAATATATAATAACATAATGTTTCAAAATTCATCAAGGCTCCACACTTCAAGGGGCAGCACTGACTAAAGTTTCAACGTCTATAGATTCAAGATGCATGCAACCTTCTTTTCCTAGAAGGTAACAATAATAACTGTATTGATTGAACAAGTACAGTTCAGTTCCAGTTAAAACTTACTGCCTTTTCACGACGTTGTCTTCACTCACCAGATCATTCCATTTGCCTGACTTACCAATCTAACTCTTACCTGACTGGTGACTGAAATCTTCACTCATTAGACACCAGCACCTCCATCAATACCATTGAGTACAGGCACGAGGATTCACCAGATAAACCAACACCTCAGCATTCAATGCCAAATATTCTCAAACTCAATTAAACTTCGAAACCAAAAGTTTTAGATTAGATTATGAGGACACTCAGTCCTCATTTATTGTCATTTAGAAATGCATGCATTAAAAAATGATACAATGTTCCTCCAGAAAGATATCACAGAAACACAGGACAAACCAAGACTAAAACTGACAAAACCTCATATTTATAACATATAGTTACAACAGTGCAAAGCAATTCCGTAATTTGATAAAGAGCAGACCATGGGCACGGTAAAAAAAAGTCTCAAGTCCCAATAGCCCCATCATCTCACACAGACGGTAGAAGGGAGAAACTCTCTCTGCCATGAACCTCCAAAGCGCTGCAAACTTTCTGATGCATTGGAAGCACCCAACTGCAGCCAACTCTGAGTCCAGCCGAAAACTTCGAGCCTCCGACACCGAGCACCGAGCACCATCCTCTGCCGAGCGCTTTGACCCCGTCCGGGCCGCCGAGCAACAAGCAAAGCCGAGGACTTGGGGCCTTCCCCTCCGGAGATTCTGCATCACACAGTAACAGCGGCAGCGAAACAGGCATTTCAGAAGTTTCTCCAGATGTTCCTCTGTGCTCTCACGTCTGTCTCCATCAAATCAGGATTGTGCACAGCATCCTACTTGACAAATAACAGATATTCATCACTGGAGTGGCCGCTGCGAGCTGTGTCGCGCTGTCATCTTCTCCTCAATTTTATACTCAATTATTGCCTGGAATGTATTTAACACTTCCCCAATATCTCCACCAATCGCACACGCAAGTGATAGGATATATTGTGTATAGATAGTGGGTTTATATGTGAGCAAAAACATTTGTATGGAACTGGCGTGGGACAAATTGGACAATATTGCAAGATCTGACCAGATTATTATGTGCTGTAAAAAGTCACTGGTGATGGTTTAAGGGTTTTGCTGGAATATTTGTTCATTGTGCTCATTGTCCAAGAGTGACAAAACATCACGTTCAGGGCTTTCTGTAGCTGGTTCAGGTTTCAGCTTCCAGATTTGTGATTTGTGGAGCTTGGAGCCGTGTTGACTCCTTCCCCTGGGGAAAGTACAAACATGAGGGAAATTCAGAACTGCAGCACAGATTGCAGCCAGTGTTTGTGAGGCCACATGATTTCCAGGAGGTCAGCTTGTTTTATGCTTCATGATGTTCTATACATTGAAGTCTACACTTGCTCCTGTTTACTTATCATTGGAAATATATCACAACAAACAAAATGACTATTCCCAGATCAGCCATGTTACAAGCACACGGGAGTAAACAGAAGCAATCTGTTATGAGTGTGTATAATAATTTTTATTGCTCTCCGTCAACAAAGATAATGAGTTGTCTAAAGTTTTGATTCAGCAACAGCCCAAATATGCCTAAAAGCGTCAGAAAATTGTTCTATTCTAATTCAGTACCTTGGGGCTCAGAGACAGCAAATGTGGGAGTAAATCTACCATCACCATTTCAGTTAAACTACTGCACTAGTAGAGCGACTCTCCAACCCAACCCTGGGTGAGCACACTAGACCTTCCCTTAACCCAGCATGGAAGATTTTATTAAATATTTCAGCTGGCCTGATATTACATGAGAGCCTACACCAAAATACCATCAGGAATACAGAAATAGAAGACGCTGCAAATCCTGGAATATGGACCAAAGACAAACTGGTGCAGGAACTCAATGGGTCAGGTAGTTGTTGGTCCTTCTCATTTTCACCCTGTTTCTACGTTTTCCTCATTGTTTCCTTCTGGTGGGACACAATGCAGCCCCGTGCCAATTCCCTCCGATCCCTGATCCTCCTCAGCCCAGCTTTACACCTCCCACCTTCGAGGGGAAGTCCTGATTAAAGCTTCAGCATCTGTAGATGCAAGGTGCATGTAACCTTCTATTCCTAGAAGGTAACAATAATAATTGTCCTGTCCTCAATGACCATATTTCAGTTCAATTCAAATCTTATTCCATCTGCCTGATTTACTGACCCATCTCTTGCCTGATTTCTTCCTGATTATCCTCTCTCATCAGACACCAGCATCTTTCTCAGGACCATTGAGTACAGATACCAGGAATACCCAGCAAAGCCAACAAGACAGCACTCAATGAAAAAAACAAACTACTAAACTCCAGTAAATGTTTGCTCCTGATTTTATTGCCAGGAAATTATTTAATACGGCTTCCAACGTGTCCACCTGTCCCATGCACACCTGACAGGATATTTACAGCCATCGGTTAATACGTGAGCAAAATAACATTCGCTGCACGCTGTGGAGCAGTGGTGAGTGTGACAGGCTGGGGAGATCTTGCAAGGAATGCTCATGGTGAACTGACAGGCCTAATATATGTTGTAAAGAGTCAGTGGTAATGGTTTAAGGCTTTTGTTGGATTATTTGCTGCAACAAGTGTTCATTGTTGCTCATTGTCCAAGAGTGATGAAATATCAGCTTCAGCTTTCTGGATCTGGTTCAAGTTTTAGTTCCAGGATTTGTGAAGTGCGGAGTCTGGAGTCATGTTGACTTCCCCCATTGGGGAAAGTACAAACATGAACGAAGTTTGTGCCAGACTGCAGCCAGTGTTTGTGAGACCACGTGGTTTCCAGGAAGTCAGCTTATTTTATGCTTCATGTGGCTCTATATCTCGAAGTCTACAATTGCTTCTGTTTACTAATCATTGGAAATATATCGCAACAAAAGGACTATTCCTAGATTAGCTGGTGTCCGTGATGGAACTGGTTGAGTCAACAACCCTCTGCAGACTCTTTCAATCCTGTCCATTGGAGCATAAGCTCTATTTAATGTGAATTAACAGTTGAACTTCACATAACATGTTCTGATACAGTGTGAAGGGGGACATCTGGAAACTGAGCTCTGCCATACTGGAATTAATGCACGTAAGAGGGAAAAGGTTCAGACACCATATAGTAGGCTTACACAAACACACACACACACACACACACACACACACACACACACACACACACACAGAGACACAAACACACAAACACTCAGGTTTAACTTCTGTTTCTGTTGTCCACCCGCCTGTTCATGGCCCATTGAGTTTAAGGGATAGTTGAGATTAACAATTATTAACTAATTAATGACTGACTGACACTCTCTGAATTACTAATAACAAACATAACTTTTAATGGGTCCATGCTGATCCCTGGGCTATCTTGATCCAATCATCCCTTAACCAAAACAATCTCATAAAACCCTCAAACACAAATATCTTTTTCCCAAAGCATGGGTCACAACAAGCACAGTGTGAGTTTACCAAGGATGGGTTCAGTATTTCAAATTTGCTGGAGTTTAATTTGCTAGAGATGGAGTTTATACCTGTGATTTCCAGAAATTGCTCCCCCATTCACAATCTGCACGTTACAGCATGTCTTTGTGCACATTAATGCTGCAGGTTTGTAAAATGTGTAGATACATTGGATATATCCACACTTTCTGAGAAGAATCTGCATGTTGCTGTGTTGGTCCCAGACCTGGAATCGTTCTTCCTTCTTATCTGTCCTCAGAGTTCAGGTTTTAAATGTTTGCTCTGTCATCTTCACTCAGTTGCAACACAGCAAACATGTATTGCCTCAGCCCCCAGTGTCTGCAAATCCCAGAGCATGCTCCAAACTACAAAACTCATGTTACCTACAGTATGCCCTCCTCCTCCATAATCTTTTTCTCACCAAACACTGGTTGAAGCCTCTTATACAATGTTGTCATCCAGTTTTCAATTCAGAATAATCCAGGATAATTCAGATTGAGATGGAAGAAAAATATGCAGATATTAGTATCCCTTCTCGTTCAACAAATATAATTGTCTGACTCCATCCCTGAGCACTTCAGCACTGAGGTTAAACATCTGGAGGTTCCTGAATCACAGTCAGTTCCCAGATGTTCAAAGTGATGAGCTTGAAGCTGGCATTTGTCTGTACCAGGGCTTTATCAGAGGTTGCGTGTATGTAAACCTTCAGGGCTCTCAGTTTTTCCTGTATAGAATAGCGTCCAGTCACCTGGCCACTCAATATCTGATCTCAACTACAATACTATTTTCTTAAAAACACAAAATACTGGAGGAACTCAGCAGATGAGGCATCCTTGTGAGAAACTTTCTAGACTCATAAGACAGTGTCTAGTCTCCTAACTATACTTTATACTTTGACAGCTACTTAACTGTTTTCCCTCTGCACTTGATCTACTGACTGTGCCATGGTTGTGACTGTGCCTGTGTGTTGTGCACCTCCTTCCTACAGACCCCATCCTCATCTGAAAAGTGAGCAAGAATATTGACCCTTTTCATTAATGGGAAGGGATGAATTTCTGCCTTCTACTTCACTCTTCTGTAATTACAAAATCCTATCCCAGACCACAGATTGACTTTGCAGACATTAATCCCCAAGTTGTGACTGTTGCTTGGACCACCATGTCCTGGTAACTCTCCTGCAGACTCTAGCCCAGCAACCCTGACCCAAAGTTCCTTGAAGAGCCTACACATGCTGAGGAAATAATCACTCTGAAGTACAATGGTGTCTGTTCCATTACTATCAATGAGAACCAATTGTGAACAGGCTTGTGTCACACCAAACTTTAACTTTTGGACTTACCTTTGTTGCCTCTTTTGGACCTCCTGTTATTTGCCCTTCATACTCCTGTCCTCGATCTCACTGTCCTCCACTTATCTTCTAAGGACAGATTTCAGTCATAAAAATATTTCCTTTTAATATTTTCCATCTCTGAGAAACACACAGGAGTAAGCATTGTATCAGACATCTGATACAATTAATAAAAATAAAAGGCATCACAACATAATGTGTGTGTGAAAGTATAATTGTTGTCACTGACACGGAACTGCTTAACTGTGACTTCACTACCAATTAGCCATCCCGTAATGATCGTCTGTTCATCACAGTAACAGTGTATCCCTAACTCTTTGTTGTTTGACGTGTTCCGGAAGAGGATTATATTCATTTATTGAACTCTTCCACTTTCATTTTCACAACTTCGGGAGGTGACTGTTGTTAAACAAAGGAACTGCCGTAACCTTGAGCAGGATAATCTTTATAAGACTTCAGGTGATATAAAATGCACAATAAAACACTGTCATCGTCACTACTATCTGAGTGATTTAATAGAATGTTTTGCCATGGTCGACCCTGGCTCAGCTTTGTGCACCATATAACACTGCTGAGATTCTGTAGCATTCACTGATACCATTTCAATCTTCTAGACTTAATTTGCCTTCATGATGGTTAAGTGTAGCTGACAAAAGCACATTAAAATATCCTGTAAGTCAAAAATGAAACCTGCAGATGTTCAAAATCTAAAATAAAACCATGACTGAGCAGGTCAGCAAAACCCTACATTGTTTAAAGTAACAGGTGCAGATTCTGAGATATACGTTTCCTGTCAAGGAGCACATAAGTAGAGTCCAGCACAGGTCACAGATCACAGACATCACCAATCACAGATCACTGATCACATCTCTCAGCATGGCTCAATCAAAACCATCCCACAGGAATATTTAGTTAGCTGCATAACCCACAGCTCTGACTGAACCAGGTGTTGAAGTGCTTGAGAATGGGAAACAGCCAACAACATGCAGGAGGTCATGTAAAATTAAGCAAATAGTTATAGTTATAACAATTAAAAGTTATAGCAATCGATTATTTTAATTTATTGACTAAAGAAGAAAACTCTTGAAACAATTGAATGCATTATAGTTAATCCTGTTAAACCAAAAGAAAGGGGAGAAGTTATAGAGGTAAATGCTCTGATGTTTATATCAAAGTGTCAATTGTTAATAAATTCAAACTTCATCTATTATCATTTAACCAAAAAATCAACATGGAAAATCAGAGCTAGAATGTTTCAATATACTGATTTATATCATGGTTATATTACAACAGAGTTTAGAAAGAAGAATGAGAGTTGATTTCATTGAAACTGTCATATTCTGAGTGGGTCTGATAGATCAGATGCTGAGAAGTGTTTCCTTCCAATGGGGGAGCTGACCATTATAGGTATTGTGACAAAATACCAAGTTATCAGAAGATTGAGGCCGATAAGAAAGACAATGGGGGAACATTCAGAAATGTTATTGGGAGACGAGAGAGATTAACGAAAAGAGACACAGTTCCGAGTATTGTCAGAGACCAGTTGCTTTGAACCCTGAAACTGTTTGAAGTTTGATGGATAGGCGATACCCCAGCAGGGGGATAAAAGGAACAGGTTCGCTAAGGCAACAGACACCACGACACCACGAGATAACGAGACCCTGGAAAAGCGGTGTGCCCCCACAAGTTGGTAGGAGTTTTGGAGGTCTGATCGCAGGACCAACCATAGACGCACAGGGTGAGAAGGTAAGATCGGCGGGAACCTGGTGTGTGTGTCCACCCTTGCCTGGGTGTCAGGTTCACCGCGGAAGAACGATCATATCCGGAACAGAGGGGTCACAGTCGGTGACCTCAGAAGACATTACAAAGGGCTCGCCCGAAAGCTAACTGCGAGGAACATCAAAGGTCTGTCTGAATCTGAATTTGCATACTCATTCTCTCTCTCCCCAACGGCACAACAGCGATTACTGTGAACTGAACTAAACTGAACTGAACTGAACTCTGTGTCACTTGAGACTGATCATTTTACCCCTATACTGCGATAGATCTTGATTGATCCTATTATCCTAGTTCTGTGTACATGTGTGTTTTATCATTGCTAACCCTGTTGCATTTATATCCTTATGATTAGAGTACTGTGTTGCTTATTTCTTTAATAAAACTTTCTTAGTTCCGGTAATCCAGACTCCAACTAAGTGGTCCATTTCTGCTGGTTTGGCAACCCAGTCACGGGGTACGTAACAGTATAATCCCAGGTAATTCACTTAAGATGAGAAGGAACATTGAAACTTTTTTTTAAAGCATAGCAATACATGAGGGAAAATTTTTGCAGTACAATTTTCCATCTTTGTAACAAGAAATTGAAACAGGCACTTTATAAGTTGTTCTGTGATATAGTGAACAGAATATATAATAACATAATGCATCAAAATTACATTATCAGCAGCAGGATGCGTTGGGACATCTTGAAGTCTTTAACAGCTTTGTGTGTAAATGCATGATGCTTTGTCCAGATATATTTCAGCATAACATGTTGCAAATGCACAATGGAGGCATACACTTGTAACACGCTGTAAGGTTTCACTGCTAATGTAATGGCTTCTCTGTAATGTTCCACTGCTGAGATAATGGTTTCTCTGTACCAGCAATGTTTGGGTTATGACTAGAGATAATGGGACATGCTAACCAATGAGCGGGATGTTGTTCTTTCTTGTGTGTCTGGGAGCCGGGAATTCGCAGTCTTTTGCCAGAGAGAGATGAGGAGAGAAGACGCAAATGGAGAGAGTTGGTAGACCGCCAGACGGAGTGGACTTGGAGTGAGGGTCCGAAGGTCAGCGATGATCGGAGGAGGTCGATGGTGGACGTACGGCCTTATCAGTGAGCTCCAACATTCCGCATTAGACTGTTTCATGAGGATGGTCCCTTTTTCTTTTTTGTTTCTTTACTAACCATATAGTCAAATTAAGAATTATAAAGTAAATCATTTAATTGCATATAGTGTACTGTTCGTTATTACGGGGTACTGATTTGTAACAGGGGACACATCGCGCAGCATCCACCCAAACGAGATTTCCGGGGGGGGCTGTCATCCCCTATACTAGGCCGCTAGCCAAAGCGAGAATTACACACTATTAGAAAATGTGGGTGTTTCTCATTGTTCTAAATATGTGGATGATAATATATCAAAAGATAGAATTCAATTAAATTCCTTCCAATTTTCTCCAATACTTACAACTTAAGAAAGAATTCAATTCAGTTTAACAGTAGAAGCCTCTTTATGAAATACATTTCCAAGGACATTATAAAAACTTCAACCACAGGCTTCTGTGTATTAAAGCTCTCTTTTTCTGATTCATAATTCAGGAACAGAGATAGTACAGTTTGTTACTGAGAGCTCTGAGATTTTTGCAGTAACCAAGGTAACAGATCTGAGTGTCTTCAATGAGCAATGAACAAGCAGAGCCCTCTGAAAAAGTCCTCATCTAACGACCCTTTGATACCTCAGGCACTGATTATGTTCCAACGTGAGGCCAATACATTTTTGCATGCCTAGCAAAGCAATGTATGTGGGAATCAGGCAGGAGATGGGCTTGTGAGGAAGGATTAGTCAGGAATTTAGTCATTGGGACATGACCCACACAGCCAACACACTTTTCGTCCCTCTTCCCTCCAGGAGAAGACTCAGGAACTTGAAGACTCATACGACCAGATTTGGGAACAGCTTCTTTCCAACTGTGATAAGACTGCTGAACCCGGATCCTGACCCGGATTAGGGCCATACCCTCCAACTATCCGGACCTGCCTCTCGGTTTTTTTGCACTACCTTACTTTCCATTTTTCTATTTTCTATTTATGATTTATAATTTAAATTTTTAATATTTACTATCGATCTGTACTCCAGGGAGCTGGAAGCGCAGAATCAAATATCGCTGTGATGATTGTACGTACTAATATCAATTGTTTGGCAACAATAAAGTATAAAGTATAAATAGGTTCAGAAGTCCTCTCACCTATTCCTTTCTCTGCATGAGAGACAAAATAGCTTTGACTCATTCCATTTTATACTTTGGCCACAGGTAGCTTCCTAATTGCTTTTTATTCTATCTGTATACAATGACCCCTGTCAAAGCTTCTTTGTTGAGTCACAAGGCTGAAATAATTGTACATCAGATCTTAGTTCCCCATTTGAACTGTTTTGGATTGTCTACACAATAGCCCAGTTCCACATTTTGCAGACCGTTCAAAGGTCACGGATATCTTACAGACTTGGAACTGATTCTGAGGATTACAATAAATAGAAACTTAACCCTGGACTCAAACACGTGAATTACAAGAAATATAACATTCCATAACTTGATGCAGCATTGTTTATTATTGATATCCTGGGATGGCAGGACTTTCATATGATGAAAGACTGGATGAACTAGGCTTATGCTTGTTGGAATTTAGAAGATTGAGGGGGCATCTGATTGAAACATATAAAATCCTAAAGGGATTGGACAGGCTAGATGTAGGAAGATTGTTCCCGATGTTGGGGAAGTCCAGAACGAGGGGTCACAGTTTGAGGATAAAGGGGAAGCCTTTTAGGACCGAGATTAGGAAAAACTTCTTCACCCAGAGAGTGGTGAATCTGTGGAATTCTCTGCCACAGGAAACAGTTGAGGCCAGTTCATTGGCTATATTTAAGAGGGAGTTGGATATGGCCCTTGTGGCTAAAGGAATCAGGGGGTATGGAGGGAAGGCTGGTGCAGGGTTCTGAGTTGGATGATCAGCAAAGATCATACTGAATGGCGGTGCAGGCTCGAAGGGCCGAATGGCCTACCCCTGCACCTATTTTCTATGTTTCTATGTTTCTATACATCTGACAGCTTAACAGACCTTATGTACGGATTGTAAAAGGATGCATTTGTGCAAGTGTGTATGTAAATGATGTATATGAGAATTATTTATCTATAATTTTGATTCAGCCATGGACCAAATATGCCTAAAAACATCAGAAAATTGTTTCATTCTAATTTAACACCATGAGGCTCAGAGACAGTGAGCGTGGGAGTAAATCTACCATCTCCATCTCAGTTAAATTGCTTCAGTAGCAGAGCAGCTCTCCTACCCAACACTGGTTGAGCACACTAGACCTTCCTTTAACCCAGCTTTGGCAGATTTTATCAAATATGTCAGCTGGCCTGACACTACGTAAGAGCCTACAGAAAAATACCACTAGAAATACAGAAATACATTGGGACAAGACTCTGCAGATCCTGGAATATGGACCAAAGACAAACTGATGCAGGAACTCTGTGGGTCAGGTAGCTTTTGTGGAGGGAAAGGGATAGTTGACATTTTGGATTGAGAACCTACATCAACACTGAGAGTGTAGATCTGTGAGGTCCCTGAGGTCCAAATTCCTAGTTTCTTCATTCTGATCTCTATTGCTCAACCATCTTGGTCCTTCTCATTTGTTTCTACATTTTCCTCATTGTTTCCTTCTAGTGGGACACAATCTAGCCCTGAACCAATTCCCTCAGATGTTTGATCCTTCTCCACCCGGCTTTGCACCCAGTCTGCAAATCCCAGAGCATGCTCCACACTACAGAACTCATGTTACCTACAGTATGCCCTCCTTCTCCATACCTCTTTGCCACCAAACTCTGCCTGAAGCCTCTTATAGAATGTTTTCAGCCAAGTTTCATTTCAGAATCATCCAGGATAATTCAGGTTGTGATGCAAGAAAAATGTGCTGAAGGTGATGGCCTGCAACTACTTACAGGTGGTAAAACTCAAACAAAGCAAACTACAATATACCTTATTAATACCACTTTATTAATAACCATTAACATTGACAGTTCATGGTCATTAACTGTGGCGGCAGAAGTGCATTAAAATATCCTGTAAATTGAAAATAAAACCTGCAGATTCTGGAAATCTAAAATAAAACTGTGTGTAATTCTCAGCAGGTTAGCAAAACATTACATTGTTTAAAGGAACAGGTGCAGATTCTGAGATATCTTTTTTCCTGTCAAGGAGCAGTTAAGGTGAGGCAAGCAGGATATCACCATCACAGATCACTGATCACATCTCTCGGCATGGCCCAAACAAAACCATCCCACAGGAATACTTAGTTAGTTGCATAACCCACAGCTCTGACTGAACCAGGTGTCGAAGAGCTTGCGAGTGGGAAACAGCTAACAACATGCAAGAGGTCATGTAAAATTAAACCAACACTTAAAAGTTATAACAATCAATTATTTTAATTAATTATTAAAACAAGAATAGCAAAAATAATGAAAACAATTAAATCCATTATAGTTAATGCCATTAAGTCAAAAAAATGGGGAAAGGTTACAGAGGTAAATACAGATAGCTCTGATGTTTATATCAAACTATTAATTGTCAATATAATCATCCAACTAACCTAATTTAATCAGAAATTCAACACAGAAAATCATAGCAAGAAGGTTTCAATACATTTTTCACTGTGAAATGTGCCATTATTATGAAAATACGAAGATTAATTTTTCTGGAAATAACCTTTACTTTTCACATGTTACTCTCTATGTTGTGGCTTGTTGTGCAAGAACTTTACAAAGGATTACAATAATCTGTTGTAAATCTAGAAGGAATTCATTGTTGGCTTTCTAAGTTGTTTTAATATCATAATAATTGCTTTCTTTTTGCACCAATTACCGATTTTATTTAAATAAATATTATGTATCTGTCTGTCTGTCTGTGTCTGTGTATGTGTGTGTATGTGCATGTTTGTGTCTGTATGTCTGTCTGTGTGTGTCTACTATCAGATTCTGAGTGGACTTGATAGAGCAGATGCTGAGAAGGGGTTTACCCCCAATAGTCCCAATATATATACCAAAGGTAAATTCGAAGTAGACTTGTATTCATGGACTCCAGTGTCATTATTTAAAATAATGTAGTGTTTTGCGGAGTTATCCACCATGCAAATAAATATCAGATCAGCATTGATCTCGTTGATGAACAGAGCAGGTATGAAGGACCGTATGCATTTCTCCCACTGCCACCTTTTGTGTCTTCATGGAATTTGAAAAACAAAGGCAGAGCTCGACCTGATAGTCAGATGGCTACACAGGGTATGATAATTCCAGTGCTCATCAGTTCTTTGATGGTGTGAGATTGACCTGCATCCATCTGATATTGCTTGTCCTTCACCAACTTGAATCAGGACCCCTTTGGTCAACCATGGATGATCCTTAAAAGGTGAATTCATGTTTACTTTGGTCACAGAAGAAGGGACAGCGCTCTGATCTGGCCACAAGTCTGGATTAGGGTTTGCTCCTGATTTTATTCCCAGGAATTTATTTAATACGGCTTCCAAAGTGTCCACCTGCCCCATGAACACCTGACAGGATATCTACAGCCACCGTGAGCAAAACAACATTTGTTGCATGCTGTGGAGCAGTGGTGAGTGTGACAGGCTGGGGATATCTTGCAAGGAATTCTCATGGTGAACTGACCAGCCTAATATATGTTGTAAAATATTATTGGTGATGGACTAAAGCCTTTGCTGGAATATTTGCTGCAGCAACAAGTGTCCATTGTGCACATTGTCCCAGTGTGATGCAATATCAGCTTCAGGGCTTTCTGGAGCTGGTTCAAGGTTTAGTTCCCAGATGAATGAAATGCGGTCACTGGGTTCGTGGTGGCTCCTCCCCTTGGGGATGTACACGGGTGAAGGAAGTTCACTGTCAGAGTGCAACCAGTGTGTGAGAGAGCACGTGATTTCCAGGAAACCTGCTTGTTTTATATTCCATGTGCTTCTGTATCTTAAAGTGTGTCTTGCTTCCATCTACTAATCATTGGAAATGTATTACAATAAATATTAGCACTATTCCCAGGTAGAACATGTTACAGCATGGAGGAATGAACTGAAATAATCTGTTCTAAGTGTGTCTCACCTTTATAGTCATTTTTTAAATTCTCCGTCAGCAGAGATGATGAGTCCTGTGGGAGGTACTACACAATGCCCGCTTAATAAATGAAATTCCTCTGACAATATTAGTCAATGAAAATCATAAAATTAAGCTGCATATCTAAAATTTGTCACACCAACATATCTTACGCAACCAGCACTTGATAGCCAAGAGATTTCTACCCCCGCAACATCAAAAGTACCTTCAATTGCGGAAACTGTTTTCGTTTCTTTTGGCTGTTGTTCCAGGTTCTGTCACCACAACAGAACTACAAACATACTTTGTCCTGGATGCAGAGGTGAGCCCAGTATAATCACTCTCCAAGGAGAGTTAGGTTAATCTCAGTGGGGTGCCCAGAAGTGAATAGATTTTATCGTTACTGGTGACCACTGCAGATTGGATTCCAATCTCAAATTTGATTAATTATACGTAAAAAAGGAGATATCAAATGTCCATGCACCATCCATTAAATTTCACTGACACACTGATGTCCACTCCAGAATTAAATGCATTGAGGCCTGTTATGTTACAGTTACCCAATCTGGTGTATTTAATATTTCAGAAATAGTTGAGTAATATTGTAAATATATTGTTCGATTAAGCATTCTTCGTTGTTTACATCATATATTGTGTGTAATATGTAAAAGTATGTAAATGGCCTATGTCATTACACCACCACATCATACGTGCTCGCCTCACTTTATGTAAAAGTGAAGTTAGACTGGTATCCCCAGCTCTCTTGTTTTCATTTCAATTAGGTTTTTATGATTTGGAGTTACAAAACGTAACACAATGCTCCGCTTTAATCAGGAAGTTACTCTCTTAGCTTTTCATTCTGGTGACCTGGTACACGCATAGTGTTGGATCAATTGATCCTCACAGTTGTTTCAGTGAGTGGCAACCTTCCAGGGACATTTGAGCCTGATGGAAGAGGAATTTTAGTCTCAGCCCATTTGGTTGTGCATCAATATTCCAGGTTCCTTTGCCCAGAAGGAATTATTTGGGAAAATAAATACATTCTCCTGCAAAAATATATTCCTGGAATGGGAAAATGATGTGGTTGGTGAGCAGAGAAGTTAAATTACCAGGCTAATATTCAGAGGGCGACTCCGTAGGGACCCTGAGATTTAATCAAATCACCACCGAGGCTCCACATAACTAAATAAATTCAGAATTCAGAAGTTTGTATCACTAATGTCTGTGAGACCATCACATAAGCTTAAAGACACAGCTCATTCACTGGTGCTCTAGAGGAAAGGAAATCTGTCTCCTTTATCCATCCAGCCTGGCCTGTGTTCTTGTGATTCTGTTAAATGTCAAAAGGGCAACAATTATACCAGTGCCCAAGAACAGTGGGGTGAGCTGCCTTAATGACTATTGTCCAGTAGTACTCACATCTACAGTGATGACGTGCTATGAGAGGTTGGTCATGGCTAGAATCAATTCCTACCTCAGCAAGGACCTGGACCCACTGCAATTTGCTTGTTGCTACAATAGGTCTACAGCAGACCCAATCTCAATGGCTCTCTGCATAGCCTAGGGTCACCTGGCCAATACAAAACCTATGTCAAGATGCTGTTTATTGACTAGAGCTCAGCATTTAACACCATCATTCTTACACTCCTGATTGAAAAGCTACAGAACCTGGGCCTCTGTACCTCCCTCTGCAAAGGATCCGTGACTTTTTAACCAGAAGACCACAATCAGTGTGGATTGGTAATAACATCTTCATCTTGCTGACAATCAACACTGGAGTAGCTCAGGGATGTGTGCTTAGCCCACTGCCCTACTCTCTCTTCACCCATGACTGTGTGGCTGGGCAAAGATGAAATGCCATCTCTAAATTTGCTGATGATACAACCATTACTGATGGAATCTCAGATGGTGGTGAGAGGGCATACAGGAGTGAGATATACCAACCAGTGGAGTGGTGTCACAGCAACGACCTTGCACTCTATGTCAGTCAGACGAAAGAGCTGATTGTGGACTTCAGAAAGGGTAAGATGAGGGAACACAAACCAATCCTCACCAAGGGATCAGAAGTGGACAGAGTGAGTAACTTCATGTTCCTTGGTGTCAATATCTCTGAGGACCTAACCTGGTTCCAACATATCAATGCAGCTATAAAAAAGGCAATACAGCAGCTATAAGTCATTCGGAGTTGAGGAGATTTGGAATGTCACATAAAACACTTTAAAAATTTCTACGGATATACCATGGAGAGCATTCTGACTGGCTGCATCACTGTCTGGTTTGGGGGTGGGAGTGGTGCTACTGCACAGGATTGAAATCAATTGCAGAGTTGTAAAATTAGTCACCTCCATCCTCGGCACTGGCCTCCACAGTATCCAAGGTATCTTCAAGGAGCAGGGCCTGAAAAAAGGCAGCATCCATCATTAAAGATCCCCACCACCTAAGACATGCCCTCTTCACACACTTTCATGATATATACTGGTGATATTAAACCTGATTATGCAATTCTTGTATGATATCTGATTTGTTAATTTTCAGAAAGAAGTATAAAATTCACCTTCAGCAAAACGAATAGTGCAAAATGAACCAACTGTTTTCTTTAAATAATCCAGTTCTGGGCTTTACTTCTCACAGTCTTTGAAATTCTGTAGTTCAGGAAAACATGTTGACCACAAAATGAAGTTTATGCCTCTGATTTCCAGGAAATCAAAGTTCAAGATTCAAGGCTTTTTAATTTAATTTCCAATATGCAAGTAGAAGGAAGAATGAAATAATTATTACTCTGGATCTAATGCAGCATAAAAAACACAATGAATATAAATACATAAGATAGCTTATAAGCATATATTGATTGTATGTCCATACTGTATATAAATTCTGAGATAGGGGAGTCTGTTGATAATTGGTGAGCACCATATTGCATGGATGAGAGAACAGTGGGCTGATGAGGAGAGTGAAGTGCATTTTCCGAGCATTTGGGACTCACCCATTTTTATATTTTATTAACTGCTGTGTTTTACAGACATGCCTGAAGGTCCAATGTGGCGATTTTTGAATTACAACCAGTAATGCAACAATGGACACAAACAGTCCATCTTTACAATGAAAGCGACTTATCCATGGGTTTTACATGGACTGGTGATCCAGGATGTCCTATTCCATTGTGACTAGTCTGTGACAAACAATTTACAAATGCAGCAGTGACTCCAGCAGAATTGAAAAGACACTTAACTGTAAATCACAGCCATATGATGTAGTGACATTTCAGCCTACTCCAAAATCACACAAGTGCTTTCCTCACACATTTTTCTTTCATCCATGTGCCTATCTAAAATGTCCTTAATATATCTGCCTTTAACATTACCCCGGCATCTCATTTTATGCAGCCACCATAACTACCTCTGATCTCCACCCTACACTTTACTCTAATCACCTTAAAGTTAAGTCCTCTCATATTTGTCATTTCCTTCCTGGGAAAAAGGCACTGGATGTTACTCCATCAGTGCCTCTCATCATCTTAAACAGTCACCTCTCATCCACCTCGCTCCAAAGAGAAAAACCCTAGCTCGCTCCACTTTTGCTTTCTAATCCAGTCATCATCTCCTCTGCAGCCTCTCTAAAGCTTCCCCATCCTCACTATAATGATGCGACCAGAAAGAAGTTCAATACTCTAAGTACAGTCCACCAGATGATTCCAGAGATATAAAATTATCTTGCAACAGTTGAACTCAGTCTCCCTATGACTGAAGGACAACACATCATATGCCTTTGTAAACACCTTTATTGAAAGATATATATACATGGACAACACAATCTCTTTGTTCCTCCACACTACTAAGAATTCTGCCATTAACCCTGTACCTGGCCTGCAAGTTCAACCTTACAAAATGTATCACTTTACACTTTTCCAGATTAAAGTCCATCTCCCATTTCTCAATCCATTTCTACATCCTTCAATGTCCCATGGTAACCTAGACAACATTCTACACTATCCACGGCATCACCAACTCTTGCATCATCAGCAAACTTACTAACCCACTGTATAGGTAAGTGTATGGTGTATGGGTAGGTGTGTGGGTATGAAAATTGGCACAGCAGGGAAATGGAATTTGTAGGCCTGTTATGTTGTTGGGCAGATGGACCCTTGATACTAGATAAGGGGAGAACAACATGTGACTCTGGTCTACCGGATAACATGCCTGAGAGCATGCGAAAAGTGCTGATTTGTGTAAAAGTAATTAGTCACCTTGTCCCTAAAGAATGCTTTTTTTACATTATTTGGTTGTAAGATTAATAGAATGCATTGTCCCTGAGGGAGCAAAGGATAGTTGTTAAAGGTCACCCGACCTTGGTACTTGCAGGTATGGAGGATGTATGTTGGCTTAATACGTGGCCAGGACTTGGATTGGCCCAAGTTAGGGTCACGTAAGCGTCAGATTGGATACCTAGCTCCATCCAGCTGGACTGGGATGTGGCGATAGTGCTATAAAGGTGTGAAAGTTCTTTCTTGGGTAGACCACTCGCCTGGGTGCCAGCTTCGGGCCAAGCCCCTGAACTGGCGCCAAGGACCTCCACCCTAGCCAGTCCACGGTCGATCACCTGCTTCAGGGACCACGCAGATGTTGCTAAGTATACTCGGCGGTGTAGACTACCAGGGGTTGCTTAAGTTAGCCCTGTCTATTAGTGGTGTAGGTAGTGTATGATATAAAGCATTTCTCGCAACTCTCTGTTTTCTTCTCTGTATTAACAATAAAATGAGTCTCGGAGGAAATACCAAGTCTGGGTCCATTTGTTCAAGCGAAACCAAATAGTTACAACATCCACCCATCACAATTATTCTTATTGGGTATCAGTTTTGTGGAACACCCACCCTTCCACTTTCTCATCCAAGCCATTTATAAAAATCGCAAAGTGCAGGAATCTCAGAACACATCCCTGTGGAACACCACTGGTCACTGATCTCCAGACAGAATATGCTCCATCTGCTACTACCCTCTACCTTCCGTAGGCAAGCCAATTCTGTATCCATGCAGGTCTCCCTGCCTCCCAAGCCACCTGACTTTCTGAATTTGCCTACAATGTGTAGCCTTCACAGACTCCTTGCTCAAATCCATGTATACCACCTCCACAGCTCTGTCTTCATCAATTTATTTAGTCATTTCCTTACAGAATTCAATCAGGCTTGTGAGACATGATCTGTCCTTCACAAATCGATGCTGACTATCCGTAATCAAGTTTCTGCTGCTGCAAATGTAAATCCTGTCTCAAAGACTCCTCTCCAATTATTTTCCCACCAAGGCGTAAGATTCACTGGTCTATAATTCCGAGGGTTAACCCTATTACCTTACTTGAACAAAGAAATAACATTTGTCCACCTCCAATCGTCTGGTACTACTCTTGTGACCAGTGAGGATGCAAAGATCTTCACTAAAGGTGCAGAAATACCTTCCCTTGCTCTCTTAGTGCCCAGGGGTAAACCTGGTTCAGTCCCAGGGACTCACTTATCCTAATGTTTCTCAAGAGTTCCACACATCTTCTTTCTTAATGTCGACATGTCGCAGCTTGTTCAATGATAACCTTACATTTGTGAAGCTTCCTCCCGTTGGTGAATGGTGAAACAAAGCATTCATTAAGGATCTCCTGTACCTCCTTGAAATAAAAGAATGTTTCCACTTTTATCCCTCACAGTCCTACCTCAGGCTAGTCATCCTTTGGTTCTTCACATACAGTACATGTAGAATGCGCTGATGTTTTCCTTAATCTTACTCATGTCCTTTTCTGGCTCTCCAAAATCCATTCTTAATCTCCTCCTGGCTGCCTTATAATTCTCAAAGCCCAAAATTTCAGTTTCTGGTCTGATGTTAATTGCATGGTGCATCCAGCTTATCTGTGTCAAGTCATAATGATAAATGGTTTTGATACTTTTCTCAACTATTCCAGAATTCAATAACATTCTTACTAATCTGTGCCCTTCATCTGTGCCGTTGATTAAATGTCACAACTATCTCAGTGTGTTTTAACCATGGATGGATTCAGCAATTTAAATTTACCAGCATTTAAGGCATTCTATGCTAATATTCAGAATCAGGTTTACTATCACCAGCATGTGATGTGAAATTTGTTAACTTAGCAGCAACAGTTCAATGCAATACATAATCTAGCACAGAAAAAAAAATAAGTAAAATAGAAATAATAATAATAAATAAACAAGTAAATCAATTACAGGTTTCCCCCGCCATCCAAAGGTAGAGCGTTCCTATGAAACGGTTTGTAAGCCGGCATGTCGCGAAGTGAAGAAGCAATTACCATTTATTTATATGGGAAAATTTTGTGTGCATTCGCAGACCCAAAAATAACCTACCAAATCATGCCAAATAACACACAAAACCTAAAATAACAGTAACATATAGTAACAGCAGGAATGATATGATAGATACACAACCTATATAAAGTAGAAATACTTTTCCATAATCATTGCCTGAACTGTTCTCCGTAGCGAAAATCTCATGCAAGCGTCGTCGACAAAAACACAGCACAAGCGCTCTCCAGTAACCTTTAAGCTATGAAGCTGCCAAATCAGACCAAATAACACGTAAGAATACACAGCCGATATAAAGTAGGAATAATGTATGTACGGTGTAGTATCACTTACCGGAATTGGGAAAGCGCGGAGCACACTGATGGTGGTGTGTTAGACTGAGTTGTCAGAGTTTGGGTGGTGCAGTGGCCCCCACCTTCCGGGCAGCGAACCGATACCGATCCGCGAAGTATGCAGCGGTAGCCAGGAGGCACACAGCACATCTTTAAGAATAAAGCCGAAATAAACATGCTAATTAATTAGGTGCCGCCCGGCACATAATTGTCGGCCCAGATCAGTGCCGATTGCCGATTGCATCGCCTCTGATCTGAGCCGACATTTACGTGTCAGGTGGCACCTAACTAATTAGCATATTTATTTCGGCTTTTTTCTTGAAGATGTGCTGTGTGCCTCCTGGCCACCGCTGCATTCTCCGCGAATCGGTATCTGTCCGCAGCCTGAGTGTTGGGGTGGTGGGATACTGGGGTGTCATCTCGTCTTCTGTTTCCATTAGAACAGGCAGCTCATCTTCTCCTACGACTGCCCGCCTCAATGTCGAAGGTCGAGGTTCATCGTCTGCTGTGGCTGATGTGGAAGGCTTGCTTGACTGTTGAGCCTCGCGCATTTTTCTATCATACAGTTGTTTGTAAGCACTCAAACCATCCTGCAAATATCCCCTAAACCAACGTACCCTTTCAAAATTAAAGTCGTACTTTATCATTACTCATTCGGTTTCGATTGTTATCCTTTCCTCTTCCAGTTGCATCAGCTCTTCATCTATCAGTTCTTGGTCATGGGAGCCAAAACCTCTTCAACATCATCTTTGCCACCTTCCACAAGCCAAACTCACTTAGTCCTCACTTCATTCACCACGATCGAAATGCTTAATTATGTCTAGTTTTACATTAAGTGTAACACCCTTACAAGCTCTTTCAGGCTTTTCCGATACCTTAGAATTCATCTTGCTAACGGATGCTCACAGGCACGTGTTAAAGCAATGCTGGCGAGAATGCCGTTCTGAATCCAGGAGAGGGAAGCTGCTCGGGGCGTGCAGCGCGCTGCTTTTTTTCGTGCGCTGCTTTTTTCGAGCGCTGCTTTTTTGGTAACAGTGAAAACACCTTCTGTAGCGAAAACAGGGTACTAATGTAGGTCTTTCGTAACAGTGAGGTTTCATAAAGCGAATGTTTGAAAAGCGGGGGGTACCTGTACATATATTGAATAGATTTTTTTAAAAACTTGCGAAAACAGAAATGTTGTACATTAAAAAAAGGTGAAGTAGTGTTCAAAGATTCAATATCCATTTAGGAATTGGATGGAGGAGGGGAAGAAGCTGTTCCTGAATCGTTGAGTGTGTGCCTTCAACACACAAGTGCACTGATTCATCAGCTAAGATGATCTCAAGTGTGGTTAACCTTCTAACGCAGAACAGGAACCTAACACCGAGCTAAATCTGACAAATGTCCGGCTGGGTACTGAATGTATTGCAGACTATAAATTCCACACCTCTGTAACTACTGCTATTTGTCACGCTCCTCCATCCGTTGCATATTCTATACCATCCGATACAAGAGTTTCACTTTTTGTCACTCCTTCCTTCTGCAGTATGCTATTGTATAGATCATCTACACTAGGGGTCGCCAACCCATCAATCACGATCAACCAGTCGATCTTTGAGACTTTCCCAGTAGATCCTGAAAAAATCAAAAATAAATGCACAAATACTGTTGTAATGTGAGCATCATAAAAATAAGTAATACTAATTAGGATAATGGTAATTTAGCAATACATTTGCTATTGAACACTGTTTATAAAGAGCGATTGTTTCCGGGTTGCGGGGTTTTAGTTCCGTTCTTTCTGCCCAGTGCTCATGTGTGTAGCTCAAACACCATGCACTGCATTTTCAGCGTAGCTTGTGCAGCATCAAAGTGACCAACTAAATTAGATAAGAGTACAGACTGTCGCAAACATCAATATACAGCAGTGTCCCCAACCTTCGGGCTGTGGACCAATATATTGCAGCGAAGAATGCAGGGGTGCAGCGGTATCCGGAACCCACCCAGCACATCTTTAAGAAAAAAGCTGAAATAAACCAGCTAATTAATTAGGTGCCGCCCAGCACGTAAATGTCGACCCAGATCAGAGGCGACGCAATTGGCAAACGCTACAGAAACAGGCATAAGCACAGGCCTGATGGGCCATAAGGCTCGGGACAGACTTTAACTTTAACCCCCCAAAGAGCGCAATTCGTGCCAGGAAAGTTGAGGAGCTGATATCGGGGTTGAAGACCCAGCAATCGTTTTCCACAAAACATGCTGCTCAAAATAAGGCTGCTATTGAAGCATCATTTCATGTAAGTCATCTTTTGGCTAAACACAAGAAACCTTTTATAGATGGCAATTTATTCAAGGAACCAATGACCATTACTGCAGAGACTGTTTTAATGACTTCAAAAACAAAACCGACATTACAACTACAATACATAATATACCTGCAACAGTGACAAGGAGGGTAGAGTCACTGTCAGAGGTCGTGGATCGACTTGTCACTCTGTGAATATTTTTCACTACAGTTTGATGAATCCCTGGATGTAATGCAAACAGCTCAGCTTGTTGTATTTGTCAGAATGGCTTTTCAGGATTTTACAACAAAGGAGGACTTCTTCACTCTTTTGCAATTAAAGGAGAGAACGAGAGGTGAGAATATTTACAATGAGTTTTAAAAATATGTCCATGAAAATGACATCCTCATTCATAAACTGGTGGCAATTGCAACTGATGGGGCTCCAGCAATGCACGGTGTGTGCGTTGGTTTTATAGCACTAAAAGTCAGTGCCTACTTTGGGTCAACTTATCTATGTGAAATTGCATTTTCACAGATGAAAATTATTAAATCTAAGTACAGGAGCTGTCTTACTGACAGACACCTCACAGACGGTCTCAGACTGGCTGTCTGTAGTTATGACCCAAACTAAGTATTTAGCCCAAGTCATCACACTGAGTGCAACAGTCAATTTTTATTCATTTATTTTTCATGTTGAAATAAAATTAAATAATGAAACTTAGAATTAAAGGTGTGAAGTATTGTAATATTCTTAAAGAAAGACAGCTATGGCCTGTTTGATATGCTAGTTACAGTGTTTTCTTGTTTGAATTAATTTGAGAGTTTGACAAAAGTATTTCGTGTAATTCAAATACAATTAGCCCAAATAAAAGGCCTCAAATTGGAAGTACAATCTGAGCTGCTTTTTCTCTAAACGATTTAGTAGGTAGATCTTCCCTTTCACTAAGGTCGAGGTAGGGGATCTTGGGCACTGTCCCACATTAGCCTCTCAAAATGTGTGACAGTGCACAAAACATACCTTTGGTGACACTTGGATTTTCCTTTCAGTGTCTGTATGGCATGTGAGTTTAAAGAAAGAATCTGCAGTTAAATGTTATCCTTTGCAATCCTTGAATATCCCAAAACAATTTACACATAAAGACATACTATTGGAACATTAGTTACTGTTTTTAGACAGAAAAAAATTAAAACAGACAAGTCAAAGATTTTTTTAAGTTTCCACTCAGATGGCTCACCCAGCAATAGTTTATTAGCTATCTCATCCTTCTCGTTACCGTGCTTACTTACTCAATATCACAGATGCATCAACATCTCTAATGAGATAACAGTATATCTGGATGAGACCAAATAAGGTCAGTTACTTAGACAATGTGCTTGCAAATACTTCAACCTAGTTTCTTGCATTAAAAAACTACGTTTAGCGTGTCACCTTTCCTAAGTCTGACATCTAAATTCCTGAAATGAAAAACCATAACCAACCTATGCCTGCTTTTTCCCATTCCCAAAAATTCTGCGACCTCAGGAAAGCTTCCAGTCATCAGTTCCAAGCAGAGAATTCTCTCTTAGAAGTGCTGCTGTTGTACAATTCCAGTGACCTGGTTTCAATCCTGACGTTGATTGCTCTGTATGTGGAGTTTACAAGTTCCTCTGTGACCACATGGGATTCCCCTGCATGCTCCACTTTCCACACACATCCAAAGGTGTGCTGGTAGGTTAATTGGTACTGAAAATTACTCCTCAAATCGGAGAGGACAGTAGAATCAGTCACGAGTTGATGGGCATGTGGCAGAGTGGGTTACATAATAATATCTGGGAGAAGTTATAGTACAGATCTGAAAGCAGTCACAAAAACAATAGGCTGAATGGCCTTATTCAGAAAGTATGTATTTCAGGATTTCTCCCATCATAATAAAGCATCCTCAACAAAATTTCAGATTCCAGAGGCTTGTTAAATTCTCTGTGGTGGAAGCTTAAATGTGTATTTGTGTCATGGGCAGCATGTCTGTTGAATGTTGTACATTTTAATCTAATCCATACTAAAAGGTGATATATCGTACATCATAGTGTCAGACAGTGTGCTGGAGATTAAACTGACCTCAGTTCCAAGGCATCGGCAATACAAAACTCAGCTCCTGTAGCAAGTGTTTTAAAACACACAACTTAGGACATAGAACAGTATAGCACTGAACAGACTATTGAGCGCACAATGCTGTTCCGACCTTGAAGCTAATTTATACTAAATATGCTCAAAATCAGAAAAAGAATTAAGTTTATTATCACCGGCATGTGATGTGAAATTTGTTAACTTAGCAACAGCAGTTCAATGCAATACATAATATAGAAGAAAAAAATAATAATAGTAATAATAAATAAATCTTATTCAGTATACTTTATATAGTATACATATATTGAATAGATTAAAAATCATGCAAAAAACATAAATGCTATATATTTTTTTAAAAATTGAGGTCATGTCCAAGGATTAAATGTCCATTTAGGAATCGGATGGCAGAGGGGGAGAAGCTGTTCCTGAATCGCTGAGTGTGCGCCTTCAGGCTTCTGTACGTCCTACCTGATGGTAACAGTGAGAAAAGGGCATGCCCTGGGTGCTGGAGGTCCTTAATAATGGATGCTGCCTTTTTGAGACACTGCTCCTTAAAGATGTCCAGGGTACTTTGCAGGCTAGTACCCAAGATGGAGCTGAATAGATTTACAACCTTCTGCAGCTTCTTTCAGTCCTGTGCAGTAGCCCCTCCATACCAGACAGTGATGCAGCCTGAAAGAATGCTCCCCACAGTACAACTATAGAAGTTTTTGAGTGTATTTGTTGACATGCCAAAACTCTTCAAACTCCTAATAAGGTATAGCCGCTGTCTTGCCTTCTTTATAACTACATCGATGTGTTGGGACCAGGTTAGATCCTCTGAGATCTTGACACTCAGGAAATTGAAACTGCTCACCTTCTCCACTTCTGATCCCTCTATGAGAATTGGTATGTGTTCCTTCATCTTACTCTTCCTGAAGTCCACAATCAGCTCTTTCGTCTTACTGACGTTGAGTGCCAGTTTGTTACTGTGGCACCACTCCACTAGTTGGCATATCTCACTCCTGTACGCCCTTTCGTCACCATCTGAGATTCTACCAACAATGGTTGTATCATCAGCAAATTTATAGATGGTATTTGAGCTACGCCTTGGCACACAGTCACGTGTATACAGAGAGTAGAGCAGTGGGCTAAGCACACACCCCTGAGGTGTGCCAATGTTGATCATCAGCGAGAAGGATATGTTATCACCAATCCACACAGATTGTGGTCTTCCGGTTATGAAGTCGAGGATCCAATTGCAGAGGGAAATACAGAGGCCCAGGTTCTGCAACTTCTCAATCAGGATTTTGGGAATGATGGTATTAAATGCTGAGCTATAGTCGATGAGCAGCATCCTGACGTAGGTGTTTGTGTTGTTCAGGTGCTCTAAAACCATGTGGAGACCCATTGAGATTGACCTATTATGGCGATAGGCAAATTGCAATGGGTCCAGGTCCTTGTTGAGGCAGGAGTTCAGACTAGTCATCACCAACCTCCCAAAGCATTTCATCACTGTAGATGTGAGTGCTACCGGGCAATAGACATTAAGGTAGCTCACATTATTCTTCTTAGGCACTGGTATAATTGTTGCCTTTTTGAAGCAAGTGGGAATTCCGCCTCCAGCAGTGAGAGGATGAAAATGTCCTTGAATACTCCCGCTAATTGGCTGGCACTGGTTTTCAGAGCCTTACCAGGTACTCCATCAGGACCTTCGATCTTGCAAGGGTTCACTCTCTTTAAAGACAGCCTAACATCAGCCTCTGAGATGGAGATCAGAGGGTCATCAAGTGCAACAGGGATCTTCACAGCTGTAGTTATATTCTCCCCTTCAAAGCTTGCATAGGAGGTGTTGAGTTCATCTGGTAGTGAAGCATCACTGCCGTTCATGCTGTTGGGTTTGGTTTTGTAGGAAGCAAGGTCTTGCATTGCTGATTACCTGATTCTTGATTACCTGACTGGCAGACCACAGTACGTGTGCTTGCAACACTGTGTGTCTGACAGAGTGATCAGCAGCACTGGGGCTCCACAGGGGACTGTCTTGTCTCCCTTTCTCTTCACCATTTACACCTCGGAATTCAACTACTGCACAGAGTCTTGTCATCTTCAGAAGTTTTCGGATGACTCTGCCATAGTTGGATGCATCAGCAAGGGAGATGAGGCTGAGCACAGGGCTACGGTAGGAAACTTTGTCACATGGTGTGAGCAGAATTATCTGCAGCTTAATGTGAAAAAGGCTAAGGAGCTGGTGGTAGACCTGAGGAGAGCCAAGGTACTGGTCATCCCTGTTTCCTTCCAGGGGGTCAGTGTGGACATGGTGGAGGATTACAAATACCTGGGGATATGAATTGACAATAAACTGGACTGGTCAAAGAACACTGAGGCTGTCTACAAGAAGGGTCAGAGCGGTCTCTATTTCCTGAGGAGACTGAGGTCCTTTAACATCTGTCGGACGATGCTGAGGATGTTCTAAGAGTCTGTGGTGGCCAGTGCTATCATGTTTGCTGTTGTGTGCTGGGGCAGCAGGCTGAGGGTAGCAGACACCAACAGAATCAACAAACTCATTCTTAAGGCCAGTGATGTTGTGGGGATGGAACTGGACTCTCTCACGGTGGTGTCTGAAAAGAGGATGCTGTCCAAGTTGCATGCCATCTTGGACAATGTCTCCCACCCACTACATAATGTACTGGTTGGGCACAGGAGTACATTCAGCCAGAGACTCATTCCACCGAGATGCAACACAGAGCGTCATAGGAAGGCATTCCTGCCTGTGGCCATCAAGCTTTACAACTCCTCCCTTAGAGGGTCAGACACCCTGAGCCAATAGGCTGGTCCTGGACTTATTTCCTGGCATAATTTACATATTATTATTTAACTATTTATGGTTTTATTATTATTTAATTATTTATGGTGCAACTATAACAAAAACCAATTTCCCCCGGGATCTATAAAGTATGACTATGACTATGACAAATCCTACCAGATTTACCGTGCTTCCGATGTCACCTCCAAACTCATTCGAACTTGTCTCTTTGCCCTTGAAGTAGCCCTCTGCAAATCATACCTGGTTTTCTGGTACGGGCCTGGTTTGCCAGACTTGAATGCCACAGATCTACCCATCAGCAGATGACATACCTCCTGGTTCATCCATGGCTTTTGGTTTGGGAATGTACAGTAAGTCTTTGTGGGCACACCCTCATCAACACAGGTTTTAATGAAGTCAGTAACAACTGCAACATGCTCATTCAGACCCGAAGCTGAATCCCTGAATGCAGTCCAGTCCACCGATTCAAAGCAGTCCTGTAGGCGCTCCTGTGCTTCCCTTCTCCAAACCTTCTTGGTCCTCACGACTGGTGCTGCAGTCTTCATTCTCTGCCTATACTCAAGGAGTAGAAGTACAGCCAGGTGATTAGACTTCCCAAAGTGAGGGTGTGGAATAGCACGGTAGGCATTCTCGATTGTGGTGTAGCAGTGGTCCAGGGTGTTGTTTCCTCTGGTATTGCAAGTGATCTATTGATGGTAGTTGCTTAGTGATTTTTTCAGACTGGTCTGATTAAAATCTCCCAAAACGACAGTGAAGGCATTAGGATGCGCTGTTTCGTGTACGTTGATCCCATTGCAGTACTCAGATTATCTAAAGCCTGCTTGACATCGGCCTGAGGTGGAACGTAAACTGCTACCAAAATGACCCCAGAGAACTCCCCGTGGTAGGTAAAAAGGATGGCACTTTACTGCTAGATATTCCAGGTCTGTTGAGCAGAAGTAGGACAGCAGAGATATATTTGTGCACCAAGAAGAGTTGATCATGTGGCATACTCCTCCACCTCTGCTTTTGAGAGACTCTATAGATCTATCCTGATGGTGTATAGTAAACCCGTCGATCTGAATCGCTGCATCTGGTACAGAAGAGGTTAACCAGGATTCTGTGAAACAAAGGACACATGTGTCAGTGTGTCAGTGAAATCTGACAGATGGAGGATGGATATGTACTGTCTCTTTTTTACAGTATGTGCGGTTAAGCAATGTCAGGATTAGAATTAAATCCGCTTTGTCCACCAATGCTGAGAAAATCAATTCACTTTTATATTCCTCACATAGTTCAATTTAAATCTACTTGGAGACTGATTACACTGGGTCCACCTCTGCAACCTGGGCAAAGTAGCTATGTGGTATTGAAAACGCTGTATCAAAACATAACTTTGGAAATTATTGGATGCAACAGCCAAAGAAAGGGAAGCAGTTTCTGACATTAAATATACTGCTGGTGTTGTTCAGGAATCTCGTGGTTGTCAAGCGCAGGTTTTCTGAAAAAAAAACACGTGCCCCTGTGTTGAATTTTAAATGTACTAATTAACTTGTTGATTTTCATGAACTACTGATATGGGTGAATTTAATATATTAACATTAATATATTCTCATTTGACCAGTGCAGTAGAAGTTGGCTCCAGGCTTTGTACCTCCCGTGGAACTCATTATCTTTGTTGACAGAGAACAATAAAAATTATTATACACATTCAGAACAGATTGCTTCTGTTTACTCCAACGTGCTTGTAACATGGCTGATCACGGAATAGTCATTTTGTTTGTTGTGATATATTTCCAATGATAAGTAAACAGGAGCAAGTGTTGACTTTGATATATAGAACCTCATGAAGTGTCAAACAAGCTGACTTCCTGGAGATCACATGGTCTTACAAACACTGGCTGCAATCTGTGCTGCAGTTCTGAATTTCACTGATGTTTGTACTTTCCCCAGGGGAAGGAGTCAACACGGCTCCAGGCTCCACAATTCACAAATCTGGAAGCTGAAACCTGAACCAGCTCCAGAAAGCCCTGAAGCTGATGTTTTGTCACTCTTGGACAATGAGAACAATGAACAAATATTCCAGCAAAACCCTTAAACCATCACCAGTGACTTTTTACAGCACACCAGTTCCACACAGTGCATCAAATGTTTTTGCTTGCATATAAATCCAATCTATGCACAGTATACAATATCCTATCACTTGTGTATGGGACTGGTGGAGACATTCGGGAAGTGTTAAATAAATTCCAGGGAATAATTGACTATAAAACTTTTGGTTTAGAAGTTTAATTGAGTTTCAGTATATTTGGCATTGAATGCTGAGATGTTGGTTTAGCTGGTGAATCCAGATGAAGACTACAAAGTTGGAGAATTGTAATATAAAATTTTCTCTGCATATTCTGACGACTTTATAAAAATAATCTTAGTTATAAATGTTCTTTTATTCCAGACATCTGATGCCAATTCTATCAACGACAAAATAATAACATATGAATGTCACTCTCTGATACAATATATATTTTCATTGGCTCATTGCTCATCAGATTATTGTTGTCCTTTTCTCTTCTTCGGAAATATTTTGATGAATAAAAGATTGGTCAATTGGTCAATTATCCAGACTAGTGGCCAGATCAGAACACTGTCTATTCTTGTGTGACTAACAAAGTAAACATGAATTCACCTTTTAAAGATCATCCATGGTTGAACAAATGTGACCTGATTCAGGTTGGTGAAGGACAAACAATATCAGATGGATGCAGATCGATCCCAGAGCGTCAAAGAATTGATAAGCACTGGAATTCCTTAGGAGACTAAGGAGCTGGTGGTAGACCTGAGGAGAGCTAAGGTACCGGTGACCCCTGTTTCCATCCAGGGGGTCAGTGTGGACATGGTGGAGGATTACAAATAGCTGGGGATACAAATTGACAATAAATTGGACTGGTCAAAAACACTGAGGATGTCTACAAGAAGGGCCAGAGTCATCTCTATTTCCTGAGGAGACTGAGGTCCTTTAACATCTGCCGAACGATGCTGAGGATGTTCTACGAGTCTGTGGTGGCCAGTGCTATCATGTTTGGAACTGGACTCTCTCACGGTGGCATCTAAAAAGAGGATGCTGTCTAAGTTGCATGCCATCTTGGTCAATGTCTCCCATCCACTACATAATGTACTGGGTGGGCACAGGAGTACATTCAGCCAGAGACTCATTCTACCAAGATGCAGCACAGAGTGTCATAGGAAGTCATTCCCGCCTGTGGCCATCAAACTTTACAACTCCTCCCTTGGAGGGTCAGACACCCTGAGCCAATAGGCTGGTCCTGGACTTATTTCATAATTTGCTGGCATAATTTACATATTACTATTTAACTATTTATGGTTCTATTACTATTTATTATTTATGGAGCAAATGTAACGAAAACCAATTTCCCCCGGGATTAATAAAGTATGACTATGACTATGACTAATTAACATACCCTGTGTAGCCATCTGTCTAACATGTCAAGCTCTGCCTTTGCTTTAAAAATTCCATGAAGACACAAGAGGTGCAAAATTTCAGCAATTTTTATGACATTACAAGAACTTATAAAGTCATCTCTTCCTTCCTTACTTCGAGATTTACAGTAGATTACTAAATTTTTTGTCTAAAGTCAGAGTGCAAAATGTCACAATATAAAGAGCAACATTGGAACAGTAAAGGTTATTTCCAGAAAACCTGATTTTTGTATTTCCTTAATGATGAGATATTTTATGGTGAGAAGCATATTAAAATATTCTAGCTATAATTTTCTATTTTGAATTCCTGGTTAAACACTGAAAGGTGGATTTTGATCTTCCTGAGATTCAGTAGGCTGAATAGACATCAGGGCTTTCAAGTCCAGTCAAGCCAAGTCAAGTTTATTGACCTTTAACTATGTACATGTATACTGCCAAAAGAGACAACGTTTCTCCAGACCAGGGTGTAAAGCACAGTAGTACACATAACACACAATAACGAAGAAAATAAGAATTAAATCTACAAATTAATTGTGCATAAATAAACAAAGTACAGTAAATTAAATATTGTAGGGTACAGTACAGATTATCCAGTGACATAGCAAATGCAATGCTGCAGGGAGCTCAGAAGCCTAATCAACGGTAGTTATCAAAGGATATAGCGTGTTTAAGAGAACATGCACTATTCTATAAGTCCCAAAGGTTCACATCTGCATAAGGCTACCTGAATTGCTGAGTTCCTCCAGTGTTTTCTGTGTGCTTTTGAGAATATAGTAACGTAGTTGTCATCAGGTATAGAATGGCTTGAGGACTAGATATTATTCTATACAGTAAAGACTGCGTATCCTGAATGTTTACATAAGCATGTCCTTAAGACCCCTGGAGCTGAAAAACAGCAGCTTCAGCATCGCAATAAGCATATCTGTGAACTGAGTATGATTTGGGGTCCCCGAAAACGTTTGTCTCAGTGCTGAGGTATGCAGGGATGGAGTCGGAGAAAAATACGAACACTGATATCTGCACAACCATGAGGAAATTTGCAGATGCTGGAATTTCAAGCAACGCACATAAAAGTTGCTGGTGAACACAGCAGGCCAGGCAGCATCTCTAGGAAGAGGGACAGTCGACGACACTTCGCCTGTGAGTCGGCAGGGGTGATATACTGCGTCTGGTGCTCCCGATGTGGCCTTCTATATATTAGCAAGACCCATTTCGCTGAACACTATGCTCTGTCCGCCAGAGAAAGCAGGATCTCCCAGTGGCCAAACATTTTAATTCCACGTCCCATTCCCATTCTGATAGGTCTATCCACGGCCTCCTCTACTGTAAAGATGAAGCCACACTCAGGTTGGAGGAACAACACCTTATATTCCATCTGGGTAGCCTCCAACCTGATGGCATGAACATTGATTTCTCAAACTTCCGTTAATGCCCCACCTCCCCCTCGTACCCCATCCGTTATTTAGTTATTTATATACACACATTCTTTGTCTCTAACTTCTTTTTCTCCCTCTGTCCCTCTGACTATACCCCTTGCCCATCCTCTGGGTTTTCCCCCCTCCCCCTTTTCTTTTTCCCTAAGCCTCCTGTCCCATGATCCTCTCATATCCCATTTGCCTATCACCTGTCCAGCTCTTGGCTCCATCTCTCCCCCTCCTGTATTCTCCTATCATTTTGGATCACCCCTCCCCCTCCTACTTTCAAATCTCTTACCAGCTCTTCCTTCCGTTAGTCCTGACGAAGGGTCTCGGCCCGAAACGTCCACTGTACCTCTTCCTAGAGATGCAGCCTGCCCTGCTGCGTTCACCAGCAACTTCTATGTGTGTTGACTGATATCTGCATTTTTTTTTGGAGCACCATCTGAATTATCCTGGCTGATTCTGAAATGAAACCTGGATGAAAACTTTGTATACGAGGCTTCAGGCAGAGTTTGGTGGCAAAGAGATTCTGGAAGAGGAGGGCATACTGTAGGTAAATGAGTTCTGTAGTGTGGAGCATGCTCTGGGATTTGCAGACTTGGGGAGGGGATGAGGCAATGCACGTTTGCTGTGTGGCAACTGAGTGAGGCCAGCAGAGCAAACAGTTAGAATGTGAACACTGAGGATGGATAAGTTTTAAGAATGATTCCAGGTCTGGGACCAATGCAGCAACATGCTGATTCTTCAGACAAAGTGTGGATTGTATCCAATGTTGGAAATATCTATGTATTTTCCAAACCTGCAACATTAAAGAGCTGGGAGACATGCTGCAACATGAAGATTTTGAATGGGAGAGCAATTTCCAGGAAATCGCAGGTATAAACTCCATCTTGTAGTGAGCATGCTCTCCTGAACTGCAGACTTTCCAATCCTGTGAGAATAAGGCCCAGAACTGGAATTTGAAAGCTAGAAAGCAAACAATTGGTTCATTTGCACCATTAACTTTGCTAAAAATGAATTATTCATTTCTTCCTGAAAATAAACAAATCAATCTTCAAATTAGTCCAACAGAATCAACAGCTATATTGGTAGATAATCCTATTACAGCTCTGAAGCACACACATGCTGAAATGTAAAGCTACAGAAGTGAAAGTAGATCTGAGCTGGGAGCAGGAAATCTCCTGCTTCAGGACGTCAGTGTTTGGCAGAGTTCCCTGCATGAGATTATGCAAAATGGAGAAGAGTGTCCCAATAAATAGAAGCTCACTGAATGGTTTCAGCATGTCTTGATTCAGCAGAGAACAGCTGCATTGAACAGAAGATCCGTCTGCTGTACAAAGTGGAAGATGGACAGAACAGCCACTGTGACCATCCTCATCCTCCTTCTGTGTGCCATTGCTGCACAGGGTATGTTGAGATATCTGAACTGGAGTTTTATTCAAGTGATGTACCTATTTTGTGGTTCTTGTATTGTTTACAATGTAGAAAGGAATGAAAGTGAGAAATATTTAAATATCTGTAACTGTAAATTGCATCAGCATCAGATGTATATAAGATTAATTCATGCAGCTTTCCTGCAACATTTGATAGTGAGATATGCAAGCTCCTGTCTGGTGATGCTTTGATGAAGCAAAAACACTGGTGGAGTATCAGCAAGTTTTACAGGCTTTGTTCTCCTTGAAGCAACAATGAAATCTGAGTGAATATAATCTTTCCTCAGGTGTTCCGATCCCAGGAGCACAAGGACGGTGCCATTGCATTCGAACCAGCTTTGATATTATTCATCCGACGTCCATCAGGAGCTTGAAATACATTCCCAAAGGATCCCACTGTGAGAGAGCAGAGATAATGTGAGTAAAGCAGCCAGATTATCAAATTTAACTTCATTCCTTTACTGATGTTTATTTCATAAACTGTGCACCTCAAGAGAAGACATACTGTTTCTGTGAATTAAATTTTGAATGATACTGTCTTTTCGCAGTGTCACCCTGAAAAATGAGACGAAAGTGTGTGTGGATCCTGATGCCAGGTGGTTGCAGGCTCTCATAACAGCCATGAAAGGTCAGTGTTTGGTGCTTGTCAAAATTTTACTCTTAAGCTGCTAAGTAACGTAGATGTAAAGAATTGTTTTTGCTGTGTGACTCTGGCCCTTCATAGTGGAGGGAGCTGTCTGCTCCTCACTGTCGTTCCTGCCGTAACCTGGAATGACAGCAAACTCATTCGCCATGTTTGCTGTCAGAGCTGAGCCTCTCACATTATTAATGTTCCTTGGAACTGTGGTAGGGACCAGGAAGTAGAGATTGGGTCACCATAAAGCTATTAATTGCTGAACTGATGTCTGATACTGTTTATCACACCTTTTAATTCCAGCTGAGATTAATGAATGAAGAATGATTTATCGTCTAACCAGTGATGTTTAGAATAAAATATTAAGTAATGATTTTCACCATTGTTTGCAGCCATAGGATAGGGGCAGTTGGGTGAATAAATTATTGGGGTGCCAGTTGCACAGAATGCTTTGTCCTGGATGGTCTCCATCATCTTGGTGTTGGAGCTACAGACAGTGTTTACTTTCTGGAAGAGGGGTTCCCTGCATGGGGGTCTATGGATCCCTTGCTTAATGATGGTGTTCACTCTCTAGAACAGGGGTTCACAACACGAAGTCCATAGTACAATAAAAGGTGGGAAGTCCTGCTCTAGATTTTTTCCTTGTAAAGAGATGATAGGATGGTAAATGGGTGTCAGAAAGTGATTCAACTCAGATCAATACAGTAGATAATGAACTGTTGATGCCAGGGAAGTCAGCAATGGTACATCACATGCCTGCATGGTGTAACTTTGTGAGAAGTTAGAAATGAATTTGAACACAGTACGATGCAGTTTGGTTTATACCTTTTACAATATCAATGAGGTATGAGCAAGTTTCCAAGGCATCTTTTTGTGGAAAGTCAGTTTGAAAACTCATTTAATTCTGTTGCTTGAGATACTATATGCTGAAAATCTGTGGGTAATGATACAAATTATTCAATAATTTTACAGGTGGGAAACAACACAAATCAAAAAACTGAAGCTGCAAAATGAGCGAATGAATTCCATCTCTAGATTATCCGATGGGGAAAGATGGAAGTTCAGCCCTGGGTGTTAACTCTGTGATATCACCATCCAGTGGTTCATTCCAGTGTCTCCTCTTCATTGTCTTCTGAGAGTGATCTTGCTGTTTCTCCCTGTCACAGGACATTTTTTTTACCTGGACACACGACCTGTTTGCATTTGAGGACACCATCTGATGTTTGTGTTACATTTTGTGCAAATCATAGGGTTCTTGTGCAATTTATGGTAATTAAACTAGATTCTGGACCTGTGACCTTGTGGAAAAGTGTAAATGAGACCGGAGTCATTTGCTAAAATATAATATTGGTTATCGGGTTGGGAGATGATGGTGGTATTAAACTAAGATGGTGAGTGAATCTCCATGACTACAGAGTTAAAATGATCTCAGTC